>NC_045152.1:21579824-21617324 GCF_900700415.2 Clupea harengus
GCAGTGTGAATCCGTAGGCCTGTTTTCACAGGTTTGTTATCCAGTGATTTAGGGAATTAGTGTTCATTATTTGTAATGACAAACATTTGCAGTCAGTCACACTAAGATGCTGCACAACAGTTTAACTGGATGTTGAATTTCTAATAGAATGGCTCACGGCCTGTGATGCTTCCTTCTTGGTAACACTTTCCTTGAGCCCTGCTTCATAACTTAGTAATGCATGGCTATGCCTTTTGAACTTTCATTAGCGACTCTAGGAAAGATTAGGTTTTACCTGGAGCTTCTCTTTGCCTATTTACACAGACTAACAAAATCATGACATAATCTTGTCTAGGTAGATGTCATATGCTGTCATGAATAGTTATAACAATAAGTGTCCAGTGATGTCACAGTGCCATGTCACCATAACTGGTAATTGTGGTAACCATATGATGCTATGCCAGCTTAATGACATGTGACATGTAAAATGTGTAGAGCTGTCATGAAAATGATTGATAATGGTTACATGACATGGATAAATCACTGGACATGAGCTGTCATGATGTGCATGACATTTGCCACGACATCAGGTCATGTGATTATGCCAGTCTCATGACATTTGCCACGACATCAGGTCACGTGGTTATGTCAGTCTCATGACATTTGCCACGACATCAGGTCACGTGGTTATGTCAGTCTCATGAAGCAGGGTTCAAGTAAAGTGTTTTTAGGAGTTTTTTAACAGACTTATTCACAGAATGCAGAGTTTCTAATCTTGCCATGACTATTTCCTTACCTGCCAAGTGCCAACTAATGCCTAATTCATGAGAGTCCCGGGACAATGGGTAGATGCAGATATGTGTTCAGTCTTGCGGGTACTTTTATCCTAATTAACTCACAAATGAGTCTATTAAAAAGCAGTGATGGAGTGATGCAGTTTATGGGGCTCTTGACTCAGCCCTCCAGCCCTTATGGCAGAACATCATTATTACAGCTGACAGGCCTTCTGTGTGCCAGGCTGAGGAGAGGGTGCGTTTGCCTGCTCACATGATCATTAGCTGGAGAGTGGAGCTGGATTAAAAATAACTACTATACATTTTTTTTTTTTTTTTAAAAGGCTCTTTTTTCATTCTGCGTGGAGAAAGAGATGTAGGAAAGACCCGGTTTTCCCGAGTGGTGACAAGTTCTAAAACTCAACTAAACTGTTGAACAGGAACATTACTAAATATAGCGGACTGCTATCTATCATGCTCCCTGATATGAGCGGCTCGTAGAACCGCAACATAAAAGAAGGGAGATCTTTCAAGAGCCCCCTGACTCTGTGGGTGGTAAATATTATGTCTAGCTCTCAGCTGATGCAATGCCCCAGCAAACTGTTTGGACATAAGATTTAGCCCACACGATCCTGGAGCAGATGTTCACGCCGTGGACACAGCAGGAATAGGCTGTAAAGGGGCCACTGGTATCTTCTGGTTGGGTTTATCAGTCATTTGTCATGTTCGACACTCTTAAAATATCCCTTTTCAACCCAAGCCAGAAGAACCTATGCATCGCCCAATCATAAGCCTTCCCAACACCCGTATGTCCCAATACTCCTCCATGGGAGACCTCCAACACCTCTTTTCTAAACTTAACAGGCCCTTCTGTTTGAACGAAAACACTACTAAATCGTAGTCACAGTCCTCTTCTGACAAAACAATCCTTCTTGCAAGAAATGCCACAATGTAGTACCTAGTAGTACTCACCAGGACAATGAACCAGAGTCCACTCTATCACAATCAGACGCTACCAAGTAGTACTCACCAGCAGAAGGCCCACTATTAGGCCCCGTATTCCTAGTCTCTAACTAGCCAGATTCAGACCCCACTGCTGACCTGCCATCTACACCCTCCTTCTCAGGCTGGCAACTGGCTGGAGAAACAGAAACATTCCCCAGATCTTCCACAGCCAGCTCAGGAGAAAGGCTTAAGCATCCTTGTTCCTCACCTTCCCGTAACTGCTTGGCCCTAGTTCTGGTAGTGGCACAGGCAGGGAAAACACAAGGGAATTTCTATACACACTCATCCGGTACCTCAGACACCAGTGGAGCACTTACTACAGCTGGTGGTGGTTCCCAGACATTTCCCCCAGCCAAGTCATTCCTCAGGATGAACTCCACCCCAGGTGCAGGTAGAGATGAACGTACCCCAACCACTACTCTGCCGGTGACCAAGCCAAAAGAAAGATGGATACGATGTAGCGGTACCTCTTGAAACCCCATTTCAATGCCTTGAACTAACACATGAGTCCCTGTAGCAGTCTTCTCAGAGAGAGGCCATCTGCCGTTGTTCCCGTTCAGGTTCCTGCTCCCGTTCCTGGTGTTTCGCGTGTTGCTTGTTCACGCTCACGTTCCCTCTGGAACTCTAACTTCCTCAACGCAAGCTCTGTGTACATCTGCTTCTCTTGCATAACAATCTCTTTGAGTCTGACTTCCCTTACATCCCTAGATGAAAGAGGGGCTCCAGGACTACTTGGGTCCTCACAATTTCTTTTTAAAATAAAGTTCAAAACTGCAGGCTTGGATTTCCTTACTTGGCTACTAAGATGTACTCCATAGTGCTCAGCACCTAATACCAGCTGTTCTGGTAGGCAGCCGACCATGGCTGGAGCCAACCCCCAAACCCTGAAGGGTACCCCCACCCAGGATTACTGCGAAAAATAACCAACGAAAATAACAAAAAATCACAAAAACAGCACTTCGAAGGAAGCATCTCAACCGACTCGGCTGGAGAACTCTATCTGCAGGAGTTTGATCGGTTCACCCAGCGTGTACTTACCCACTCTTACCATCCTGCACTCCAAAACACCCAATGTCTAGTAGGATCGCAATATAAGGGAGACGGACGACAAAGCTAGATTTCTAAATGAAGTAGAAATGTATTAAATCCACACAAAATATAAGAGAAAAAAAGGGTCTAGGGGGTCTGATGTATGGATGTGTGTTAGTGGTGTGTGGGGGGACAGGAATTGAGTGTGAAAGTGTGTGTGTGCATCAATACGAAGAGTGTAGAGAATGAGATGAGCTGAGCGAGAGCCACAAGTGTCCCCGGGTGCTCTTATCTCCCACAACTTCCCAGTAGTGAGGTAATGGTGTGGGTAATCAATCAATCATCCCCACTGCTGCCTGCAGGGGGCGCAGGGGGGCGCAACACTCCCTTTTCTCAGGAAGCAATGTGAGTTGAATGGAACCTGCCAGGATCCACTTAAATCCACTTTAACTTTCAGAGTTGTTGTATTGGTCCCTCAGAGAAAGCTGTGTGTGTGTGTGTGTGTGTGTGTGTGTGTGTGTGTGTGTGTGTGTGTGTGTGTGTATATGAGTGAGCTAGCGTGTGTGTGTGTGCACCATGTTTGTATTTCTTTAAGTAGTTGAGTGATTGCTCCCTGGCTCTCCCCAATTTTCCCCGCTATCAGAGGTGCCCAGCTCAGGTAGTCAGGGCCGGATGGGAAGCTCAGGTAGTCAGGGCCGGATGGGAAGCTCTGCTGGCTATCAGCTGGGCTGCAGCCCTGAACCACAGGCCCCAGACCTCATCATGCTCCTGCACCACCCGCATAATGTGTGCGTGTGTGTGTGTGTGTGTGTGTGTGTGCTGTTAGTCCTAGAATTCATTCAGTAATGCTGTATGCATGGGTGTGTTTTTTGTTCATGTCTGAGAAGCGGTGAGTGAAGGGGTGTTTCTGTCGGCTGTTATTTCAGTAGGCCTAGTCTTTCCCGTCCTGGGGAAGTGGAGATTGAATCTGTCTTCTTCACACACAGAATTGTCATTTATATATAATTCACTTGCTCAAGTATAAATTGAGGAGAAAATTGTTTGTGTGTGTGATGGTAAATTCTTATTTTCTTCAGATTGAATAGCCATATTTTTATGAGCTCTTGGTTGCTGTGCTTTTATTTATCTTGTCTTTATACTTAAGTGCTTCAGTCTCTTTCCTTAAAATCACACAGTGATTAGAGAGAGAGAGACGAAGAAAAAAAGTGTCAGTCATGTCTAGTAAAAGTTGCCAATTTACACCAACGAGAGATGAGCAACCTTTCAGAAGAGTGTTCTTGTCAGCAGGCATTGGCCCAGCATGGCTTTTGCCAAAAGGAATGAAGACAGTGCTAGTAATGCACATGTAGTGTGTTAATATTAGCAAGCTTACAAGTAACTTGATTACTTGTTTAGTAATGTTGCCATGGAAACCACAAGCTTGAAACGCCTATAAGTGACAGATGACAAGCGACCTTGGCCATTTTATTGCTCCCATGTGTATAGAGGAACATACACAAACATGTGTGTGTGTGTGTGTGTGTGTGTGTGTGTGTGGCTGGGTGTGTGTGTGTGTGTGTGTGTGGTGATTGTTCTCTGACTCTGTTTATTCCCTCTACCCCTTCTTCCAGTGCCATGTGGTTCAAACATGCCTTTGGCTGCCTCGTCTTGTTGATCTGACCAGCAGATGAAGACGGCCACAGGGGGGTATAGGGGAGAAGATGGAGGCAGAGATGGAGAGAGGAAATGAGGGAAGGAGTGGAGAAATGGATTCAAAAATGAAACTCTGCCAATATCTTCTGTTCTCACAAGAGTGTGTGTGCGTGTGTTGGGAATCTGGATCCAAGTAGTGTGAAACAGTCCAAGCCCTTAGTTAGCCCAACACACATTACTCTGCCTGAGGCTTTCACTGACATGAGATTTGAGATCTTCTCAGGCCCTTGTGGTCCCTTCCAATGAGAGGCTCTAAATGTGAATGAGAGAGATGGGCTGATAGATAGGGCTGGATGAGCCATTTCAAACTCCGCCAAGGAGTGGTGCACAGCACTCCGCAATTATGCACGGCTAATCAGTCTAATCTATTGACAGAGACTGTCTGATCAGATGGTCTGCAGTAAATGTTCTCTTGCTGTGCCTTGCCGATTGCTGATTCATTCCACACAAGTACATGCACACACACACATTTCCAACTGAAATAATAATCACACACCGCTGTGAGTGTGTGTGGCGTGTCCCCAGCCCCCCCCCCATCAAGTGTGTGAGTTGATGTAAGTCCACTTCATTAGACCCCACTGTTTTCAACCGGTAGGAGAGAACACGCCGCAGCCAGAGACTGCATTTAATCATGGCAAAGTTGACGCGAGGAAACACCTCGTTTGTTCCACTTTTCTTCCTCATCCCGGCAGAAATTGGTTCTGAGCGCTTCACCAAGCGGCAAATTTCTCCCCCCTGCGTGGGCTCGGCTCAGCTCGGCTTTGGCTCTTTTTTGGCTCCGAGACGCATCCACAAAGTCTGGAGCCATATGGCTCGTTAAAAAAACAAACCACAACCAAAAAACATGTTTGTTACAAGAAATTAAATAAATTGGCTCAACGAGGCACAGCTCTCTGCTTCTCCCGGTTCCACATTTCCACCCCAAACTCACCGCAGCGCGGCGCATCTCCCTCGTCCTTTTGCCCGGTTCAACACGGAGCCATTTGGAGATTAACCCCACCCACCCCAGTGATTTCCCAATCCCCCGGATAGCCACAGTCTGTTGCTCTCTACACCCCAGGACAAAATCCTGAACTCCCCGTGTGAGAACCAACTGCTCTGGAGCGGCTTGAGTTCCACTGAGAGGGCGAGGCTTTGGCACAGGGAGAGGCTCGGTGGGGCTTGTGTCCGGTCCTGCAACGCTGCTCTCTGTGTGTGAGTGTGTGTGTGGGGGGGTGTTGGTCTGTAATTGTAAAAATGTTTTTGTGTTCATTGTTTTTGTGAGGACGTATGCCCACACTGCAAAAAGTGAAATCTTAGTAAGATGAAATATCTTCAATCAAGGCAATATATGCTTGTTTTTGTCTGACAAGATATTTCTTCTTACCAGGCATTTTTTATGTTAGAGCATTTCACTTGCTTCAAGTGTTTCAGTCCTTAATTATCTTAATAAGGTTTTATTACTTGTTACTGAGATTTTATTACTGGTTCTGAGCACGTTAATGCTTGA
This sequence comes from Clupea harengus, assembly GCF_900700415.2. Lineage (NCBI taxonomy): Eukaryota > Metazoa > Chordata > Actinopteri > Clupeiformes > Clupeidae > Clupea > Clupea harengus. The sequence goes on from NC_045152.1 coordinate 21,585,792, forward strand.
AGCTAGAATTGCCATAATTATAAGGCATTATAAGTACAAAACTGCTTTGTCAAAGTCAGAATTTCTTATTTCAAGCATCTTGTCCTTCTGATCTCTAAATATATAAAAAAATGTTTTACAGCACATCACAGCACAGCAATTATGTATTCCTGTAGACAAAATACTATACAGTGCAAAGACAGTATTAAACTAAGTCAAACTTTTGCTTTAAGAACAGACTTTATCATCCTTTAGCAGGTTAAAGTGAATGAGGAAAACGTGCGTATATTCAGCAAATGCTAGCACCATCATCTTGAAATGAGGCTATATGCTAGGTCATTTATCTTGAAATCAGTACAACTACACTAAAAACAAGTACATTTGCCTATATACCCAAAAGATTTAAGAATTATTTTCTCAATAAGTAGGAATATGTGCTTAAATTCAGCAAATGCTAGCACTATCATCTTAAAATGAGTCTAAATGCCAGGCTATTTATCTTGAAATCTGTAAAGCAACATTAATAACAAGTATATTTGCCTAAATACAAAAAAAATGTAAGAATTATTTACTCAAAAATGTAGAAAAATGTAATTATATTCAGCAAATGCTAGGACCATGATCTCGAAATGAGGCGATATGCTAGGCAATTTATCTTGAAATCAGTACATCTACACTAAAAACTAGTACATTTGCCTATATACCCAAAAGATTTAAGAATTATTTCCTCAATAAGTAGGAATATGTGCTTAAATTCAGCAAATGCTAGCACTATCATCTTGAAATGAGTCTACATGCCTGGCAATTTATCTTGAAATCTGTAAAGCAACACTAAAAACAAGTATATTTGCCTAAATACAAAGAAATGTAAGAATTATTTTCTCAAAATGTAGAAAAATGTAATTATATTCAGCAAATGCTAGGACCATCATCTTGAAATGAAGCTATATGCTAGGCAATTTAGCTTGAAATCAGTACAGCTACACTAAAACAAGTACATTTGCCTATATACCCAAAAGATTTAAGAATTATTTTCTCAATATGTAGGAAAATGTGCTTAAATTCAGCAAATCCTAGCACCATCATCTTGAAATAAGGCTATATGCTAGGCAATTTATCTTGAAATCAGTAAAGCTACACTAAAAACAAGTACATTTGCCTAAATACAAAAAAATGTAAGAATAATTTTCTCAAGATGTAGAAAAATTTGCTTATATTCAGCAAATGCTAGCACCATCATCTTGAAATGAGGCTATATGCTAGGCAATTTATCTTGAAATCAGTACAACTACACTAAAACAAGTACATTTGCCTATGTTCCCAAAAGATTTAAGAATTATTTTCTCAATATGTAGGAAAATGTGCTTAAATTCAGCAAATCCTAGCACCATCATCTTGAAATAAGGCTATATGATAGGCAATTTATCTTGAAATCAGTAAAGCTACACTAAAAACAAGTACATTTGCCTAAATACAAAAAAATGTAAGAATTATTTTCTCAATATGTAGAAAAAGGTGCTTATATTTATCTTGAAATCAGTACAACTACACTAAAAACAAGCACATATGCCCGAATACAGTGCTGAATATAAGAACCTTTTTCTACATATTGAGAAAATAATTCTTAAATATTTGGGTATATAGGCAAATGTACTTGTTTTACTGTAGCTGTACTGATTTCAAGATACATTGCCTAGCATGTAGACTCATTTCAAGATGATGGTGCTAGCATTTGCACATTTTTCTACATATTGAGAAAAAAATTCTTAATTTTTTTTGTATTCAGGCAAATGTACTTTTTTTAGTGAAGCTTTACTGATTTCAAGATAAACTGCCTAGCATGTAGCCTCATTTCAAGATGATGGTGCTAGCATTTGCTTAATATAAGCACATTTTCCTACATTTCGAGAAAATAATTCTTACATTTTTTTTTATTTAGGCAAATGTACTTGTTTTAGTGTAGCTGTACTGATTTCAAGATAAATTGCCTAGTATCATTTCAAGATGATGGTGATAGCATCTGCTGAATATAAGCACCGTTTTCTACATATTGAGAAAATAATTCTTAAATCTTTTGGGTATAGAGGCAAATTTACTTGTTTTAGTGTAGCTGTACTGATTTCAAGATACATTGCCTAGCATGTAGCCTCATTTCAAGATGATGGTGCTAGCATTTAGTGAATATAAGCACGTTTTCCTACATATTGAGAAAATTATTCTTAAATATTTTGACAAATGTACTTGTTTTTAGTCTGGCCACACTAGTTTTAAGATATATTTGGGTTATTTGAGGCTAGATATTTTTACTTTTTTTACAAAGTCTTGGTAAGTCAAATCTTCCTGTTCTGTTGGCAGATAATTTAGCTTATTTTAAGTGATATATACCCCATTTTTGTACTTTTTTTTCTTGTTTTTGAAGGCTGATTTTTTGCAGTGCAATACTTCCAGTTCAGTTTTTTTGTGAAATGCTTGTTGGTTTTGTGTGTGTGTGTGTGTGTGTGTATGTGTGTGTGTGTGTGTGTGTGTGTGTGTGTGTGTGTGTATGTATTGGTTCTACCCAGCAGTTGTCATTGTTTGTGTGTGGGTGTGGGGGTGGGCCCTGGTCTCATCTGAAGAGACTGGATTATGTTTGTGTTTGTGGCACTGTAAAGCTCAGGCACACCAATCGACCTCAGAAAACACACCACTAAGGGACATTCACTGACACCAATTTCTTCACACTAGAAAATAATACTGGATATGTGTATGTGTCTGTGTCTGTGTGTGTCTGTGTCTCTGTGTGTGTGTGTGTGTGTGTGTGTGTGTGTGTGATAGCTGTCTTTTGGCCTCTCCACAAAATATAATCACCGAACTGTAATTCACCTCTGAGAGAATTCTTCTGTGCATGAATGAATAGTTTTTTTTTCTCCATCACTTCTTTATGGCAAGCAGATTAGATTTTCTCTACAGTTTTTCCTCGGCAAGCACACCCTGTACTTTTACTTGTTTTCTTGAGTCTGGGAAACTGACCTCCAAATCAGAAGCGCAAACACAGTTACCTTGGACCCCGGGCATGAAGCGCACCTCTGAAGAAATGTGGGAACGAAAACGATCTGTTGCCATGTGTGAGAGATAATCGGTCGTATTTCATATTGCCCTGCAAGCTCTCTAATATTAGCACCGTCAATCTTGTCGGAGAAAATGGCATTGAAAAGTACCTTTAATAAACTGAGGATGTGGTTGAGTGTGGACTCAAGGCACAACACGAAACAGTTTGTGCATGTCAGGAAACCGTTGCGTGATGTTTTTATTGCCACATTTGTCTTGCCACAGTGCCATGGCAATTCTTTTGGATGGGTGTGTGTGTGTGTGTGTGTGTGTGTGTGTGTGTGTGTGTGTGGGGGGGGGGGTGGGGGGGCGGGGGGGTTACCATTAAATTACACAACTGATCAAACCACTGATTTCACTCACGCAATACCATGATTCTATTATTTAATATTAGTATTATTAACTTTAATATGTTTTCAATGGACAGGTATAATGCAAACTTTACATACTGAGGTCCTCTTCTTAAGGATCGGGTTGAATCATCATGAACAGTAACAGTGGGAACGTTGCCAGTCAAGCATCTTTCTCTTGATTCACTTTGACTGTCAGACACCATTTGTGAGGACTTTGAGCTCCTGCTTCCCGCCCATTTTAGAGCAAAAGTGTCTTTGAACTAGCGGCACCTTCTGTGGTTTGATGTGAACTTAAATGTGTGTTTCTCTTCTACTCTTTGTAGTGCACTAAGAGAACTGCTGTTTTGTGCAGAGAAAGATGAAAGCTTTTACCCATCCAAAAAAACGCTGAAAAAAGGGAGCAAGAAATGGATCGTGTAACTTTGTAAGCAGCGAGTTTGTTACAGGGTGCAAAAGCACTGGAATTTTACACCTGTTTGCATATAAATCTTGCACAAAAGCCATCATTCTTGTTTTGAGACTCTGAGCATTTTAGAATAAAATGTTGTATTATTCTCCAAATTTTGGATCCGACATATCTTGAGGTTGATTTGAAACATTCACAAATACACCAACAATATTCTCTGCTAATGCGATGTGTTCTCAATGTTAGACTACATTATGAACTCTCTATGAAAGATGTGCAAGGTGCTCACATCTTTAGAGCAGACAAGGACTTTTTAAAGCTTCTGTTCACATTTATATCTTCTGTTTATGTCTATGAAAATTGGTGTTTGTCTGGGTAAGTACCATTGATGTTGATGAACATAGAACCACATCTTGTTCATGTAGTTATCAAGAAAGGACGCTTATTTGTAAAGTACTTGTGTTCCACAATTACGCCTTGGAAGCTGTTAGCGAGAGAAGTGCTAAATGTTCATAACTCCACTGAAGTGTTTTTCTTTTGTCTGTGACACAGGTATTAGTATTTCTGTCCCCCCCTCCCCCCACACACACCCCCTCTGTTTCCCTCTGACTTTTCTCTCACCCTTCCTAATTGGCTTTCTCTTGCCTCACCCCCCCCCCCCTTCCTCCACCTCTCATCGTCTCTCTCCATACCTTTTCCCCTCCTCCTCTTGACAACAACAGAAAAGAGCCAAATGAGGGGAGGCCAGTTATTGGTTTTGGAGCGGAGAAGCTGGCGAAAGCCTCTGTCCGTCTGTCTCCACACAATGAGTGCTGCGGCCATCTTCCTGTGGTAACACACTCGGCCAATTATGTCTAACAATAGCCTTCTTGCTCTCTCTCTCTCTCCATCTGTGTGTGTGTGTGTGTGTGTGTGTGTGTGTGTTGGTCACCTCATGGCAATCTCCAACCTGTCAGCCCAAATGCTGTGGCCCCCCAAGGCTGTGTTTCATCAGTCCAGCAGGATACACACACACACACACACACACACACACACACACACACACACACACACACACACACACACACACAGACAGCACTTGTGTCTTCTTGTGTCTTCTTACCCAACCTGGTGCATTTTATTATCCTTTCCTCTATCCTTTCCTTTCTCTCACTCCATCACTAGTATCAGAAGGTGTGTTTCTCTTTGGGAATTTTTAGTCTTTGAGGAGTGAGTTTTTTATTTGCAAGTCATTCCAGAATTATACCATACAGATCATCAAATGGAACCTTCAGTTAGCAACATTCAAATCCCATATTTCTGATCGCACCTTTCAAAGGGTTTCTTGAAAACCCCTTCCTGAAGAGGGGAGATAAAGTCCACTTTTATCCTCCTTTGTCCTGGACTGAAGCCAGAGCCCAACGGCCCTTCTCACTTTCATTCCTCTCTTGGAAATCAGACAGTCAGCCTTGACCATTCCCCAGCAGTAAAGAGACAAGGGGCACCAGAATCAAGTGGGAAGGCAAAGGAAGCCAGCTTGATGTTGGCTTAACACCAATCAAATCCGACTTTAAGGAAAACCGTTTGATACCACTCACTGTCATACCAGATCTTCTTGGTGTTTGTATTGAGATTGGTAGACAGGCTGGCCTGCTGACTGACATGAAATTGACAGTGCACTTAAACGTCCCAGCTCACGGTCAAGGCAAAGTTCAGCAAGAGCTCAAATAATACAGGCTTTACCAACTGGAGATGAAGAGACACAGAGGGGATCATGGAAAGAGATAGGCATGCACGTGATGTGATGTGGAGAGATAGGCATGCACGTGACATGACCTGACGAGATAGGCATGTGATGTGATGAGATAGGCATGCACGTGACATGACCTGACGAGATAGGCATGCACATGACCTGACGAGATAGGCATGCACATGACCTGACGAGATAGGCATGCACGTGACGTGGAGAGATAGGCATGCACGTGACGAGATAGGCATGCACGTGACGTGACGAGATAGGCATGCACCTGATGTGACGTGGCGAGATAGGCATGCACCTGATGTGACGTGGCGAGATAGGCATGCACCTGACGTGACGTGGCGAGATAGGCATGCACCTGATGTGACGTGGCGAGATAGGCATGCACCTGACGTATTCACCTTTTAAATGGTAAAACCCCTCCCAGTGCTTCCTTTGTGCAGCCGCTCTGTGTTCTTGTCCTTGGCATGCGCTTGTCTCTGTCCCTTTGCTTGATTGACAGAGATGATGAGTCTTGAGGCATGAATCTGAAAATAAAGAGACAGATAGCTTGCTTTCTGCTTTGCCAGTGGTATGTGGCTGGTGGCACCACTTTCCATGCAGAGGTCCTCTTGAGTCATCAACAGTAACAGTGGAAATGCAGCTGCGGTTCAAATGCAATGAGATAAAATACCCTTCCACAGTGGTGCCATTGCACAGAAAGGTGAATTCCCATGCAGTAACATCAAATACATCAAAGAGTTAAGACAGAGCCTTTGTTCACAGTTGGCAGCATTTACCTTTTGTAAATGTGCATGTGAATGTGTTTGTACAAGTGTATGTGTGTCTTTCTGTGTGTCTGTCTGTCTGTCTTTCTGTCTGTCTCTCTGTGTGTGTGTGTGTGTGTGTGTGTGTGTGTGTGTGTGTGTGTGTGTGTGTGTGTGTGTGTGCGTGCGTGCGTGCGTGCGTGCGTGCGTGCGTGCGTGCGTGCGTGCGTGCGTGCGTGCGTGCGTGCGTGGTGCGTGCGTGCGTGCGTGCGTGCGTGCGTGCGTGCGTGCGTGCGTGCGTGCGTGCGTGCGTGCGTGCGTGCGTGCGTGCGTGCGTGCGTGCGTGCGTGCGTGCGTGCGTGCGTGCGTGCGTGCGTGCGTGCGTGCGTGCGTGCGTGCGTGCGTGCGTGCGTGTGTGTGCCTGTTTCTCTGTGTGTGTATTGCAGGGGTGTCCTTGCTGCATTGCAAATGATTGATGTTCTGTGTTTCTCCTATTGCAACTGGACCTTGAGTCCTTTTGCCTAATTAGCATCTGGGTGATTTAGGATTTGTTTAATGACTTAATGTTTAATGACTGCGTATAGCACATGGTGGACACATTCAGGCCAAGGCCCAAAATCCCCACCAGTGAATTAAAGCCTGCTGGGCCTTGTGCTGTTTAGTGATGAAGTCTTTCATTGTATAATTGAGGTTTGCAGAATTGTGGCAAAACCCCCATGCAGTTGGTCACACACACACACTCACACACACACACACACAGACACACTCTCTCGCACACGCACACACACACAGTCCTTCACACAACCTACAAACGTGTAGATATAGCACACTAAAATGGTTCTCTGAAGGTCTACAGCTGTGCCTTTTACCAAAAGCCTAAGAGGTGAAAGCAGGTCAGAGAGGGCGGGTGCTGAGGATGAAAGCAGAAGTGTGATATTTATTCAAGGAAAGCAGGGGCTTCATGGAGCTAAGAGAAGAGCCAAGTGACTGGAATTAGTACTTATCTATTTTATGTACTTATGTACTCTATTTATTTATTCTCCCATTCTGCCCCCCCCCCCGTCTGATTCCCACTGCGGTATCAAAGACTGCTTACCTACATTCCTGGGATTACAACAGGATTTGGGAGTGTTATGAAAAAGCAAGGTTTTCTCTCGTATACTTGTGTGGGTGGGTGGGCATAACATTCCCCCCCCCCCCCAATCCCCTTTCATGAGAAAAATAAAAGATGTAGAAGAGGGGAAACACGGGAACAAAGCATTTTTTATCATCAGAGGAAAGAAAAAAAACAGAGTGTAAAAGGCCGGAGGAATTTCTTTCCTCTCTTTCTTTGCGTTTTCAAAGCCCCGATAAACTGCTCAGTATGCAGACTCATTTGCATGCCAGGTGAATATGAGAATGTCATTACTGGAAACGAATGAGGGTCAGGAAAAAATGGAAAGAGAGAGAGAGAGAGAGAAAGAAAGAGAGAGTAAGAGAAAGAAAGAAAGAAAGAGGGAGAACAGAGTTTGTATGCAGCGGAGTCAGTTCTTTATGGCCGATGTGATGGAATGCAGAGAGTTTGGGTTGAGGATGAATGTGATTGTGTGCTGAGTTACGAGCAGTTACATCCCTTCAATGAGAGCTGGAGCCTCCTCAATCCCACTGCCTCCGCCACTATATCCTCATCACGTCGCATTAAACATCAAAGAGCCATTCAATCACTAAACAACACGGCTGTGTGTGTGTCTGTGTGTGTGTGTGTGTGTGTGTGTGTGTGTGTGTGTGTGTGTGTGTGTTGCAGAGAGACATATAGTGCCGCACAACTCCCTTTGTGGTTCGGCAATCATCATTGAAAAGTAAAAAGCATGCCAACATCAACAAAATGTGTTTGAGGAAAAGACACTGAACCCACACAGAGGAATGCCCATTTTAATGACTTAGGGGCGTTAGGGAGTGCGCAGAACATGGCAGTCTGAAAGGGAGGTGACAGAGAGAGTGTTCATCCGTGTTCACTTGTGTTTTGGAGCTTTGACATACACTTTTTTTACCTGTCCTTCCTTCTCAGCTTGTTTCATGAATGCAGAATGAATGTTTCATAAGTGTGCTGTGGTCTCTCTGGAGAAGGCTTGGGGAACCATGTAGACTGACATCGATGCCCCGTCACGCCTTAAGAGAAGACGACACAATGCCGAAAAGAAGCGCACTCTCAAGTGTACGTACTCCTTCTCGGTTATTCATTGGTTCAGCGCTGAGCCATCTTCAGTGTCGGAAACAAATCAAGAAAAAAGGCTGTGCTTTTTAAAGCTCCAGGTGGGCGTGGAATGGCAGCTAATTAACTACCTCGGCCCAAGAGTGCACCAAGTCAAGCAAATCATTAAAAAAAGAAAAGAAAAGGAAAAGCAAGAAAAGAAAAAATTGCAGAAAAGTAAAGTTACAAAAATGGACTTTCTACAAGGACGGTAAATGTCACATTCTGCAAATGGTTTCTGTCTGTTCCTTGTTTTGGACTTTTATTTTGTAAAACGTGTGTTTTGTTTTCTTCCTGTTAGTCATGTGCTTTTGTTGTCCCTTGTGCCTTTGTTTACGCCTCACTTGTTACTGCCTGGTGTGTCTCACTGATCCCTGCCCCCCTGTGTGTTGTTGTCTTGTTAGGCCGGTGTGTTTGAGCCCTTGGTTTTTCTTCAGTTCATGGCCTAGGTTATTGCAACCAACTGAATACTTCTCCCTTTCCAAGCTTGTCTGTGTGTGAGAAGCTGTGAGAGTGGCCGCCAGGTGCCATAAAAATGCGAATGTTTTTTCTCTCTAGTGCCAATGTTTTAGTTGGTCTGTTCAGGGCTACTGTAGAAACATGGTGGTGCAACATGGCCGACCCGCTCCCTGTGTTGATACAGAGGGCTCATTCTAATCTAACGGAAACACGATTCATAGATAACGGTGATTGAAAATACACTTATGAAAACATAATTATGAACACTATATTCCGTATCTGCTTATAGATCACCCTAAATCCTACATACCATAGCTTTGATTTAGCAGTTTTCAGATGTTCTTTTCATTCCATTCTGAAAATGAATGGTGGGGGAATAGAACTCCTCGACACTAAGTTGATTTAGAATATTCATACAGTATGAATTTTTGTCCTGCATGACCGCCCCACCACCCTTATCTGCAGGTTTAATAACAATAGAATCATCAACGCTGATGATGTTGCCTTCTTACAACACACACACACACACACACACACACACACACACACACACACACACACACACACACACACACACACACACACACACACACACACACACACACACACACACAAGGCAAAGAGACATTTACTCACATGCTTTCTCTCTCTCTCCAGAAGGGCCCCGGTCTGAGATTATGTTCCATCCAGTGCCCACAGGCTTCTGAGGCCATGAGAGTCCACTGCAGTGGGAAGCTAATGGCTACTGGCCAACTCATTCCATAAAGAGAAGGGGGTGTATAGCATGAGCATAGATCATGCAGCATGTTTGGCTATGTCAGGAGCACACCAGCATACCCAAACAAGCCCCCTCACCCAGCTTCTAACAGCCATGACCCAGCCCACCTTCTTCATCCCTCTCTCTCTCTCGCTCTCTCTCTCTCTCTCTCTCTCTCTCTCTCTCTCTCTCTCTCTGTGCCGCATGTTTTTTGAGCTGTTTGAGTCCAGGCATGTTGGGTTCTGAACCTTATTAGCGGGGTCACCTTGAGTAGGCTGACATCGGTCTCGCCTTGTTCTCTCTCCCTCTCTCCCTCTCTCCCTCTCTCTCCCTCTTCCTCCCTTTCTCTCTCTCTCCCACTCACTCACTCTCCCACATACCTCTCTTGTCTCACATATCAACATTCACAAGCATACACACACACTGGAACACTACCCAAGACACACAGACACACAGACACACAGACACACAGACACACAGACACACACACACACACACACACACACACACACACACACACACACACACACACACACACACACACACACACACACACACACACACACACACATGTGTCCTCAGAGAGCTTGGCTCTGTCCTTTTCCTCTTATTTCTCCCTGCTCTTCTGTTTCACTTTCTTCCAGTCTGATCTCTCCCATTTCCAGGATAAAAAGCCCATTAGTGTTGGTGCCACTTTAAACGCTCCTTATTGACACACCAGCCATGTGCGGCCTCACGGGGCTCGTTATTTCTTTCATCAATTAAGCAGCTTTAGATCACTTCCTCTGGGAGAGTTGTTTTACCAGTTGACTCACCGCCTTTCGTGCACGTCCTCTTCATCCTGCTCCTCCTCCTCCTCCTCCGTGGCTTAAAAGTCTTTAATTGAAGTGATACAAATCTTGCCAAGCTCAAAAAATATGTGAGTACAGCAGTTATTGTAATGTGGTTCCCACCGTAGCTGAATGAAGAATGAGCCATGTAGAAAAAAATGGCCTATTAGATTTTACATTTTGCTGTTGTAATAAAAAAGCGCAAAAAACATTACACAGTTCAAAACACAGGAGATCAATTTAGCCCAGATACGGATGACAAAGAAAATGAACACCATCCAAATCATATTAAAGCACGCAGCTAAACACAGCCACAGCTATTGTTAGTATTACAAATGAATCAAACACCTTTTTAATGTTCATGCCTGTATATAGTAAGTAAATTCTGTTAAGGTAAAACTGATTTTTTTTTTATTACTTTTTGATGGACACGCCTGCAATGCAGTTTATGGAAATATCAAAGGCTTACTGTAGCAATGCTGTAGTAGCAAGAAAGAAAGATATAGCTTATGAACTTGTGTGCAGTGGGGCAATGGTTGATAGTATCTGATAATGACCATAGAGCCATCTTTTCTGGTAAGTTCTATCAAGTATACAGCATGAGCAGAGAGCACAATGAGATCTCATGGCTTCCCATTAGTGATAGCATCAATGAGGAAGACGCACAGGATCTGATGGTACTACACCATCAGGAGCCCTAGGGAGAATCGGGAATTGTTTTCCAGTAGTGTATGTGTATGTGTGTGTGTATGAGAGAAAGACAGACAGAGAGAGAGAGAGAGTGTGTGTGTGTATGAGAGAAAGACAGACAGAGAGAAAGAGAGAAAGTGTGTGTGTGTGCATTTGTAGCCATGCTGAATTGGCTTTAACACATCAAAAGGTTGTGTGGAGCCGCATATGTGTTTATAGACATCCCAGGGTACTCATAGCACTGGCTGGAAGGTGTACCTGCAGCTGAAGTCTAATGCCTTCTTTGCATGTTGATTCAGTACTGACAAAATGTTAGGATAGTTGTGTTTTTGCCAAGGCATTTTTGTCAGCATCAGCATCTTGGGTCAGCATGACCAAAAACTCCAACTACCAGTGAAACACTCCTATTTCTAACAATCTCATATAAGTTATCATATAATAAGACACATGAGTGTGTGCATTTGTAAAAAGTAATGAATGCACACATACACATAAATGGTGAGAATGGTCTTATTGCTCGAGCATTCACCATGTACATAATTTTCTTTTTGAATGCGCAGCAATTCTCAGTGTCATTTGCTACAACATCTTTAAGACATTCCCTTGGAAGTGCTGATACGTGCAAAATGGATGGCAGCAGTCCTAGCACCTAAAAGCCCATCCACATAAGGTGTAGATCCACATAAGGTGTAGATCAGGTGACCGACTGCAGGAGCCCAAGGCTGTGTGTGTTTGTGGGGAAAGGGCAGGTCCATCACTCCCACTCTCAGGGATCAATTTTGCATGACTTTATTATGAAGTAATACCCAGACCGGTGACATGTACTCATCCATTTTTTAAGATGTCACACAAGCTGTGTCTCTGAGCTTATTAGTGCTGCAGCGAGGAGGAGATTAGTCTGTCCTTACGGATCACTGCTGTGGAAATGGAATTCATCAAGGAATATTGCAGCACATGTATTCTTTACATCTTGTTCTTCCTCTCCCTTCTCCTCTCTGTCTCTCTCTCCCCTCTCTGTCTCTCACACACTCCCCTCTGTCTCTCCCTTCTCCTCTCTGTCTCTCCCCTCTCCTCTCTGTCTCTCACACACTCCTCTCTGTCTCTCACACACTCCTCTGTCTACCATCCTGTAGTTGTTCTGGCTCACCTACCCTTATATTTATTTCCCTCTCTCTTCTCACCTCCCACTCACATCCTGAATCTCTCTCTCTCGCTCATCGCTCACCTACCTTTTATCTCTCTTTTCCTTTCTCCCTTCTCACCTCCCGTAACATTCTCCTGCACACCCTACTTTTCTCTCTCTCTCTCTCTCTCTCTCTCTCTCTCCCTCTCTCTCTCTCCCTCCATGTCCCTGTCTCATATGTTGGCCCGTATGGTCCGTGGCAGCTGAATGATCACTCACTTGAGTAATGTCACGCTTCTTGGTATGTGGCTGAACAGACTCTTGTTTTCCTCATTATTTCTATCCTATCTGTTCTTCTGCGTCCCACTGCAGCTCCTCCCTTCCCCCCTACTTTACATTTTCACATATCGGTGAGGATGACTGACAGGTCTGGGCAGAACAACGCAGGACATATGGTCCCTGTCCGCAAAGTGTGTATGTGTGTGTGTGTGTGTGTGTGTGTGTGTGTGTGTGTGTGTGTGTGTGTGCGTAAGTCCACATCTGTGTGCAAAGACAAAACTGTCTGCGTCTTTCTGTGTTGGTTTGTGAGTGCTTGTGTGTGTGTGTGTGTGTGTGTGTGTGTGTGTGTGTGTGGTGTATGTCTGTGTGGTGTATGTCTGTGTGGTGTGTGTGTGTGTGTGTGTGTGTGTGTGTGTGTGTGTGTGTGTGTGTGTGTGTGTGTGTGTGTGTGTGTGTGTGTGCGTGCGTGCGTAAGTCCACATCTGTGTGTGTGTGTGCAAAGACAAAACTGTCTGCGTCCTTGTGTCTTCTTGTGTCTTTCTGTGTGTGCTTGTGTGTGTGTATGTGGTGTATGTGTGGTGTGTGTGTGTGAGAGCGCACGTACACATGTCAGCATTGAACAATGACTAATAGATCTAAGCCCTCAGTGTGACCCTGAGAGTTGGAGCCTTGGCATGTTTTAATATATATGCTAAACAATTAGAGCTTAATGCAGCGAAGGGGGAAAAGAACGTACTTTACTATCACCTCAACAGATCTGGCAAACACATTAGCCCTGTTGGACTTATATAAGCATGAAACAGGCCTGTATATAACCCCCAGTTATGTCGAATAGGAAAGGAGTCATGATAAGGAATGATAACACGGTAGCATCTTACCTGCTTAAATGTGCATGTTGTCAATCATTGTCAGTACCGTCATAGGTAATAGTATTCTGAGATATGAGATATACCATATCAACGTTTCTTTAAAGTTAACATGTAATGAGGTATGATTCATGATATGTTACAACGTTTATTTTATGTGATTATATGATAACGTTAGCCTTTACGACAGTATTTTTAAGAGCTGTACAGTTCACCTCTGGTGTCCTTTTTTTTTTTGGTTGGAATGTTTATGTATGTCTGTGCAATTTGAATTTAATACAGTTTAGTCAGTTAAAGAGCATGATAAAATTGTGATACTTTGTGTATGTGTTTTCACTGTGTGCAAAGCTGGGCTGCATTTATGTGTGAGCTATAAACACTGTTCTTTATGGGTACTGCTTGGACAGCAGCCATTGGTTCCCCCCTGCAGTGTGCTCTCCTGCCCTCACAGACCTGCAGATGCTGGGGGATCAGACACACAGATGGGGCCTTTGTCAGCTGTAGAGAGAGAGAGAGAGAGAGAGAGAGAGATGGAGAATAAGAGAGGGAGATGGAGAAAAAGAGAATGTTGGGAGATAGAAATGGGGGGAGAGGGAAGGAGAGAGAGAGAGAGGGGCAGAAACCGAGTGAGAAGGAAAAGGAGTAAATGAGAGGGAAAGAGATGGAGAAAGGGACAAAGGCAGAGAATGGCAGAGAAAAAAGAAAGAGAGAGAGAGGGAGAGAGAGATAGAGTGAGACGGAGAGATAAATAGATAGGGAGGTCAATGGCTTCATTATTACAGAGCCATTACTGCTGCAGGAGAGGACAGGACAGCAGTTTTACAGTGAAGAAGGATGCTTAACTTCTGAACCGCATGCCATTACATTATACCACATACCACACACACATATACACACACATGCACACACGCACATCCAGGCACAGGTGCATGCACACACACTCACACACACACAGGCACACACGTACACACACACACAGGCACAGGTGCATACACACACACACACACACACACACACACACACACACACACACACACACACACACACACACACACACACAGCCCCAGGTGGTAATTCCCACACAGAAGTGGATGGTCTACACATGCATACACATACAAATGATATGTATTTTAGAGTAATACACACACACACACACACACACACACACACACACACACACGTGCACACACAAGAATACATAATTGTGCTGGTGCTGCAGTGCTCACTATAGGAGATGGACGGCCCGGACTCTGGTGACCACAGTGGGGGGGGGGGGGGGGGCAGGAGGTGGGTAGGGGCCAGTCTATACATCCTTACATGGAGGCGGGAGTGCCTTTAGCTGCTGACGGATGACACCACTTTATCGCCTGCCTTCTCTCTCTACTCGCTTTCCCACTCTCTTTCTCTCATTCTATCTCTCTCTCTCTCTCTCTCTGTCTGTATCTCTCGGTCAGTAGGCCATAGAGGATTCTGTGCCTAGATTGGCCTAGTTGGTCATCTACTCACTCCTGATACCAAATCTCAGATGTACATGTGTCTTGTGACTTGCTCATGATCAGATTGATTATCAGGTGTGTTGGCATGTATCAGTATACCTAACCCTCAGATGGGAATGGTAAATAGATGTTTCTTATGTTTACCCTCTGATCGACTGATGATCAAACGGCATGTATACCATATGCCAGTATACGGATTGGATCGTGACCAAAGACAGTATGCACATCTATGGCATTTAGCTAACCATTTATCAGAATGTGCACAAAAAGACACACATACACACACACACACACACTCAACTCTCTCTCTCTCTATCTCTCTCTCACACACACTCACACACACACACACAAACACATCCTCCACCCAAAAGTTGATTACTTTCAACAAACAAATTAATATTTAATTATTTTCAGTCAGCCGGGAATGAGGGCTTTAAATATTGATTGCCTTTCTCATTGTGTCCAAAAGACGTTTTTCCGTTTAACCCATATTAATTATTAATTATTCATGCCTTTCTGTTTTAGAGACTCCAGTCAGGCAAAGCCTAACCTTGTAGACGGCACGGCTGCCATTTATACATCAAGAAAAAAATAAATAATTTGAAACTGACAAAAGGGTTCCTCGCACTTTAGCAACGTTGATCTTGATTGGGAAGTAAATAAGTAAAAGGCAGTAGGAGTTGTGATCTTGATTGGGAAGTAAATAGGGAAAAGGCAGTAGGAGTTGTGATCTTGATTGGGAAGTAAATAGGGAAAAGGCAGTAGGAGTTGTGATCTTGATTGGGAAGTAAATAGGGAAAAGGCAGTAGGAGTTGTGATCTTGATTGGGAAGTAAATGGGAAAAGGTAGTAGGAGTTGTGATCTTGATTGGGAAGTAAACGGGAAAACGCAGTAGGAGCTGTGTGCTGGTTTAGCTGATGCTATGAGATACCTCCAAACATTTTTCATGTTTGCCAAACTGAACGGGAGGTTTCAGAGGACTGTTTGAGATATGATGATGGTGTGTGTGTGTGTGTGTGTGTGTGTGTGTGTGTGTGTGTGTGTGTGTGTACTGTTACTTTCTGCAGCTGTGAAACAAACTAACTGCCAGTAGGCCCACTATGTATTCCATCAGAGTCTGAGCCAAGTGGCAGAGGCTTTATCTGCACACATCAGCCATCCTGGTGGACCGGCCCTGCATTGGCTTTGTGCACACACTGTGTGTTGGGCACTGAGCGAGCCCATTTAAAGACGGCCCTTTCATGAGTAATGTGCAGGCTAATAGCAGCATCTGTTTGGGCACATAACGGCCCCATTTTGTCAACAATACTCGCAAGTCATAATTACTCCCTTATAAGTGGAGGAAAAGAGAAAATGGACTTGTTTTCTATCGTGGAGTTGTGTGCGTGCGTGTGTGTGTGTGTGTGTGTGTGTTGATGTGTGTTTGTTGCTGTTCTCACATGTGGATGTGTCTGTCATCTTTGTCAACACTGAGCTCAAAACATAGCGAAGCTCCGAAACAATAATTACTGTTGGTACTAAAATAGGCACAGTTTCTCCTGGAAAGAGAGAGAGGACGAGAGAGAGAGGGAGGAAGAGAGAGAGAGAGAGAAAGAGAGGTAGGACGGAAGAGAGGGGCTGAAAAGAAGACAAAAGGGGTGAGAATAACACGGGGACAGATAGATTATAGTCATTTTACAATTTTGAAACTCTAATTTTTGTGTTTTCAATTAATTGTCCTTCATTTAACATCTAGTCAAGTGGCTTTGTGAAATTACTGGGTTCGATAAAAGCACCATTTTTTGTTTCCTTAGGGTCTATCCTGTAATTGTAGTTTAGGGGCCCTTAGAAAATGTCTGTGTTATTTTGATTGCGATGAATGTCAAATGAATATGCATCATACTGTGAATGAAATTCAACATTGTACAATATTTCAAATCTTTTCACAAAAGAGAATTTTCATATTAGGGTCGAATGAAAATGAATACAGTTATAACAATAAAAACATGTTAATGACACCCACATAACAATGTTGATAACAACATTTGTGCTCTCTCTGTATGGGGATTTTAAAATCTCTGGTGGGCTCCTAGGCTAAAATCCTTCAGGAGGTCCTGAGGAAGCCTCGTGAAAAGTACAGTACTTTTATCCACCCTTATTACCCAGTAAGCTTGGACAAAAGCATCAGGCCACTTAACTAATCAGCCTTTAGAATAATAAGCAGGCTTTGATGGCGATGATTATTTGACACATAGACCACCATTTTTATGACAAATTAGGCAACAGTTTTCTCATGCCTGGCACTTGTATGAACGTGTTTCACAAAAAAGTAACACTGTTCCACACTCCGAAATCTACTTGTAGAGCACCATAAAGAACACTAGTGAGAACAACAGTCAAGGAACCGAGAACACTACTAACACGACATTGCCTAGCAACCCTCAAAATCAATATAGCACCAATAATACCCTCCCTAGATCTATAGTTGTACTTCAGAAACACATCAAGGAGCCTTGGTGATAGAATAATGGCCGTAGCACAGTAGGTACACAGTACATTACCACTAGCTTTAACATGTTGTTGATCACATGACACTTCCATAAAAGCCTGTGAAATGCAGAGCTCTCAGCACAAAGCCTTTGCAGAAAAGAACAGCCCATCACATGAATATAGGCATGAACATGGCCATGATGCCTGTTCCTCCTCTCCGTCGCTTGTGATTGATGGAGATTAGGCATGGTTACAAGATCCCCTCGGTCGCTAGGTGACGACCTTCAGACATGCTGTGTTTGGTTGTGTTTGTTTTTCATTTAGAGCATCTCCAGCACAGCAAAGGACGGACATGAGCAGAGAGCCAGACTGCAGAGAGCCAGACTGCAGTGAGGGACGACAGTGATATTGAAAGAGGATGGGGAGGGGAGGGGAGGGGAGGTGTTATTAGGAGCTGCCATTTGCCACACACACGTACATGCAGCGCGTGTAATCATAGTGAGACTCGGCCATCAACCCCCTCCCTCACGCACACACACACACACACACACACACACACACACACACACACACACACACACGAACACTCTTATTGACTTCCTTTTTCATCCTATACAGAACATCAAAGTACACTCTCAAACCCCATACATGCACACACACACACACACAGACACACACTGGGCGTCATTAGCAGTAAATCACAGGTGAACTGACAGGGCTGGCTGATTCAGTGGGGGGGGGGGGTTGATGTATGTTCCCCCTCTGCGCGTTACACTCTCGCCCTCCATCATTGTCTCTCAGGCTGTCCCCGTGACAACCCTGGCCCACCGGAGCACTGCAGAGCTGGGGGCTCTGAGTCCGATCTCTTCCACTGGGGATAGCCTGTCCACTTCGCTTCACATGCAGGCTTAAAGGAACATGCCATATGGGGCTTCCACACCAGACTCAAGGGCTCAGGGTTGAATCAGACTAGGGTTGATGGCTTAGGTCCACTGCAGTGTCTGCTACAAAGACAGGGCATGATAGAATAGAACAAGCGAAAAAAGGTCACAACAAAATATTGATGTGTTTTCTGAAACCGTTGTTTTACAGACACCAGTGTAACTATGAGAAACAATACAAAACAATTCCAGACTTTCTGTCGCTGAATGATAGTCATTGCACAACACTGCCTTTTGGAAATTCAACCTAAAATACAAGCAGAATTGTCCCGACCCCATTGGTTACAGGTGATTTGATCTCAGATTGACTCTGGCTATTTCAAATAGACATGCTGTCCTCATGCTTTAGCTTCCAGTGTCTAAAACTATTTTTTTTTTGTGACTTTTTTTGACATTATCTGAGATTATTACCTCATGAGGTGAGCAATATATTTGTAAGGGCTCCTGAAATGAGATGAGGCCACCCTTTCAGAGAGAGACCAAAAGGGGCTTTTGTATTGGCATATGGCGTGTGTGAATGAATTCTGGAGCCTATCAGAGAGGGAGCCCACTGAGTACAGTATGAGGCTAATGGATTGACCTCAATCTTTTTTGTGACACGGTTCGCAAGCTGCGTCTGAAGTGTTGCTCGTGAATGGGACAATGACACGGACACAGTAAACGGGATAGATGGGCTTCCTTGGAATTACTTCCAAGGAAGCCCATCTAAATGGGACGTTGACCCCACGCTATGTTAGGAGATGTATACAGACGGAGCTGCCTCACCACGGCCGCGCTTCACACGTTTTCACGTGCGAGACAGAGGGAGAGAGATGAGATGGGCTCGTGTTTGTTGTGAGCTGCGCCTCACGTGTCCTCATGCCTCCTTGTCAAGCCTTGAGGAGCAGGGAGGTGCAGAGGGGGTGAGTAGAGTTCCCACGCTTTAATCAAACGTCCAGAGGAGCGCTTACTCCCCAGGCCCCAGGCCGCTGCCCTCCTCTACAACGATTGAACGCAGCTAGTCTATAAGAGCCATCACAGCGGCGCGGAGAGAGATTGAACGCAGCTAGTCTATAAGAGCCATCACAGCGGCGTGGAGAGAGATTGAACGCAGCTAGTCTATAAGAGCCATCACAGCGGCGCGGAGAGAGATTGAACGCAGCTAGTCTATAAGAGCCATCACAGCCGCGCGGAGAGAGATTGAACGCAGCTAGTCTATAAGAGCCATCACAGCCGCGCGGAGAGAGATTGAACGCAGCTAGTCTATAAGAGCCATTACAGCGGCGCGGAGAGAGATCACCGAAACTGGGGGAGATAATCCCAATCCAGTGGGGACTGTAGCTGATAAGGGCCCCGCGTATGGGAACATCAGAGGAGGCCGCTTCACTGTATCCCTGCCACTACCCATGAGATTAGAGGTCTGGGAACGAGGAGATGCGCCCCTCTTACCATCTGCCTACGTCTAATGAGGCCGCAGTGGAGAACAAGAGAACTAGTGAGGCAGGGCTGTCAGTGGTGTCAATTTAAACACAGATTATATGGGTCACATGAAACATGAATTGACATCACACTGAGTGGCAATATCACACAAGAAGGAGTAATGATGTGCTGGATATCAGCGGTTGGGATGTTCAGGATCATGTTATGGCATAAGTTGTGATGTTGCGTTCATTTTGATAGATGCAAAAATAGGATACCATACAATAAAAATATCAGCATTATTGTGATTTTTATTTTCTACAACTAAAGCCTTATCTGTTGCTAAGCAGCACATGAATGGCAGCAAGTTAGCTCACTAAAACCATATTTGCCATGAAATGCTAATCTTTTTTTTTGCCAGAGGAGCTGTCTTCTAAATAACTACCTATCTAAAACATACAGAATGTAAGTGAGAACCTACACAAATATGCAGGAGATTATTGATTTATCGTAAGCCTCATGAGCAAGACAAAATATTGTGGACTGCAACATAATGGTATTTATAACATACGGTAGGGGCCAGTAGTAAATATTATTTACCTGCAGTCTCAACCAAAAGGATGAACTACCCCACACTATTTACGTCTATGAAGGATGAACTACCCCACACAACTCTGTTGTTTGTTCCGTCAACATTTTACCAGTGGGTTGTTAGGTCTAGGACTATGCTTATTCTGCTCCAAACACAAACAATGAAAGCAAAGGATTAAATGGAAAACAGCGCAGTGGTCGAAATGATGCTACTATTGAAGTCATTACAGTGGGGAGTTTGAATATTTCAACAGACCATTTCATTTTAAATGTTTTACTGTTTAAATGGTATGCTGTGTACAGTACACTCAACAGCTGAATGTCACTGGGGGATCAGAACATGTCTTTGTTCCTGAACTGTGGAGTGTTTGTGAGTGTTGAACTGTCCAAGGTCCTGAATCCCATCCTTGATCTCTCCAAGATGCTGAATATGCTCTCACTAAGATGGATTGCAGTACAAAGCCTAATCCAAGGTTCACTCTGCAGTAGGGGATGGGTTGCTGTCCCTGGTGCTGAGGTGCAGAGCAGAGTACATTGGCTGTGATCCCTGTGGAGGCCAGACTTTGGTCTGAAGGCATAATGAAGGCCCATTTCAGTCTGCAGGTGAACAGATGAGAGAGGCATCTACCACAACAACAACAACAAAAAGAATATGAAATCTCTTTCCACAAATGCACTCACACACACACGCAGAGTGTGACCCTGACACACAATAACACACACACATACAGAGAAAGAGAGAGAGAGAGAGAGAGAGAGAGAGACATACAGAGAGAGAGAGAGAGAGATAGAGATAGACACCTACACAGAGAGAGAGAGAGAGAGAAAAAAAAGAGACCCTTACACACAATAACAGCCAAATTCTTATTTTTATGTTGCTCTTGTTTTGTATGGACCTATGATTGAACAAAAACACAAAATATATCAAAGTTTACCCTTTAGCAAGGAATAAAATAAGACCATTTTTCAACTGTACAGTCGAAATGACAGTAATTGGAGCTGATCGCATGGTTGAACATTTTTAATTAACCACATCCTTGATTAATTAAAACATTGAAATCTGAAGGTGTGTATGTCTCAAGGAATAGCAATGACATGGGTAATATCGTGAAAGACTTGCTAGCAGCCTGTTTCATGCAAACACTTTCTCCCTCCCTTTCTTTCTCTTCCCTTCTGTATAATGTCACCACGGGGATTTGAACATAAAACTTTAAAACAATAATTTGACAGATGTTTTCTCAGTCCTCTTACTTGCTCAACTTTCACTCAATTTCTCAATCTTCACAAGCTGTGTATTTCCTACTTGGCTCATATGTTGTTATTTATCATTTTTCCTCCAAATTGCTTAGCACTTTTGGGATGCTGAGCGTATTACTATTGTCAATAGCAACAACACACCAATTGCCATTCTGTTTTCCAGCAGCTATTATCCATTCTATTATTGCAATTTGGCTCTGTTTTAATTTCACCATGTTAGGCAAATACCAGGTTTTTGCAAATACTGGCAGATGCACCCAGTTGTCTGAGTGAACTAGATATGGCAGACTTTTTTACAGCAGAAAAGGAGGAATTACCATATGATAGCGTTCTGGTGACGGGTAAAAAGGTCAAGCTTTGTAGTGAATGGGAGGGGTTTGCTTTTAGTCGACTTTCATTTTCCCCCTTTGCCTCAAGGCAGCCTACTTCTTTGTTCATTTGGCAAAAGGTCCTTTGTGCTGAAGAGGACATTTCAGTGTTTTTGCTGGCTTTTTAGGTCCTTCCCAGTTGTTCAGAGCATGTTAGTCAGAATGGTAAAGGTTGCACAAAGGCCTCAGAGTTTGTGTTCCAAGGAAGAAAAAAAAACTTCACCTGCAGTACCTCAGGTCTCTGTACTGACACTCAGAATCGGTCACTCTTCACATTTCTATCTGCAGAGATGGAGGTGGTGCTGAAGAGACCTTTTATACCTCACCCAAAGCTGACAGGCCCTCACAGTTCACTCCATTGGTTTTTAATCCTCACAGAGTTTCAAGTTCAAACAAGTTCAGTTTCACAGATGTTTAAATGTGGGCATTCATGGCTTACTTGTGCGCTGAACCATCTAATATCTGCTGTAGCCCCTTCACCTCTCAAGAGCTGAACTGATTAACATCGTTAGGAAAAGAAGCATTCTTTGTGAACTGTTTTTTTGCTGCCCATGACACTGAAAGGCACAGTTTGACATTTCCTGTGAAATTTCAATTGTAGGGGGTAGTGGGAGTCCTGGCTATAATGTAATCAAAATCAGGGACCGGGCATGCTGGAAGTTTTCTTTTGATTAGTAGCATATTGAAGGCAGTGGTGAACTTGAAGTGGAATTGGCGTGAAAGGAAATTGAAATGTCGTTGAGATGTTAAAAAACTGTAATGTAGAGCGAAAACAACTTGAAAGTTTCTTTGGCTTCTCTGCCATTCATTTTGACACACAGAGGAAACACTGATACTTATCCCAGAATGGGAAAACATATGACGGAGGTGTCAATTCTACATAACACAGTGCGTAAGGGTGGACAAATATGCTAACTACACATGATCCAACACACAGGCTTCTACACGGATCCACAGACTTAAAATGGTAACAGAAATACATGCTAACATTAACAAAAGAAGGAAGATAGCATAGCATAGGCACCACCTGGCTGGTCAATTGTCCCTCACGACCCAGGCATTCAACACTAAGTTCATGAAGTGCTGGAGAAGTGTCATTGATGCAGAGAGCACCCCTGGGGGGCTTGAGCTGCTTCTGGCGAAAGGAGGGGGTTGGCTGCAAAGTCTCAGTCCCTGTGCCCCCATCTGGTTGAGCCGAGGGCTAGAAGGGTGAAAGCTGGTCTCTGTGGAGAACCACAGCCCGGTTCCGTCCAATCAACCACACCTTATGCACATTTCACAGTTTCTCTAAAACAGTACATGGCCTGACCCATTATCTCGTCAATTTAGGAGAGACCACCATTGTGTCAGTCAAAGCTTACGTGTTCCTGTTCGGCATTCACATCAGAGGTGTGTTTGTTATGTAAGATAGATTCTGCTTGAGCAGCTGCCACTCATGCTAGATCTACTTTCTTTCAAAACATCTTTCTTTTCTAGTTTAAAGATTCAAACAATAACAGATGTGTTCCACGTGATTATGGGAATAGATTTAAGATGTTGCTAGGATGGGTCTTAAAGCAGCATTATGTAACAATTTTACCTTAAAATAATAGCTTCAAAATCATTTTGGTGGTACACTGACTTGTAATATGGAGAATGGTGTCTCCACTGCCACAGCATGCCTGGTGTAACCTCTCGTGAGAACTACGTAATGCTTTATGGCATCATCTCACACTTCAACTAGACCCTTCTGGTAGCTATAAGAAGAAGCTAGTGCAGTATTCTCTGTATGGTCATCATTGCAGAGGCGACAAAGAAACTGAGGAAGACGTTGTGGGAAGAAGCGAGAAAAAGAGAGTATCCGAGCAAGAGACCGAATAAGAGTCAGTCTCGGACTGCCTTTTACTCGTTGGCGAGAGCAAAAAGAAACAACAGGATTCAAGTCAGGTGCCAAGCTGGCCTTCTTTCTGTTGGACTAGTCAGTCATAACTTATTAGCTGTCTTGCTATGGCACTTGTTTGATGTTTGGCTGTGTCGAATCCCTGTCAGTGTTATTTATGAAAGAAAGCAACGTAGGCCGTAACCTTATTGGTGTCATCCCTGTCTCACAGAGATTTATAGTTTTTCCAGATGCCCAAAGTCATCGACCTCAGTCCCGTCTCAGGCTAGCATCCAAATAAATTCATCTCATGCCAATTTTTTTGATTAGTCTTCTTTAATCTCACACCAAATAAGCATTGGAAGTTTCAAACTTGGACTTCAAACTGGACTAACTGTCCAATGTAGTATATCATGCACAAAATGTGCCTTCATCATGTCGCCAACAAGATTACACATACTCCACATTCTTGAAGCGTAATTTGTGTTTACAACAGTGGTGTAACAGTGAACTACACTTCGCAATTTTAGGGGGAACTTTTTTAGCAGTAAAAAAGCAGAAGCATTTAGCAGTAGTAGCTTTATTCATTTAGCAAACACTTGTGTTCTAAGTGCCAGAGGAGCACAGGTAAGGTGTACATTTAAGGAGTATGACCATGACCTCAGCTATTTAGTTTGAAACTTTCTGTGAATAGTATTTATTTATAAGTTTTCACTCCTTTTGTCACTCTCTCCATCTTCCCTTTTCTTTCTCTGTATCTTTCTCTCTCTCTTTCACACACACACACGCACACACACACACACACACACACACACACACACACACACACACATACACACGCACATACACACACAAACACTCACACGGGGGGGAATCCTCATGCAGAACATTTAATCCCCCCGAAGGTCATAATAGAGCCAAAACCAATTAAAGGGATATATGAGAGCATTCTGCCTCTCTCTCACTCTCTTTCTCTCTCTCACACACACACACACTCACACAAACACACACACAAGTTTCTTTCAAAGAGATTGAAGAAGCATGCAACGAAAACCTCAAGGCAGCTTGCAGCTGAAGTCATAAGGATTTTTTGTTTACAAACTCCCTCATATTTCGTGTTTAGTGGACGCGTTTTCATGTATTTGAACAGTAGAACAAGAGGACCAGGTGTTTCCTGAGTACCTTCCAACAGCTGTAGCATTCATTCTTCAGGAACCCCACTGTTCAGTGCTAGGGGTACATGGAGCCCATAGAAGGGCCAGAGAGCCAGAGGGCCATGGTCATTCACTGGTCATATGGAGATAGATGCAAATCAACACACTGGAAAAGAAACCCAGGACAAACATCTTCCTCTAGCAGCACCAACTTAAACACAGCTTTTTATTTTTTAGAAACACACACATACATACATACATACATACATACATACATACATACATACATACATACATACATACATACATACACACATGCGCACACCCACACACACACACACACACACACACACACACACACACACACACACACACCACACACACACACACATACACACACACACACATAGTGCACACACAGTGAAGACCAGATAGTGTGCTGGCAATCTGCAAACATGTTGCAACAACAATGTGTGTTGAGCTAGTCGGATAGCTGCAGTGTAGTGCCTTCATACAAACATCAAATTCACAGTTCCTGGTGTCCACAGGAAGGAGAAAGGGAGAAAAAAGGGATGAGAGAAAGAGAGAAGGGAGAAGGGAGAGGAAAGACAAACGGACAGCAGAGAATGGGCAGATGGAGGGATGTGGAGGAGTCTGAGATGGAGATACACTAATGAATGGACAGAAGGGGTGAGTCATGGATGATGGCTGCTGAAGAAAGAAGAGAGAGAGACAGAGAGAGAGAAAGATGTGATTGAGCAAGGAGGGAGATGATAAAAGTGAGGGATGACATGGTAGGGGCGAAAGAGAGAATTTAAACATGGCCCCCGGACACAATTATAAAGTGTACAATAGAGTGTGTAGAGTGTGTCAATTAACCAAGTCACCTGACCTGTCAGAGTTCGTCTGCCCCTGATGCTCTCTCTCTCTCTCTCTCTCTCTCTCTCTCTCTCTATATATATATATATATCTCTGTTTCTATCCCTTCTTCTCCCTCTCTTTGTCACATATTCTCTCACATTCACAGCTTACCATATGATTACTGTCACCCATGTCATGACAGCCCATCAGAGGCTTGATGTCACAGTCTGATGGGAGCTGACAGATTTGACCCAAGGAGGTTAGGGGGCAGATTGCTATTTTTTTATTTGTCCATCTATTCATTAATTAATTTACTTACTTCATTATTAAATGGTTTGATTATTTGATCATTTGTGAGTACTTGTGAAAATTACCAGTGAAAATCAGTCACTAAAAAACTCCCAGCAAGAGATTTTCTTCTGAAGAGTTTTCAATCACAAGAGTGTGAGAGTGGCCTTAATTCCATTAGCGCTCCTAGAACATTCATCAGGAAAGAACTATTTCAGTCAGTCATGGGCTGATGGGGTTCAGGTTTAAGTCTCTGCCCTCTGAGGTTACTACTTACACTCAAGAAAGAGGGTGTGCCCTTGTGATCGTTGGTGCTCGACTGTGATTGGGTGATTAGCCGCCGCCTGTGGGCAAATGAACTGTAAGTGGCTGTTATGTGGTACATTTCTGTTACCCTGACACTGTGCAGGATTGGTGTGACGTCAGTTGCCTGCAACTTCTACTACCCCCTGCAATGCCTTTGTTCTGCCAAAGACGGGGCTTCAGAGGGAAGGTTCCGATGAATCCTGCCATGAATCATGCCATCAGAGACTGGAATAGCAATCAAACACTACATTCTACATTTTGTGACGCCTACCTTTAATATGGCACAGCGATGACAGGCAAGGTGCCTGCTGTCTGGCTGGCCTATGCTGTGAGAGTGCATTTCAAGCATAACTTACCTGGTAACTGAAAGGCAGCTTTTCTGCAGTCTCTCTCTCTCTCTCTCTCCTATAGGTGCAAAGTGTCAAAGCAAGACAAATTGTTTGTGGCGATCGGGCTGAGGTCTGTTAGTAATTGTGATAATTATAGCAATAACAGCAATTGCCACTGCATTGTCTAAATAAGGCTTGCACAAATAGTATCTTCCTGCATAAAAAGGAGAACTAGTAGAAGTGAAAGAGAAAGAGCCCAAAAATAAGCACACATTCAAAATATTTACAGGAAAGTAGTATGTGAATAATAAAATCAACAAAACATTGGTGACCATGTATTTGAAGCACGTTTTAGACTAATCTGATGGAAAGGTAATAACATAAAGATCACAACAAGTATCATCAACAACTCCAACTATTCCCTTCAAAATGATTATACAGGATCCACATACAAGCCCACATGACAAGTCTACATGACTCTATGAAGGGTAATATGCATTATGCATATAATAAGGCAATAAGGCATATCATTTCTAATGAGCATGCTTTAATGCATTATTAAGCTGTATTCATAGGAAATGTTACTAAATTTGCCTATTGATAGTAGACTAGTATTAGGATGAATTGGGCCAACTCAGACAGCTGGGGTAGGTGATGGGGTTAAATCTTCATCTCTGCACGCAAGGCCAGTGGTGATAGATGCTAGAGGCTTTGTAGCTAAATCAACCACGACACTTCTGTTGGATTTTGGTTTTCGAGGACGATCACTCAAAAGAACTTTAAAGGAGCTGTCTGTGGTACTGAAAAAGCAAGCCAGTGGTTGTTGCTGAAGTGCTCACAGACTACTTGGGGTCGTGAATTAACCTGATCTAACACTGAAATACGTGAAATCTTGCTGAGGTGTATCTTGAGGTGTATTTGTTGTTGTTGTCTATGGTAGTGGCCTAACCCACCACAAGTATGGAGGGGGGGTCGGTCTGGCACATCAGACTCTACTGTTGATCCGTCTGAAGGTGCCTGCTTGAAACCCCCAGTGAAATGCTCATGAAGGCAGCTTTGTTGTTGTTGTTGTTGTATCCTGCTGCTCAGGTTCTATGGCCGGGCAGTCATGTTGTGTTTAGCAGTTGTGATCTACAGACAACACTTGTTGTACTGTGAAGGAGGGCTTTCACGGATCCCGGGTATAACATGTGGTGCGGGATGTGGATGTCACCAGCCAGTTGTGCAGTTGTTGTATCCTGCTGTCAGTGTTGTGCATGAATGCGTTCAAAAGAATTGAACACGTTCATTTTTATGAGAACGATGAACTGAACGCAACTTCATGACAAATAATGAATTTGAACGGTGAACACGTTCACATTATCTGAGGTCTAGCTAAAACATTACGGAATGTTTTCCTTCTAGCCTACTGAGGAAAGACGCTGTCTAAATTGAATGCTTGTACCATGTCGTTGCTCAGTACCTGTCGTTAAATTGCCAAGACAGACCATGTTTTGGTAAATTACCATATTTGGTAATTGCGTTGGTCATGTGACTCCACTTCTCACTGTGCAATGTTTTGATATCGCTTCACGGCATATTTAGATGGAGTAGCAGTTAACTTCGGGCATATTTTCACATAATTGAACGTTGCACTTTGTTGAAGTTGTGTGCGTCCATGTACACGTGAGTTTGACTTTGTAGCCTACATTGTCATTATGTGTTTGTTATAGTTTAGCTTTCTCATAATTGTTACGAGCACTGTCACTTAATTAATCTAGCATGATGCACTGTTCGTGAACTCGCTTAGCATAAGCTGCTAATGTACAAATACGAGTGTTACAGGGTTTACCTATGCTAACTTTTGAGCGGTCTTTCATTTAGTGTACATGCCCTTGTTGATCTGAGATTAAGCCAGTAGCATGGCATTACTGAAGAGGTTAAATTATTACCTTTAGTTCCCTGTATAATTCATTATTTAAATGGTAGGCTACTACAGGGCTGTGTATTAATGTATATTTTCTGTTTGTACTTTACTTTCACTCACACACATACAAACATACATCCACCTACAATTTATCCCATTCATTGTTGTTAATGCAATACAAAGAGTGAAGAATCAAACTGAATATCCAAGTCTCCATTCTTTTCCATTCTAATCGGATGACCCTCAGTGATTACACATTTCCCGAACCCCCTCTATAACAGTAGGCTACCCGTATAATTTCTGCGATACCTAAACCAACTAACTCGACTTCGCCCTACATTACCCATGAATCATCGCACACACATGTATACCAAACAAGCAACGTATTCCAAGGCAACAGCTCTCGGTGTAAATATAAAAATGGCAAGTGAAAGCGAAAACAGAGACGCAGACTCAGCGAGTAGGCCTACATCAAAACCACCTTATTATTATGTGCGGGATTTTTACACACTGTCTGATAAAGTTTCCGACAGTAAAAATCTCACCTTTCTGTGCAAATTATGTCCTCCTGAAAAATTAGCAATAATTAAAAAAAAAAATGAAAATGAACTGAACTATGAACTAGTTCAGAATTTAAATGGTGAACTATGAACGTGAACGATTCATGTTTACTTGTATGAACTGAACTTTGAACTAGTTCATGAGAGGTGTGAACCTGCACAACACTGCCTGCTGCTCAAGATCTAATCTTGGGCAATTGTTATATTGGTTAGGTTAGGTCGTTGGGTATGCGTACAGTTGCATGTGACAGTGAGAGGATTGGCCACTGTGGGAAGTCCCCAACCAATAGCCCTGGGAATTTAACATATTTTCTGGTGTATAACTTAAAAATAAGTTCATTTAGTCATATGATTCAGGATTCACCTGATTTTTACTCTTACTCATTTACTCCTTGCAGTCACCCAGGTCTGTGTTGCACAGAGTAGCCTAGTCTCCATTCATAAATGAAATATGAAAATGACAATTTACAGAAAATTGGACTGCAGGCTACCGTTTCAGTGTATTAGCCTAAGTAGGCCATCAGTTGTGATGAAAATCTAGGCTATATCCAATAAATAGATGTGGCCTTTAAACGAACTCCTGATTATCATATTTGGGTAATTTCTACCCCAAAATACGTCTCCATTCATAGTGCATGGGCCATAAATGAACTTCAAATGTTCAACTTTTTAAAATAGTCAACTTCCAGTTGAGCGTTAGGAGATTTATGTTTGTATACCCAATTGCTAAAATCTTTTCCCACTCTTCTGGAGTCAGTACCTCAGGATATGCAGCCTCAAGGTCTGCCAGTGTCTGCATGTCTGCCACTCAGACGTGAGGTATACGTTTAGAGTTAATCTGATTGGCTTTCTAGAGTAGTTTGCCCCTTCTATCCAGAAATGACAAGCTAGTAACTTGCAAGAATGAGATGATGAATTTTTAATACACAATGATTATTCTATTTTAAATAGGTAATATATCTTACGGCTTGGAATTACAGGAATACTATGATGCTTTAAAGTGTTAAAATAATACTATACAGAAAATCATGTCACATCCTGTCATCTCTTTCAAAGTAGCTCCGACCCTCCAATAAATAAATAACACCAAAAAGCTGAATCATCTCACCAGCAGATGGCTTTTTGATGGCTTCAAAACCACCCAGTCCATCCCTCCCTCTCGTTGTCCTCCTATGTGCGTCAGACGATTTTGGATTCTGATTGGGAGGGGGGTTAGACTTCAGAGGAGATAGGGGGATTAAAGAAAACGAAAAGCCTGCGGTTGGGTGAAATGAAGGAAGAGAAAAAAAATTAATTAGCATGGCTGGGCCTTGTCTCATCATCTCCCAGAGGCTGAGCGATATCCACAGTGTAATGATGTAGATGAGGTGGGCTGATAGAGGGTGGGTGGGACTGATACTATCCATCTCTGGGTTATCCATCTCTGGGTACACATTAATAAAGGCAAGAGGAGAAAAAAACAACCATATATACAGTATGTACCCCCCTATGTATATATGCAGGATGGCTGCCCACACAGACTCACTCCCAAGAGGACAGCTGCTTCTACTCTTTATAGTTATTCTTTTGGTCATATAATAATGACCGTGGCGTGTTGTGTCTGCGTGGGTGTGTACATGAAGGTAAAGGCCTGTTGTTTTCAAAATCCACATTGTGTCATCCAGATGCTACGTGCTAAACTCCATGCTAAAAATGGAGAAGCCCGTACTCTAACATACCCAATGTGTAATAAACAGTATGTGTGTGATGGTCTGACCTCACCTTTAGAGCTTAATGAAAGACAATATTTTGAGTTTTGATAGAAGAAAACCTCCCTGCATGGCAATTTGTTGAGAAGAACTTTCAGTAGCAGCGACTATTTGTCAAGGGAACCGTCTGGAAAGTGGAAAGGATTTTGGAAACTTTTAATGATTTACAGTGACATATGGTAACACAAGAAGCTCATTTTGAGTTGCATGCTCTTGGGAGTGACTGAGATTTTAACATTTCTGTTTGCCCTCAATTTGCCTCAAAGACCCACATAATGGTAATAGAGTTATATATAAATAAATAAATTATATAAATATATATATATACAGTATATATATATATATATATATATATATAAGTAATTTAGCATCTATTTGAATATGTCCACTTTGCTTTTCACAGCTCTCAACCCAATTAAACGTACTGTATACTGTGTACTTCTGTTTTGCTTTTGCTAAG
>NC_045152.1:21619824-21679824 GCF_900700415.2 Clupea harengus
CAGGCTTTCATTTACTCTCAAAATCATTAATAATTGAATTTCCCTATGAATTACCCAGTGCCTCTGGGCTTTCATGCATTTTTCATGAACTTCACACAATTGCCTTTCACTCTAGGTAAGTGTGACCCATTGGGGGTGCCGTCGCATGGCATTATTAAACTGCATACCACCATCAACACAGGATTGGTCCAAGCACAAAGCGCAGAGAGGACACTCTGTAATTAAAGAGCAAGCAAACGCACGCGCACACACACACGCACACACACACACACACACACACACATACACACACACAGACACACACACACACACACACACACACACACACACACACACACACACACACACACACACACACACACACACACACACACACACACACACACACCCTACAAATAATGAGCACAAACCTTGTGTCTCTTGGGTAAGTGACATGCATTCTCATCGCATAACTGTGATAAACACATTGCGCGCGTATTCAACCAGTTCAGAAAAAAAACACTCCCAACTCCACTGTTGCTCGCATCACGCAGTGCGAGTAAGCAAACATGTGTGCCTACTGTGCACACAGAGGTTTACTCAGTACTCAAAGCGCTTGTTTGAAGTTGTGTCTCATGGTGTGTGGCTGCTAGAGGGCCAGAGTTTAGACAGCTCTACAAATGGAGACTGTGTTTGGAAAGAGGCTTCGCTGCAGGCCTCAACCATAGTCGTCTCTCAGGGCTTGGAAATGCTTCCAAACATCAGGATGAGACTGCTATTCAATCCATCTAGCTACTTCTTTCTGTCTTTCTTGCGTTCATTTTTTTCCCCTTCTTTCTTTCTTTCTTTCTTTCTTTCTTTCTTTCTTTCTCTGTATTTAGGCACATGAGTAGACCTGTGATTTTATGTCAGGGAATGACTTTCAAACTTGTTTATAAGCCAATGAACTCAACTCGACTCAACCAAACCACTTTGGACATTCTTGCTTTGCTTTCCTGTCTTCGTCATTATGCTGCATCTGCATAATTCTAATTTCATTTGGCGTAATGGAGCTCGTCCAGCATATTACAGAGGCACTGATGCAGTTACGATACAAGATTTCCTTCTGGTTTGTGTGAGTGTGCGTATACTGTATGTGTGCTCATATCTGTGTGTGTGTGAGTGTGTGTGCATTTGTGCATATATTCTTGCGTCAAAATGTGTATAAAACCACCAAATTCTTCATAGCTACGGTAACACTGCCTGTTGCCTTTCTTCAACCTCTTAAGGACGATTCAAGTCCCTACCCATACCTAGTCCGACAGATAAGGTGTTTGGTCTCGGGTCAAAACCAATCTAGTAGAAATGCCAGTGTGTTTACCCCCAACCAGCCTAATGCCATACTCAGGTGGAAGTGGTGTTGTTAGTCGCCGCGGTGATATGCAGCCTTACATGCCCTGCCTCCCCTCTGGACCGATGGGAACCAGCACGAGAGGCTCTGTCCAACTCCAGGGGCCTGTTTACAACATGACCTCAAATAGATGGAAACATCCACCGAGGTCACACTCACCCCCAGGACAGCAGAGCCCAGTCAGACTTCAATAATTCAACATAGAAGGAAGGGAGCGGGGGGGAGAGTGACAGATAAAGAGAGAGAGAGCGAGTGAGAGAGAGAGAGAGAGAGGCAGAAAGACATAGAAGTACAGAAATAGAGGGACAGAAATAGAGGGAGCAAAAGACACTGACAGGAGAACAGAGGTATAGAGAGACAGAAAAAGATAGAGGGACAAAGATAGAGGGAGCATGAGATACTAAAAGAAGGAGAAACAGAGACAGGAAGACACTGACAGCAGAAGAAGGCAAGCCCACCGGGCGGTACAGGATGTGTCGGCAAGATGATTGATTTCCCCTAAAAGAGACGGCAACTTGTCCAAACACCCTAATGGACGTCAACAGTGTGGAGGGTCGCGTCTGTCTGTCTGTCTCTCTCTCTCCCCCTCAAAGAGCCGCCGGTTAATTAGTGCAAAGCAGCACCAGGAAATGAAAGGTCACGGCACAGACAGACGCACCGCCGTGCTCTTAGTCTCCCAATTACAGCGTGAATGCGTCCCATTAGGACAGACACAAGGTGCCATCTATAACCCGGAGGGTAAGCCTCTGTGCTTCGCTTACGTAGTCACAAAACAAAGGACTCGCTGAGAGTAGCTTCGCCTTGAGATAGTGCGTTGCGAGTGCTTGTTTTTTCAAGGGAGGAAACTTTTGAGAAAGTTTGAGGTGAAGTGGATGTCCTTCCGTTTGATGCAGATAGATGTGTTTGTACGGGCCTCTGGTGAGAGATTGACTGCTGGCACCACTGAGGGTTGCAGCTCGTTTCAAAGGAGCTTGGGTTGAATTCATAATCTACTCAAGTTTGGGTGCTTACGATGCCTGAGATCTCTCTCTCTCTCTCTCTCTCTCTCTCTCTCTCTCGCGCTCTCTCTCTCTCTCTCTCTCTCTCTTCCTCTTCCTCTTTGTGGCCCTTCTGTATTTGTAGATTCATACATAATCATTTATTCAGCTATCCATCCTCTAACATGATAGACGATCACTGACAGACTCTAAGCATATTTTAATATATTGATCCCATTGCATTCCATCTGTAAATATCGATGTTTATGCTCTCTTTCTGTCACACACACACACACGTACAGATAAAAGTGTTCAGTTGGATCAGAGACTTTTAGCAGGAGAAGCTCTTAGCTATCCTGGTAGACTGCTTGAATCATTAACGATGGCTTTTGGTGTCCTCCTGAATGCAATAAGCCAGAATGAGCAAGGTCAGAACCCCCGTCAAACACATCTACTCTCTCTCTCTCTCTCTCTCTCGCGCGCGCGCGCGCACACACACACACACACACACACACACACACACACACACACACACACACACACACACACACACACACACACACACACACACACAACCTTGTGCAGAAAAAATAAAGTGTGAGGTACGTTAAAAGCCGCCCACTCTCCTCTTCCTCTCTTGGTAGTTCCACACTCTCTGAGAAAGCGGGACGCAAACGTGCACACACTTAATCACTGACACTCTCAATGTAACTCCCTGTGAAAAAGTACACTCTCACACCCATGTATTTATACTGTAACTCACACAGTTACACACACAGCAATACACAGCCACATGCATGCACACACACGCTGAGATAGAAGGATAGATAGAGAGATAGATAGATAGATAGTAAAAAAGAAAGAGAAATAAACTTTTAAATGCACAAAACAGCGGCACAAGTCCAACTCTTACTCTTTGTTCATTTCACATGCATCCTAAGAGACCCTGACCCAGAATGACATAGATGAGGAGAGACTTTATTTGGAAACCCTGACAACTTCACTCAGTATTCAGAAGACCACACACACAAGCATGACAATATTTATTCTGGGGCTGTGAAGCGATTCATCTTAATTAATCTAATTGATTACATGCTTTGTGATTAATTAATCACATATATCAATTTGAGGAGAGAGGCATTTACAAATCCATCAGGTTTGCCATTGACGTGAAGTGACAAAGTGAACAAGCCTTGGCAGTGTGAGGTCCACCATACGTTAATGGCAAACGACAGATACTTCAATGAACTTTATAAACACATTTTCTTTATTCCTCATCTCCATCTTTATTCCATCAACTATTCATCTCATAGTTTGGCTAAAACTAGCAAGCTAACCAACTTAGGTAACTTGAGACTGCACCAACAAATAAAGCGCTGATCAAATCTTGTTAACTTGTGAATTTATGTCACCAAAAAACCCACGCCTTACAACTTCAACTTGGTTAAATACAACATTAGATATATGTTATAAAGGTTTTTGCATATGCGTTTCTGAAGTTCTGGAATTCTCTCCAAAACAAGATGATTTATACAAATAATTCCCAGATGAGCTAACATCCAACTACCAATACAGCCCAAAACATTGATATTATTACTCATACACAACGTGAGGGATGGAATTAAAATACTTCCAGAATATAACCACCATCTCATTGATGTTCCCTTGGCTTTGGAGAGGTCAACATTAATCAGATCCACAGTTTATTCTTATAGTCTTGTTTCACTGCATCAGCTCTCCAGAGCCTTGTTATTCCAGCTTTATTGGAAAACAGTGAAGAAATATACATCTTTGGACAAAGCACAACAGCACGTGGTACACCTGTGAGTAAATATCTTATAACAAATGGCCAATAGAGTAGCTACATAATGGCACTTATTATTTTGATGCAGGGGCAGTGCAGTGTTCATCAATCCAGCACTTATTGATGATTATGTAATGAACCCTATCGGAGTGCACACACACACTCTCTCTCTCTCTCTCTCTCTCTCTCTCTCACACACAAACACACACACACACACATACACACACACACACACACACCAACACACACACACACACACAGAATAAATACAGAAAAAAATAAAGCTTTTTACTATTAGGGAGTTGTTTATCGCCTTTTTTCTTGTTTTTTTCTGTGCTGTGTGTTCGGATGCTCTCCTCCATCATTGGGCTTGTGCTGCAGTGCAGTAGCTTTGTAAATGGCAGTACAGCAGCCTTTAATAGTGTTTTTAGAGCCGACAGTACAGCAGCCTTTAATAGTATGTTTAGAGCTGGCTCTCCATTGATGTTGGGATCGGAGGGGGGAGGGTCAGCTTGTTTGTGTCGGCCTCCGTACCCTCTCTTCTCTGGGCGCGGTGTCGAGAGTAAAGGATGGAGGACGGAGACCTACATCAGCCTCTCATCTTATTTTTCACTGATGGTTATGTTTAATCCTGCATGTGAAATGAATTGTTTTGAGTTTTATTTGTGTCTTCTGGGGTCGGGGTCGAGACACTTGTTTGTGGTGCGTTCTGAGTTTTAACACTTTTCACACTTTCAGATACTCCTCTCCTCTATTTATGTAATTATATCACTCTGGATTTTCTTTCCAAGTTTCCAACTTCCATGTCCACTTTGTATTCACCCTTTGTATTTTGGCTCTGTTACACGGAGGTTGAAGTGCCAGGTACCTTTCCACCAAGCAATCACACAGTTTCAGTATATTAGCGCTTCTGGAGGGAAGCGGGCCACTGCATGAAAGAACACCTATGTGTCCTCTGATTTTTTGTATTTCACGGTCCTGGTCATTCAGACAATAAGGCGTGACATCCGCGTACAGCTAGCAGGCGCTGTCATCTGTCTGAAGGACTCCTCAGCTCTGGCCACCGTGTTAAAGACTCTAAAGCACCAACTTTCAGGCCTGGTTTGTACTCAGAAAAGAAAATATTGTTCTCTCTCTTTTTCTTTCTTTCTCTGTGCCATTTTCCCTCAGTGTGTTGTAGTGCTGCATTTCTGCGTTCGCCGCAGCGCCGTCCACGCGTGTCTGTCTGCGGCCGTCTGACCTCTCCGTGCCGGGCAGGATGAGAGACATTTCCAGTGGCCAAAAGGTCAAGCGCTGGCCCCTACATCTTTTCATTACACTCCTTCCCCAGGCGCTCTTTTATCAATGTCAGCTTGCCCCCCCCCCCCCCCCCCCCAACCACCATCCACCCCTCAGGCCAGGGATAATCTTCCTGCAGCTTACTCAGGCTTTACTGCGCTTCCTCTGAAGCCCAATCCCACTCTTTCTCACCTTCTCTCTCTCTCTCTCTCTCCGTCTCATTCTGTCTCACTCTCTATCTATCTCTCCTTCTTGCTCTTTCTCTCTATCTTTTTCCTTTGAGTGTGCCGTGGGTCTTAACAATGGCTGAACAAATCTCGCTATTAGCACAGAGGATTAGGTGAGCCTATCAGGAGCAGTCGAGGTGGAGTGTGGTTAGTGTAGCCCCTTCACGCTACACGCGCTTCCCACGCGGCTATTGCGATTGCGCTAACGAGGTGCTGTGCTACTCCCTCTGCGCCCAGTCTGGGCGGAGGTGAACAACACCCTCACCTCCGCTCTCAATCATCCAGACGTCTTAAGTAGCAATGCTAATTGATGCTCAAGTGTGGCCCACAGCTAGGCTAATTATTTATAGACCATTAGCAAAGGAAGGATGGTCTGTTACTGCCTTTCCTTGTCTAGCGTGACACTTCTACTTTTTGTAGTGAGAAGACAGGAAGTCGAGGTATTTGTGAGTGTGACCGTGGAAAGCATTCTTTTGCTGCAGATGCCTGAGAGACGTTGGCATTAGCTTTCATCAAGTACAGGTAAAAATAGCTGCATAGGCATGACAACAACAGGGGGTGATTCTAATTGCTTCTTCTTCTTGTTGATTCTCATTTCTGTGAGGTATCAAGCACCAGAGGTTGACACAAGCGGTTGACACAAGCTTAACATTGTTGGACGCAGAAGAGGCAGTGGCTCAGACGAGACAGCTGGCTCTGCCCTGTTGCTGCTGCTATGGGGGGCTCTCTGCGTGGTGATTTATTTCCAGGAGACGACCGTCATCGCTGCGCTAGTCTCAGTCGCCCCCTCGTTAAGACTGTGCCAGCCAGCAGGGTATTAATGTGAGGATGAGACGCCTGCTGGGCAGAAATAGATCCACAAAGGTCATGTGTCGAACACCTGAGAGATGATCGGGGCCATGGTTACGCTCATTAAGGCCTGTCTGACATGGATGCACCCCATGTAGGAATCTTTGTCATAACCTCAGTGTGAAGTTTTAAAAATCATTGAACAATCCCATTATTCCAGTAAATTAGGATTAGAACTGTTGTTAATAATGTTATTGACAAACATTTTTCTTAAACAGCCAAGGCAAGAAAAGCACTATACATTGGGAACCCTGCAAAATATCTAGTCAAAATCCAGCAGTTAGCAAGCTAGCTAACATTTATCAGTGCCAACAGTCCTTTTGTTGCTGTTTGCAAGGCAGGTCTGTTGGGTTGTAGCTGGTTATCTTTTTCAGATGAAAACTTCTTAGAGTGTGTGTGTTTGTGTGTGTGTGTGTGCGCGTGTGAGAGAGTGTGTGTGTGTGTGTGTATGTGTGTGTGTGTGCGTGCGTGCGTCTGAGAGTGTGTGTGCGTGTGTGTGAGAGAGAGAGAGTGTGTGTGTGTGTGTGTGTGTGTGTATGTGTGTGT
Organism: Clupea harengus; assembly: GCF_900700415.2. NCBI lineage: Eukaryota > Metazoa > Chordata > Actinopteri > Clupeiformes > Clupeidae > Clupea > Clupea harengus. Next base: position 21,626,875 of record NC_045152.1, read on the forward strand.
GTGTGTGTGTGTGTGTGTGTGTGCGTGTGAGAGAGTGTGTGTGTGTGTGTGAGAGAGAGTGTGTGTGTGTGTGTGTGTGTGTGTGTGGGCTTATGTGACAGACTGGTCGTGTCTGATGTGTTCTCAGACAGCGCTGTTGTCAGATGAAAGGGCTAGACAGGCTTTATATGATACCTGAGCAGGCAACCGTTTAAGTGCGAGGACACCGTGAACATGAACACAGAGCCTCAGAGGGCCCTTAAAAGACCAGACCAAGACTGTTATATCACTCGTCTTTTGGGTGGCGTCTCTCTGTTCTTTGTTCTCGTTCGCTGTCTGAATGGTTGTGAATAGCTCATCATTTGCTACCAATGACTTGGTGATAGGTGAAAATTCACCCTAGTTACCTCAGGACTCCGGAGCTGCATATAAGTATATTTATTAGACAAACAACAATTGCAATCGGGCTCAGTCCCAGCACAAGGCTGAAAGCGAAGGTTTATATAGACAGAAGTTGAGCGTTCAGCAGGGAAAACCACGTGGTGGATTTCTGACGCTTGAGGCAAGGATGGAAGTTTTGCAAGGTCGGAAGAAGCACAGTTCGAACCTTCTTATCACCTCTGGTCTAAACATGCTCTTGTACATATGCAGACTAAGTGGCACCTAATATTCTAAGTTACACACACGCAGAAACACAGAAAAGCCATGTTCCTGCTTACATAAGTACATGATTCATATAAGGTAATTAATAATACAAGGCACTTGATTATTATATTCTTAAGTCATTAACAGTGTTTGGAAATTATCTCCATCACTTGGGAATGGGAATATTTCTTTTTTTTGGGGGGGGGGGGGGGGGGGGGGCGTGTATGTGCCCTGCTGTTCCACTACCTTGAGACTGTACCTTCACTGACCTCGCATGATAGGTTCTCCATGGGGAACAAATTACTTTTGTGACTGGCAGCAGAGGGCAATTGGGCATGGCTTTCAGCACTCTTATTTTGGGGTGAGGACGACCTACAGTGGTCTGTAAAATGTATACATTTACAAATACTAACAGGAACTATGGAAGCTCTTATAATAATAAAAGCACTTCATAAGCTCACAACATGAGGAATATGACTCACTAAAACTGCTCTGTCCAATTTCGACACATTTTCCATCCCTTTTCAACCAATGTTATGCAACTAAGTGCCCAACATTCGAAAGAAATTGAGGAAGGTTGTCCAAGCAACAGACGTTCAATATTAAAGCTGCTTTTTGTAGTTGAGTATTTTTTTATGATTTGAAACCTTCCTACCATGTCAGATCACATGCTTAATGGATGTGCTGGGGAAAGAGAACATTACTTCACAGTGAGGCCATACTTTAGAGCTCTGGCTTCGCAGTCAGAAGAATGATACAGGGACAGTTATTTAAGATAGCCATGCAACCTCTCATCCTTTTGGGCCATATTTAAAATGTTCAGTGTCAACTACGTGCTCTCCGTGCTGTTCTTAAGATGCTACTCTCTATAAGTAGACACCTATCAGTGCAGCTCTTAGAAGTTGAGTCTTGAATGACAAAGTGACACATATTTTTTTTTTAGTCCTCTTGACTAATCTCTTTGTGGTTCTTTGAATCGGCCGGCTCTTTAGCATAATCACAGCTTCCATTTCACGAGTGCCTATCACTGACAAACCTCCCCAGTCGCCAAGGGCCTCACACTGAATGTTATCAGTGTTCCAAGAGCCTGCTGAAGTCAAATGAGCTTCTCTGAACTGAGAGAACATTTGGTGGGAGAGAGTTGAAGGAGGTAGCTTTGGAGCACGTCAGACAAATTTGAAATCACCCATGATTATGTTTCGGTGAGCATGTCTGGTGCATGTCTGGTATGGCATCGCAGGGAAAAAACCCAGTTATTATCATCAAGAAAAAACGTTGTTGTCATTATCGTCACCACAGCATCCAAAGTCTCCTCCTCTTTCTTTGTTCTCGGTTCAGTCCTTCTGATTGCTTTTTATTTAGTTGACATCTATATAGTATCGAGCATAGAACAACAAAAGATAAAAGTAGAGACTGGAAATTGAGAAGAGAGAGCATTGCTGAAAATTGGGTGAAAAACAATCTTTAGGCATCATGTTGTTTTTTTCTAAACACAGTTGCTCTCATCACAGCTACTTCACATGCAGACAAGAGTATTCTAATTAAAGCTAAGGTTTCTGGGAAACTCTTTGATCATGCTGTTTTTTTCTAGATGTTTCTAGTAGCCTGATTTCATGTGTCATGTAGAATTAAGGATGACCTCACCCCTTGACAGCCCCGAGGAGGAGCGCCAGTGCTCTCCCCGAGAGTACAGCGCTATGTCTAGATAACACACACACACACACACACACACACACACACACACACACACACACACTCACACACACAGTCTAATGCTGCTCGCTGTGAGTATGTTGAACTGAGGAAGCACATCTTTTGAAATCCATTCAGAAGACACATTGATCCACTGTATATGGTCTTCTCCCCTCCCGAGGTAAGACTGTCAGTAAATGTGTTATGAATAAGTCGAAAAGAAGAACATGAAGTGTTCAAAGGCAGACGCAGAACAGAATGATGTTAAAGAGTTACATTCAGAGCTCAAATACTCACATTTAGAATATTCTCTTCTATTTGGGCCTGTCAAAAGTGAAATGATCGGGGAGAGAAGCTGGATGTTGAATCACAATTTTGACGTAAATAAGGGGTTTATAACAGCTCTGTTGCATTTCTTTATCCATATAAAATCAGAGAGGAAAATTCACCCTCTGAGTCACTACTATGTCAAATGGCTTTTTCTAATATCTTCTATTGAGTTTTTTGACAGAACAGCACAAAGTATGAAGGAAATTATTGGTAGAAAAGATAGAGCGACAAAGCCTTAAAAAGGAGTAGAATCATCGTGTCAAAGGTAATCTCTGATATACGCTCTTTTTTGAAGATAACCTTCAGCATAATAAGGCTTTGATGGGAAGGTGTGAAAGGACAAAGGGGAGATGCCCAGCGCCATGTGTCATCAGAAGCGTATCAGCGGAGGGTTTGAAGCATGGACAAACACTGTTGATCTAATGGTGCTAACCTTTAACAGGCCTCATTATCATCTCTCCTTCACCACGCTCTCTGACCTTTTCACTATTCACACCTCTCCCTCGGAGGAAGGGATTCTCTCCTGATGATAGGAGAGGGAAAAGAAGAACAGGAGGGGGTGGACTGCAGAGGATTTAAGTAGATGTGAAGGAGTGGAGAAAAAGAGGCGAAAAAATGGTTAAAGAGCAAGTGAGAGGAAGAGGAGGGAGGAGGTGGTTATCTGAGAGTGTAATGGTAGTTTCATTACATCCCTTGCTCTCTCTCTCTCTCTCTGTCCCTCGCTCTCTCGCTTCCCTCACTTACTGGGCTTCTCACTGGGGCCTCAGAAAAAAGTCTACATTTAGAAAGAGCCACGCAGCCAAAGAGCAGATCTTCAAATTCTCTGGCAAAATTGTCAACCCCCCCCACCACCCATCCCATTCCTGTCTCTCAAACTGCCTGCCTACAATCAAGAGACACACTGAAGAGACAACCGTGGGCATCATCTGTCAAGCAGTTTGACTGGCAGCCATCTGAATGCGTAAGAACTTTATCACGTTGAAAGCATTTCCTTCATGCCAGCTGATTCGGATAAGAGGCCTCTATATGTGGTTTGGAATTGGCTGCAATAAAAAAAATCAAACAGCCGTCTGGCTCGGAAGCCATCGTCTGAGCATGAAAGGTATCAGCTGCCCCCGTGGATGGACATGTCTTTGTACCGCTAAGCCAACTATTGCAAATGTGCGGATGTTCCAGATTCCATCGAAGTGGGAAGTGATATTTGAAGTGGACATCAGAATGGCAACTGCTGCCTTTCAAGATGCACAGCAGTAGTGTCAGAGAAGAGGGCACCAGGCAGTGGCAGCAGGCTTTATTTAGGACATTAGTTTTAATGGCCCAGCAAGCGCAACCAAGAATGTTCCATTTGGCTCACAGTAAGGAACAATGTACTGATCTGACTGGTGGAAAAAAATAATACCTTCCAGATAGAATTTTTTTTTATTTCTCATTTTGGTCCAGGCCTCTGAGAAAATATGGATTTCATTCAACTGTGATACCAGGCTATCTGTACCGGAGATAATTCTGACTTCCAATGTTCTTTATTGAGCAGAAGAAACAATTGAGGAAAGCCTAATTCTGGGAGTAATAATTCAAATAGACTTGTGTTAAGCACTCAAAGGTCTTGAAGTGTAATCCAGCTGTGCAATCCAGCTGTATCAGAAGGATTCTACCAAAACAGGGGGATGACAACTCACGTTTTCACCATGCAAATCACAAATCTGTTCCACTCAACTTTAACCTGCTGGACTTGTCTTTTATTCATGCGGGTCAAGATTCAATTCTTTCAATTCAATTTTTTTTAAATAAATGGTCTATTAATGCTTCTTTATTCACACAACCCTTTATCTCCATCCTGTTTTGAAAACGAAAAAACAAACAACAAATAAACCCCAAAGAAAGGTGGAAGGAAAGAGAGTGATGTCTCCATGACATGTCTTTTTTCTTCTCCTTTTCTTCTCCTCTCCTCTCTCGTCCTCCTCCACTGTCACCTGCTACTCTGGTCTCTCCCCACTCCTCATATCAACCCACCTAATCCATAATCCACGTGCGAGTGCACTAATATATCCTCACAACTGCCGTAGTGGGATCATGGTCTCCCCATTCATGCAGAATGAAACAGAAATCAATAGGGCTCTTTTGGTGTGTGTGTTTCCCTGGCCTGTGCTCTGTCAAGTTGCATGGACATCCACAGGGCTGGCAGGTGGGCTTGCATCAGAAGACATTGGGTCTTTTTTCCCTTTCTCTCTCCATTCCCTTCCTTTCTCATCTCACCAGGCTCTTCCTAGAGGGTGCCTCTCAGCACCAGCAGCCAAGATGCCTTTCAGCATCAGATGCTGAACTTTCTTGAGTTCCTTTGTTCCTGTCTCTCTTTCTCTTGCACCCTCAACTACCCCCCCCCTCCCCCCCTCCCCCTTGATATCTCTTTGTCTCGGTCTGTTTCTCTCCTCTCTCCCACTGTGTGTATATATCTTTTTGGTTTCTGTTGCATAAATCTCCAGCTGTCTTCATGAGAGAAACTCCCTGACGTCTCCCTGCAAGGTTCTGGAAGAATCTCAGTAATCTTTCTTGCCATAGACTGAGCTCTGGCAGGCTCTTTGCGTGCTATCTTTGCGCTCGCACTTGCAAATGACCTGCCATGTCACTAGTGCCTTCCCTCCTCTGACTGTCTCTCGCTGTCTCCCTCGCTCTTGTCAACAGATGCTGCTTACCTTCTGCTGGGATAAGAGCCCTCTCTGTTTTTCCTCTTCCTCTCTCCTCTTTCTCTTCTCATTCGCTCTTGCCATCTCTCGTTCTCTCTTTTTGGTTCCCTTTCTCTCTGTCTCTGTCACAGTGAGGGTTTGAGGTCAGTAGTTGGTGTGAAGACTCAGTGAAGACTCAGTGAAGACTCAGTGGTCTGCATGTCGTTTTTGGGCCTATGGGATGCAAGTGTTTGAACTGCTGAGGAGAATTGGCTTTGTCTGACCTTGTTTAAGGATGCACAGAAGTTTTTTCACGCTTGCTCTCGGAAAATAAGATCTACTCCATGTTTCTTGTGTTGTTCTGGAACATTTTTCAGATCAAAGTAAGCATAGAAGTTTTCATAAACTTTATTTAGTTCATGATCCTGTTGCCCTAACTCCACTTGATTAATTATTCCCTGTAATATAGTGTGGTCTGCCACATGAACTAACGTTATCAGTCCAGTGCTGCTTGCATTGGATTGCCTCATACTTGGTCAAATGCTTGTGATAAAATATGTCTATGACAGCAAGGGAAAGACCATGTGATGGCATGGAAAGACAGGGCAGGAGGGAAGAGAGCCCACCTGGGCTGGCGACCCATAGCAGTAGCATTTGTGGCAAATATGGTAAAGGACGGTGTGGAGAGCAGGAATCAATCGCACGACTCAGAGACTGGGTAAGGAATAATCAGTGATGCAAGGAAGGAAAAGCAACATCAAGCCAAGTCAAGATGAAAGGATGAAATAAAAAGGCTGATTCGATAGAAGAGGCAGCTGAAGAAGGATCCATTTAAGTTTGAAAGAGAAAACAGGAAGCTGAAAGAAAGGACCTGGAGGAGTTTCTTCAACGGGTACACACTGACGATCAGGCATGTGGTTACCAGCACACATTCCTCCAGTTAGAGAGATGGGTTCACCACCAGTGGACAATGGCCCACCCAGGTGGGTAGAGGTACAAGAGGTTGTGTGTTGCGCAAGGGCTACATCGACTTCCAGCCCCAATGGGGTACCTTATCGTGTCTATAAAGGAGTGCATGATGTTTTGAAGTATCTATGGAAGCTTTGAATGAAATGGAAAAAATAACAAGTCCGAAGATGTGGAGGCAGTATTTTCATTCAGAAGGAGAAGAACGTCATAACCATAGGTCAATCTTCTTAATGTTGAAGGAAAGAAGTGGTGTGGTAGCAAGCAGGCTGGTTTCCTATTTGAATGTAAATAGCTTGATGGATATTTGGGTGCAGCATGCAGGAATCCCAGGATTTTCCTGATGATTGGGACATAGTCGGATGATTATTTAGTAGGATGATCAAATACAGGCAGCAAGGACAGGAGGCAGAGAGAATTTAGGAAGGACAGTAGAATTTCTTTTGTGTGGGAGGGGCAGAAAAGTGGATGCCAGGCACATACAAACAGTACCGGTAAATGGGGCATAGCGTGGGACTGGAGATTGCTGGCTGATGTTGGAAGGCAACTTCAAGTTCTACGGTGTATTGTTGAGACTGCTATGACACCGGACGCATAAGTGCTTTTCTTACTTTATTGGGTTAACGATTCCCTTTAAGGATGTGATTGAGAAAGCCTTTGAAAGGAAGAAGCCAACATGTGTGGAACTGGTAGCGAAAGCGATGGAATAAGATTGGCAAGCACAAACAAGACCAGTGGAGATAGGTGTTTTGGCTTTGTAGCTAAATCAGCCACGCTTCCTTTGGATTTTGGTTTTCGAGGACGGTCACTCATTTACATTACATTTAGTCATTTAGCAGACGCTTTTATCCAAAATTCCTGTGTCTAACTACAATTATGAAAGGCCTAAATCTCATTTTAGGAGGCAGATGTGTACCCATTCTCTATGCATCCAAGGCTAAATTAAGTCTCCCTCTCTCTCTCTCTCTCTCTCTCTCTCTCTCTCTCTCTCTCTCTCTCTCCACCTCCTGCCTTATTGCCAAAGTGTTCAATGGTGGAACAGCAAATCAATGTTCTGATTGATTTGACAGTGCCAGGGAGTTAATAACATTGGAAATGTTTGGGCATGTTTTCTACTGTTGCCGTAAAGATCCCAACCCACTGAAGCTCTATCTGGGGTCTGATTTAAATGGTGGAGACATCAGCTCCACATTCTCACTGAAAATGTGTTATTATTTAGACAGTATGGAAAACAAGCCATAGTCCACTTGTCTCAATGGCTGCGGGTGCTCTCACTCAAAGATGCGCCCATCCTCACCTTGTCCAATGGCAGCTCATTAAATGCTGCACAGATGGAGTTTGCTTCTCACAGTGGTACAACAGAAGCAGGCATACACTTGCCGTGTTGGAACACAGGATGTTTGTTTGTGTGTGTGTGCCTGCGTATCTATGTGTGTGTGTGTGTGTGTGGGGGGGTGGTGGTTGTGTGTGTGTGTTTCTGTGTGTGTGAAGGGTGTTTCAATTTGGTGGCATATGCAATTATCTTGTATTACTAATTGGCAAAGTTAGGACTTGCAAATAGGCTGGTCACCAAGAGTCATGGAGTCTATGGTCTCTAAAAAGTAGCACAAAACAGTCAAATATTGTTCTGTTTCTGTTTCATCAGTTATCGAAAGATGGTACATTTGCAGGGAATATGACTCATTTGATGGAAATAGGCAAATGTTTGTTTTTAAAACTCCATTGTACCGCTATATGAATCACTGATGAAGTCAACTGTTTGATGTACATTTTCAGTTGTGGAGCCAAAAGACTTCTGGTTGTCCATTTTAATGCACTCTGTTCATCACATAGACAATGGAGAGAGTTGGCCAAGGTGAAAGGGCAGTAAGCCCCCCCAGAGATAGCCATCACCCCCCTCATCACCTCATCATCATGAACTCTGCAGGAAGGACAAAGAGGCCAATGCTCTCCATATAAATGATAGACTTCAACCAAAAACACATACTGACTCACACACACACATACTCACATACACACACACACACACACACACACACACACACACACACACACACACACACACACACACACGCGCACGCGCACACACACACACACATACTCACTCACACACACACACACACACACACACACACACACACACACACACACACACAGACACACACACACACACACACACTCACATACACACACACACCCACACACACACACACACACACACACACACATAGTCACTCACACACACACATACCTGTGCCTCAAACTCCCCTGCCCTTCTGTGTATGAGCAGGAGCAGAGAGGCGCAGGGTCAGACTGAAGCGATGCTGAATCAATAACCCCCTCTCTGATTAGAATCATGATGGAGGGGATTTACTTACACTCACCATCTCCTTGAAACTTCCGTTCACAGCGACAGGGATGGATGAGTTAATGATTGCGGGCTGGAAGTTAGGGCTGCTGCCAAGCATGCACTTAAGGCACTTTCAATGAAGTAAGCAAAACAGCCGTTGATGTTCCATCCATCATTCTGATGTGCATAATGTCACTGTAATTTCTGTTTCATTCATATTTTTTTTGGTATAACATCATTATAAAAAGCGTGTTTAAAAAAGTTTTTTTTGTGTTCATTCAGACAGTTGATGGAGTGGCAGAGGTATTTAAAGACGTGTAGGAGACAGTTTCTGATGCACATTTGGTTACACACCTTTGACTGTCTTTTAAAAAGAAGAAACAGAAACAGTAGCAGAACATTTAGGCTGCTGGGATTTGTAGTTTTGGCACTGACTGCTGTTTATCTGGTAAACAAGCAAATGGACATCCACATCTTTGTCAGTTCCTGTCTCTCTTCCCACCTCATGCCACAGTCAGTACAAGACACATGTACAGATGCACCCCTAGTCCTTACCACACATACATGGCCAGGCAAAGAAATAGAGAAAATGTGTCTCTAAGATACCTTGGGCATTTAAGGAGACCAATTGCTGTTCTATACAGAAACACATGCGAGGTCTCTGCTATGACCTTCTACACCAATTGACCGAAAGGGACTGTGTGCAGAGAGATGGGGTGCATGTGCGGACACAGACCATGTGCACTGTCGGAAAGATTGCACTGATTTATTGCTTTGCAGGGTTTTCCCATATTGCTCCTGCCTCCTGAGGAAGAACCCTGGTGCTGCTGTTTTGATGCAGAAAAATTGGTGAGGCGAAGTTCACAGGCTAGAGCAGACTGTTTAACACCAGGTGGAGAACCAACAGAGCATGGAATCAGAGTGCTCCATCCTTCTCTCTCTCTCTTCCTCCATCTATCTCTCTCCATCCTTCCCTCTCTCTCTCTATGCCTCTGTGCATGTATGTGTGTGTGTGTGTGTGTGTGTGTGTGTGAGTGTGTGTGTGTGTGTGTGTGTGTATGTGCCTTAGAAGAATGGTTGACACCAGGTGGATGACCACTAGAGCATGCTGTCAAAGCGTGTGTGTGTGTGTGTGTGTGTGTGTGTGTGTGTGTGTGTGTGTGTGTGTATGTGCCTTAGCAGAATGTTTAACACCAGGTGGATGACCACTAGAGCATGCTGTCAAAGCATGCATGTATGTATGTGTGTGTGAGTGTGTGTGTGTGTGTGTGTGTGTATGTGAGAGTGTGAGAGTCTGTGTCTTAGAGGAATGTTTAACACAAGGTCCATGGCCAGAAGGGCAAGCAACCACAAACCTATTTATAGATCGTGTGAGCGTGTTTTTTTAATGTGTTAATGGACTGAGCACAATTCTGAATACTCAGGCAGTGGCCAGCCGAAGAAGCCATTATAATTGTGTCCGTGTGTGTTTGTGCTTTATTTAGCACAGTGAATGTTCTTCATCTCAGCAGCACTAGCGCTAACATGATTAGCCCTATTTGTGTATAGTTGTGTGTGTGCTGGAGGGGGATAAGGCTCGCCAAAGAAAGCAAATGGCCAGCGAGTAAGTGACCAGCCATTAGCAGGGCTAAGTCATCTCATTTAGCAATTCATACTGCAATTCCCTGCCGTTAGCAGGGCGCATGTGTGCGTGTGTGTGTGCGTGCGTGCGGGGGCTGGGGATTGGTACACAACTCTAATGTGCCCACAGAGGAGGCCTAGGAGGAGGAGTAGGGAGTGGGAGGCCAAAGAGGCAGGGCATGGTGCGGAGTATGCCGTGGCCAGTGGAGCGTGACCTCCTTCGGGCTGATTCAGCGTTAGCGTTAGCACTGTGCTGTGCTGTGGTGTGGTGTTGGCCCTGGTCCCTAGCCTCCGGCCCTACTGCAGGGCCCCCTCTGTGCTCTGTGGGAGCTCGTGTCAGTCAGCGGATTCACTTCACCCAGGCGTGACTTACCAACCATTTGACCTTTAGTGTGCGTAGAGCAGTGGAGAGATCGTTTTAAAATAGATCAGCCCGCCAATGCACCAATTCCATGTTGCTTTTTTTTTATCTTGGGAGAACAGGAAAAAATACAGTGATGCCATCATGAATGAGGGAAACGGGAGACAACTTTTGACATTCTATGGCTTCTGATGGTTTACGGGTCCATTGAAGCTCTTAAATGAAACCAAATGAAGTAGAAAATAGGTCAAATTAAAACGAAACAGGCCTGTGTAGTTTCCACTTACTTCATCATCAGCAGCTTGATTTGCTTGATTATAGTGTGAGAGATGTGTCACACTGGGCTCCCCACTAAATCAGTCCACCCTGTCTGAACGTGCTTCAGAGGAACGAGGCAGGGGGGGATGGGGAAACCAGACAAAAAAAAGGAAAAAAAGAAATCAGGAGTTTCGGCAGGAGGAGATTTAGAGAGTGACCGGAGGGAGTGTTCTGTGTGGCGCAGAGACAAGCTCTGGATGTGTTTAGGAGCCTGCTGTCCTGCCTGTCTGAGGATCGCCTGGTGGGTGTGCGATTGCCTGCTGCCGAGGAGAGAGCGCTCTTCCCCCCAGAGAAGGAGTGGACTTCTTCGGCAACTCTGTGCCTTGGCCTGCAGGTGGTAGCTACATTAAGGAAGTAGGGAGTGTGTGTGTGTGTGTGTATGATTGTGTGTGTGTGTGAGAGAAGGGGTTGGGATGTTATCCACATTGCAGATGGAAGGCAAAAGTGTGTTAGTGTTTGGCAAGGAGGGCGTGAGAGAGAGAGAGAGAGAGAGAGAGAGAGGTTAGAGATGGAGAGACAGAGCTCACATCAGCAAGTTATCAGTACCAGACAGAGGCGACCACCACTGACTACCATCTCTTTCAACGTAGGAGTGCCTGGTCGTTTAAGGGGGAAGGATTGAAGGGAGGAAAAAAGACACTTCAAACACACACAGAAATGTCAATTTCTCACCTCAGAGTCTGGAAGGTAATGGAATAGCTTACATTTTTACCCACGGTTGGTGGGGGGCCTCCAGTTTCACTCAAAGTTTGATGAATCGGTTCAGTAATGTTCAGTTGGACCTTTTCAGACACAGAACACCTGTCACTCTGCAGCGTGATCGGGCTGGAATGAGAGTGAAAATGAAGCTTTCTTATCGGAGCCAGGCAGGAACAACACCCACAGAGGGCAAATTTAGTGGCAGCACGGGGATCTGGTTACACGTCCGTGAAATTTGGTCTGCCATGAAAACCCATAGTGTACCCTGCTGTTGATTCATTATTCGATGCATGTCCCACTTCTCTGTATCGCTCTTCTTTCTCTATTTTCACTTTTTTGCTCTCTTTTCTGACTTTCTCTCTCTGTCTCTTTCTGGATCCATTTGATGACTCGTTCCATGTACCCTCCTCATCTTCCTCTTTCTCCTTCTCTTCTTCACCGTGACTTCTTCTCACTTTCTTTTGGTTTTATCCGTTTCTCTTTTCCATCTCATGCTTGTTTGAGAACCTTAAAGAGAAAGGGTCTCTGGCATTTTCCTGTCGCTGGCAGAGAGAGAGAGAGAGAGAGAGAGAGAGAGAGAGAGAGAGAGAGAGAGAAAGAGAACTGGAGATGTGGATGGGCACAGTGAGTCCTCACCATGAGTGTTCTTGGAGCCCGAATCACAGCCCTCGTCCAAGGCCTATCTCCTCACCTCCTCCTGTGTCTGTCTGCCACGGAGCCTTTACTCTCTGACATCAGGCTGTGGGAGTCTGGGCTTCTGAGTACATCTGCTACCTCCATGATACCTTCAGTCTGAACGGACAAAGGAAGTGGCTCACTGACCTCGGCTCAGAGGAAGGGAGCAAAGGGCCTTGTGCTTTCAGTGGAAAGTTGAGAGGAACATCTCAGCTATGTTGTCATCACAGGATCAAATTTGATAAGGTCTTACACCCCATTACGGTTATGTCACTTGTAATATTCCGGGTTATAAACATACTCTTGGCATTTAATGTAACAGGAAGGAATAATGGTTTTATAAGACCAACAGAATCATGTTTAAGGCTTCATAAGTTCATGATATAAATCTCCAATGTCCTCTATGAGGCACGTAAACAAGGCGTTTATGTGATTAATTATACACGTGCTTGTAAAGCATTATAGAGAGGGTATTCACTGGAGGTGCTACCGAGAGCATACTGTTTTCCTTTTAGCTATAGTTGAGTCAACGTGTGTGGCTGAGAAACCTGTAGGCATGTCTGCACTTTTGTCTGCACTTTTGACTTTTCTTCTGTTGGGCACAGCTAGAGCTGGGAGATTGGGCACAGTGAGCAGCCTAAGAGGTGTGCTGTTAGCGTGCTCCCGTGGTCTTTCCACAGGCTTTTCCTCTGAAAGCAATCACCTGGGGTCTCCTCACCCCTGCTGGTGTCCCTCTGCCTCGATGGCTTTATTCCCTTCCTGCCAGGCCTCTCTCTAGACCAAGCGAGCCTCAAAAACCCACCTGCTCGGTTTAACTCAGAACACACACCTACTGACAATTCCTACCTGACAGACTCACAGACAGCAAGACACCAGTTGGTCTCAATTCAGTCGCTTTCAGCTTTTCTGTGTTTCTGGGGGGGGGGGATCTGACTTGTATCGCACATCTTGACTGCTAGCTGATATGGAAGCTGATAGAAGCTAGTAGAGAGGACTGCTTCCTTGAAGCCAGATCTTCTTTTGTTACTAGATGATTTGCTACTACAAGACTAACTGCACTCCTTGATTTTATTTTGCCGCTGCATTTTCCATCTGCCTCCTGCCCAGAAATCAGCCCACCTAAGAGCTATTGATTCAATGGAGAAATCGAAGCCTCAGACAGGTTTGTGACAAACAGATGGTCAGATAATGTTTGCCACAGCACCTTGGGTGTCATCTAAAGTATGCGTGTGGATAAATCACAAACACACAATCATGTCCAAACACGTACCACTTTCTAAGACCTCTCATTGGGAGGCCAACGGAATCAATACAGAATCAGAGCCCCACAATCACCCTAGCTACGTCTCCCTGGTGATGTCTTCAGCAGAGCACATCACAATAGCAGTTTACATGTCAGCTTTGTCGTTTGGCATTGATGGGCAGCATCAACCCGTCTTTAAACCCCCCGCCCTCGGACACATCTCCCCATTTACCATCCTCTCCAGAGTGCCAGCTTATGATTACTGCAGTGGTTAGAGGCTGTTGTGACTAAACGGCCTTTCTTTAGTACTCAAACATTTGGTGGTCTCAATCTTGCCATTTGGTCCCCCCCCCCCTCCTCCCCCCACACCCACACACACTCCCACTCCCCATCACGGTCCTCATTTCCATCATTTCAAACGCGGACAGTTGGCCTCCTTCTCCTTCTTTTGGCTGCTCACTGCTGTGCAAGCCGCCCATTTCTCTCCCCAGACAGGACTGGCTGCACTTAGATTAAAATCCTTTCCAAAAAAAAGAAGAAGAAGAAGAAGAAGAAGAGGAAGATACCAGCTCAGAAAACACACACAGGCCCATTGATTGTCCATTCTTTATTCACAAGCTGGCGTTGATGTAGCACTGGTAACCCTGTAGAAAACCCATCTCTTCTCCTTCCTCCATATTGCTCAATCTTTCATCTACTTTCCCCCCTCTCTCTTTTTTAATGCTTTCTTTTTTCCACCTTTGCTGTGTTGTTTACTCCGAGAGGGGGGCGGAAAGCTTTGCTGAACCTTTGTGGACCCCTGCCGAGAACATGGACGTCTATTTATTTAGATGTTGCAGATTTCCTGAAAGGATTGTGCAATTTTCTCTCCCCATTTTTTTTTTTTTTTTAAAGCAGAGTGACGTGTGTTTATTTGTTTACACTGTCAGATGCATACACACACACACACACACATATAAACAAACAAACAAACACATTTGCTGCACTGGGAGATTATGAGTAGCAATAACACTGTTTTTATCTCCTGTTAATATCTGATTCCCCTGATGTTTCGTGTGTGGTGACTAATTGGAAACAAGCGTGCAGCACTAATCTCTCTCTCTCTCTCTCTCTCTCTCTCTCTCTCTCTCTGTCTCTCTGTCTCTCTCTCGCTCTCTCTCTTTGCTTTGGGCTACAGATGTGGCCGCATATTCATACAGATTGATTTTATGTGCTTGTGCGCAAAATGTATGTGCTGTGTGGTCTTCCTGTAGTCTTTCTGTTTCATCATCTTCGTGTGGTGCACGCACACGGGCACTGATCATCCTACGTGTGGTGTCTCAGTGTGGGCGTTTCTCTTGCCTGTCTGACTTCATTTCGTGAAATAGACCTAAAACATTTTGCATGCCGTCCAAGCGCCTCATTAAGAGATGCTGCTTTGCCTTGGGAACTGCCGTGTGCAGGCAGCATTTACACGTGCAGTTCTCTCGTTTGATTCTAGCTGTGCAGTTTGGCCTTGGTGTCTTTTTAAGTCTGACACGTTTAGATCTGAGCCTTCGCTACTCACTCAGAGAAGAAAAACAAAACAGCCGCCATTTGACCGGTTACTCTCATAATGTCTTATACAATCACAGGCATTAAACTAAGGGCTGCTATCTCATAAGGTCTTATACAATCACAGGCATTAAACTAAGGGCTACTGTACTTCTCTGCGAATGGGGTATGTGTGTTTGTGTGACGCATCCATCATTACAGTGAGCTGTCCATGCACCGACCAGTCAAGAACTCGTTCATTTCAGCATATGTTTGCGTACGATTGCAACGAGAGGGTGGTTTATAGAGGGTGCAAGAGAGTATGGGTGTGTGTGTGTTTTTGTTAAGTGTGCAAAAGCCGCTATTGGATACCTCTAGACAAAAAAATACATGCTTTAAAGCATGGGGACACTTCTGTTACTGTCCACCTGAAAATGACACAGAGCAAAATCACAGAGGCTTTCTCTTTCTCAGATGTGATTCGAGCCCTAGGGCTTTATTGTCATTCAGTCACACAGCTGGAAGAGTCATGTGTATACATACACATACACGCGACTGACACACTGTGAGAAATATACCACGAGCCTCCCAGTAACACAGAGCATTATGAACACATTCATAAAGGGTTATCAAGTATTCATAAGTCTATATAATTATTTATACATAGTAATGATTGCACTTATACATTATTACAATGTTATAGTGTACTGTTGAAGTATCAGAATGTGTAATAAAGCTTCTTTAACCTCTTGATATGGCGCTGATGACATGTTTGCCTTTTATTAAATGCTGTTGCCATATGTGACTCCATACAAGCCTTCATACTAATAGTCGTGTAGGGCTTATACTACAACATCATAACGCTTTATGTAGCCATGTCTATTTATAAATAGTTATATAGACCTCTGTCTGAAGAGATAGATAGCATTGTAGCAGACTACATAATCAAGTAATCAGTTAGATGGCATACTTCATAATGCTATAAGAAATTGATGAAATCATAGCAGATTTTTTTTTGTAATAAGAGAACATTTCAACTTGCTATTGCAAATGCAGGAAATCCTTGAACATGAGTGAATTTTGTGAAAACGCAAGATCACAAAATCCTGGAGGGACTTATGGGAAGAGTTTAATGATACTATCAGATCCATGCACTCTGTGTAGACTGATTCAAAACATGTTGAGGGGTTAAAGCCGGTAATTCTGATTGCTTTAGGACTTACTCTCTAGCGCTTGGTTACTGTGTCACTATCCACTACACACGCTGATGCATGGGGGGGGGGGATAGCATAACCCCTAATGGTGGAAACCCATAACCCCCCACCGTGACAGACATGCCAAAACATCAAGCCTTCTTCTGACTGTGCTCATTCAGATTTCACTTTGGATCCGTGTCTCTGGGTGGATTTAGACCGACTGGATGTAGAGACCTCAGCTTTCCAGTCGGCGCGTAAACGGAAACACAGAGTGAGTGAATGAATGATGGATGAGTGGCGTGCTATCTGTGCGCTGCAAATGTGGTGTGCGATATGATGATCAATCATGCATGGCAACGTGCAGATGTTGGCCCTCGTCGAGAATGCGACGCTACGCCGCCCCCGCAGTTCACTACTCCTCCACTAGCGGGAACCAACAGGAACTGTGTGTGTATGTTCTGAACAAGATGGTGGAGTGTTTTTTAAGAGGTATGGTGATAGATCTTCTAATTGCTGTCCAGGTTTTAATGGCAGAGATGACAGACAGAACTTGCCAGAAGAGTAGATGTGTGATGAGGTGCAGCCTTTATCATTTGATTCATTTCTGTTGGGTTTTAATTATGTTTAGCATTTGGACTGAATGCTAAACATAATTACAATGTTTAGCATTAACAAGGGTTAAAGGTGATATTGAGGACTCCTTATGAGAATTGCTGATAGATCGTTACAACAACACAAATTGTTTGAATTAGACTTCATTGATTGCTTCTTAAATAGGATGCATTAAAAGTAACCTTGATTGAACTTGTTAAAAAGGATAATCAGTTCAGCTACTGCAGCTTTTTTTTCAACAAAAGCCAATTAAGATTGTGAAGCCTTAGGGTTATTGCACAAAGTGCTCATTATTTGACAGAATTATGAATATTCCA
Source organism: Clupea harengus (assembly GCF_900700415.2). Classification (NCBI taxonomy): domain Eukaryota; kingdom Metazoa; phylum Chordata; class Actinopteri; order Clupeiformes; family Clupeidae; genus Clupea; species Clupea harengus. The sequence continues at coordinate 21,644,050 of NC_045152.1, forward strand.
ACACACACACACACACACACACAAACACACACACACACACACACACACACACACACACACACACAAAGAAAGAAAATCACACACTTATTAGAAGATTAAACTGTCTCTGTTGAAACTACCGTATCTCTTCATTCCCACGCTGGTTCATATCAGCAGGGATTTGGCAGAGGCAGGTGGCATGAAAGAAACTTGCCCTGACGAGTATGTCACCAGTGAGCATGCCTGTTTGTGTGTGTGTGTGTGTGTGTGTGTGTGTGTGTGTGTGTGTGTGTGTGTGTGTTTGTGTGTGTGTGTGTGTGTGTGTGTGTGTGTGTGTGTGTGTGAACATGCAAACGTGTACACATGAGCACTTTTCATAAAAGCATGTATCCTCTGAGTCAGAGTTTAAAAACTTGTGGGAGATGCGAAAATCCCAAAAAGCTCATTATTTCCGTCTTGAGAAAAGCGGATAAACACATCAGTGGGATCAACCAACGGGAGTTTACACAGAGGCAACAAAGAACAACATGCACGTTGTAAACAAAATGCAACGAGCCAAATCGCACAAATCCTGAGCTAAAAACTCGACTGATTGGTGACCCTTTATAACCTCTTCTCTTCCGTATGACCACGGCAGTGCCGAACTCTGATGGACCTGGCAGTGCTGTGCTGTTTTAGGGGACTCTGGCGGGACGCGTCTGTTTTCAGTGTGCTCTGGGTGCTCAGGGTGACTGGGTGCTAGTCCAGGTGCTCCTCCATTACAGCAGGTGTGCTGCTGAGGGGCTCTTGTGGTGTTGGCTGGGTTTCGCTGCCACTGCTGTCACATCAGGTCAGCCCATGGGGGCGACCCCCCCACCCCCCTTACCCATCTCACGGAAATCTCACGCATCCAAATGTGTTGACAAGGGCTGTTGCATCGCATTGAACCACGGCAGCAAGACGGCTGGAAAATGTGTGGTGGAAGTTGGTCGACCACCTGTGTATGTGTGAAGATCTGGATGACAGCTTGTTTTTTTGTGCATGCACTTTCCACCACCAACACCTCAACCAACCCCCCCCCCCCCCGCTTCCCCCACTCTGCCACCTCGTGCCTGGGGTCCCAGGTGTATCACACCTCTCCGTGTCTCCCCATCTGCTTAGCTCCCCAAATATTGGGTAATCTGTGACTCTCTGTCTGATCTCCATCTGTGCAGCACCGTCTACTGTCAGCCGGGTGGCAACGAGCTGACAGGGGAATCGGGTGTAGCCAGAACATGAGGAAAACTGCGGGGGTGTGTGCGAGTGAGGAGGTGTCTGTATGTGTGTGTGAGCGAGAGAGAGGGGAGGGAGAGAGAGAGATGGAAAGAGAGAAAAATTACAGAAAAAGAGTAGCACTAAAAAAGCTGCACAGGTTAGAAATAGACTGGAAGCATCTGGGACAGTGATGGTTGTAATTGCACACAGACACACTAACACACACTCACACACACACACACACACACACTCACACACACACACACACACACACACACACACACACACCTGCACACACACCTGCACACACACACACACACACACACACACACACACACAAACTCATATCTACTCAGCAAAAAGAGCATAAAGCAGTGCAACAGACCGAAAAAGAGACTGTTTTCCATTTTTTTCTCTCTATCATTCACTCTGTCCACTCTCTGTAGAGATACAGAGACATAAGAAAAAAGAAAGAGAAGCTCATGGTGTGGAGACATAAATAGAAAAGAGAGAGAGAAAGAGAGAGAGAGAGAGAGAGAGAGAGAGAGAGAGAGAAAAGCTGGCAGAGGCAGAGCCAGATGCTTGCTTTGTGGACAGCGAGAGCGATAGAGCAAGAGAGCAGGAGAGCAGGAGAGGAGAGGAGTGCGGAGCGCTGAGCAGAGCGAGTGACGACGAACAAGAGAAATTGCCCGCCCTGGCGTGAGGACAGCAGAGATCAGAGGGGGGGTCTGAGAGAGCCACAGAGTACACCGCCGGAGCTGCTGCTGTTGCTGCTGCTGCTGTCACCTCGTTGTTGCTGTCGCTTTTTTCAATCCTCGGGAGAGGAGGAGAGGAGCGCTGGGGTGTGAGGGTGTGCATATCGACGAAGGACAACTCCAAGCAAGAGGAGGAGGAGGAGGAGGAGGAGGAGGGGTGAGAAGAGACTGGGGAGGAGCAAAAATCCTTTGACTGACAGACAGGAGAGGAGGAGCAGAGAGGAGAGGAGGAGCACAGAGAGGGCAAGTTGATGAATGTGATTTGGAGAGAGATGGAAGGGGAGTAAAAGAAAAGGCGGGGTAAGAGAGAAATGTTTTGAATTGTAGTGGGAGAGTGAAAGAGAGAGATTTTGTGGGAGAAAAATAGAGAGAGAGACAGAGAGAGAGAGTGAGAGAGATAAAGCAAGAGAGGCTGCGAGAGGGAGAGAGTGTGTGCGTGTGCGAGAGAGAGAGAGAGAGAGAGAGAGAGTGAGACGGAGCCGGAGTGAGAGCGAGAGCAAGACAAGCGGATCTCAGCGCGTCAGTGCAGATTTAACATCAGTGGTGGTCAGTTTTCTTGCGGGCGAGAACAGCGTGTGTATCTGTATTTGCGCGAGTGTCTGTATGTGTGTGTGTACTGCGTGAGTGTTTGTGTGTGTGTGTGTGTGTGTGTGTGTGTATGCTCAAGACTGTGTGAGCTCCTCTCTGCCTGAATGCCTCTCTAGCCAGTTTGTGCTTCTGCATGTACGCGCGTGTGCGTGTGTGTCTTCATGTGAGTGTGTGTGTCTGTGCGCAGCACGCAACTAAACTAGTGTCCCGACCTGCTTTGGTTGCACCAGGGGATCGCTGCACTCATCAGAAAGGACACCAGCTCAGCCTCCGGCTAAGTGGCAGACCGAGGGGAAAATAACAACAAGAAGAAATAAATAGACAACAAGAAAGATGATTGCTTAACGACAAGTTTTTCTTTTAAAAAATAAAACAAAACAGAAGAGCGGACGACTCATATCTGCGAGGAGAAATGGCTGAGAGTCGGGAGGTATGAGGAGACGGAGGAACCGTGCGAACAGAGGGAAGACAGTGAAGTGGTGAAGAGAGGAACGGAGAGGAGAGGAGAGGAGAGGAGAGGAGAAAGGAGGGTGAATGAGAGCCTTGGCTGACGGAGAGCATTAGCGATGCGTGGATGCGTAGGTTAGTGGTCTGCATGGAAACAGCAGGTTGCAGAGTTGCTGGGTCAGTGGTGTTCAGGGCTCCAGATAGAGTCTCTTCAACATCCCTGGGGGCCGCCGCAGAGGAGCAGAGCCCAGAGCAACAACCGCCACACAAAGCATCCGCAAGCAGCCTCCCTTTCAAGTTCGTCTGGACTGGATAACTCTTCTTTTCTATTCCTGGTTCTAGCCTTTCCTCGCACCCCTCTTTTTTCTGTAGCTTTTTCTTTTTCCCTCTCACTCATTCTCTCTTTCCTCAGTCTTTTAACAGATTCATATTTCCTCTTTTCTTTACAAAAGCCTGTCTGTCTGTCTCTCCCTCCCTTTGTTCTTCTTGGTGCTGCTGCTAAGGCACTATATTTGGCTAAGAATGGGGTGGACTGGCAGCTGGTCTGACTCTGGGCAATGTGGAAATGAGAAAAGTCAAAAATAGCACTCAAGAGCAACAAGTCATTGGGAAATCCATAATAATCTACTTCCAAATGTCTGGAAGTGGACTTAAATCCTGACAGTGCATGCTTGTGAACAGACACTTACAGAGACATTTAGAATAGCAGTCAAGGTGCCTATGACTCCACTTATGTGTGTTTGAGGGGCTCTGTGTCTGATCTGCCACACCTTTAACCCAGCGAGCTTGTGGTGGATTACTGGACCCTGGACCTTCGTCTGTTTCTCTTGGTGCCCCATGTGGGTCCCAGCCCTGGCGGCCTGGCTGGGAGATGAAGCCTACCCCTTCCCTTATTCCTACGCTGCAGTAGGAGGACTGTGGGCAGCCATGGCTCTGGAGGGCCGCTGTCTCCGAGCCTCGTCCCCATCCCTGCCGGCCTCTATGTCCTCCACCGCCTCCCGGAGGCTGCGCCAGCGTTCCCGCAGGCCTGGAGGAGGAGGCGCAGGAGCAGGCGGAGGCCTGTCGAAGCTGAGCGCCACCCTGCTGGCCAGGACTCGACTGCACGGCCTGCGCCACGTGCTGTGGCCGCACGGCGGCTCGTCCGTGCGCCGCGCTCTCTGGCTGCTGGCCCTGTGCATGTCGGTGGGCCTGCTGATCTCCTGGTCGTCCAACCGCCTGCTGCACTGGCTCTCCTTCCCCACGTACACGCGCGTCCACGCCGAGTGGGCCAAGGAGCTGCCCTTCCCCACCATCACTGTGTGCAACAACAACCCCATACGCCTGCTCAAGCTCACCAAGAGCGACCTGTTCTTCGCCGGACACTGGCTGGGCCTGCTGCTGGCCAACCGGACCGCCCGGCCGCTGGTGCTGGACCTGCTGGCCGAGGATCGGCAGGCCTGGTTCAGCAAGCTGTCGGACTTTCGCCTCTTCCTGCCACCGCGCCACTTCGAGGGCACCAACTTGGAGTTCATGGACCGGCTGAGCCATCAGCTGGAGGACATGCTGCTGTCCTGCAAGTACCGCGGCGAGCCGTGCGGCCCCCACAACTTCACCACCGTGAGTCCCACTTTCATACCCCTCTTCCCCCATGGTCTGCCTGGCTGTGCCACAGCTGTCTGGCTTTCATTCACACCAATAAGCCATTCTCCCCTTCTTCCTCTCCTCTTACTTTCTTCCCCTCTCTTGTTCTCTCGTTCTCTCTCTATTTCTGTCTCTCTGTTTACAGGGATGTCCCTGTGTTTTTCTCTCCTGCTGGTTTGTGAACTCTTGCCTCTGTAATCTAACTCAAGGAGACAGAGTGGAATTAGGGCCTGACCTCTCCGCTGTTTCTCTCTTGACCCTGTCTCCATTTGCGCTCCTATCAGGCTCCTGCAGCATCTGTCCTCCACACTCTCTGTTTACGTCTCAGGCATGTGGAATTAGTCTGAAGTTACTGTATTACTAACATAAGATGATGTGTTCTACCTACAGGCAGCCCCTACCTGTTGTCTACCTGTTGAGCCACTTCAGTGTGACACCCTCCCTCCGAGAGCGTTTTTTTAAACAAGCTCCACTTTTTCAGAGCTCTGTCTTCCTCTTCAGCCTAAAGCTCTGCCAGTTCCCTCCTGATGTGTGTGACCTTATAGACGATCTCTCGCTGTTAAGCAGGGTGAGGTTTTCCGACCCAGACTCGATGTGTGTCCAGAGCCAACTGCCACTCGCCCCTTTAAGCCCCGCTTCAGACCTCTCGGAAGTATACCTCGCTCGTGGTGAATTTAAATTTGGCTTGGACCTTGGAACCTTGAGGATATTGACAAGTCTGGTTTGCGACTGAATTAGACATTTGGGGGCTAGGCTCCGAGGTTGTTTACACTTAGGTAGAGATGATGGTGTGTGTTAGCACTCTCTCTACACTGCCTTACACATATAAAGGCTGGCACTGAAACACTTTAAGTACTGGGTGAGTGTGTGCTCAATCCTCTCACTGCACCATTTGGAGAGGACCTTCACACATCGCTAATTGGCTATCATAGCTCCTCTTAATCATAATGACTTCCTATCCTATTTCCCTCTCCCAGCGCGTAATTGCCTGTTGCCTGTTTTGTAATCACCCATTTCCACCAGCCAATCTCCCAGTAAACACTGACCTTTCCCTCCTTCTACTCGATGTGTTTGTTTCTACAGGGCGTCCCTGCGCGTCGGGGTGCTGTTCGCCCTGTCGGGATTTATTTTTGGATAATGACCTCCGGACAATACATTATCCCTTACGTATTGACTCTGTGTACCTATAGAAACAAATGTATTATTCATTATCCTGCCTATTATAGGGTTACTTGCTAAAACGATAGAAGACATTCCTCCAAAATACCTCTTTTTAATGATTTAGTTGCCGTTTCGGGATTTCCGCTAACAAAATAAATAGTTCTTCAAGCAAATAGAACTTTTAAGTTTCAGGTGTTGCGTAGCAACCCATTACTTGCTGAATTCAAATTACAGTGAGTCTGTTACGTTAAATGACCGGACTACTTGCGGAATGATATGAAAGATGTGAATTAGAAGCACAAAACCCGTTGCCAATGACAGCGGTCAATATCTTTTCGCACCGGTGAATATCAAGAAATATCAGACCTGCGAACGTTGGGGTGGCCCATTCAAATCAACGGAACTTTTTGGAACATTCTTAAGAGCCGTATAATAAAGGCCCATATTTCACACTGAAGCACGGTGTTAAGTCATTTCTGTTCCCTTTGTGGTCTTTTTTTCCGTACAGAGAGGATCTTTTCACAGAGAGGACTGTTCTTTTTTTGCTTCCTTCTGCTCCCATTATTTCTTGTTTTTGTCCTTCCATTCCACCTTGAGGTCTACTTGAGAGCAGCGCATCTCAAAGAACTGTTGGCATTCCAACGACTAGAATAGTTTACTCATGAAATTGCACAAGCAGACAGGAGGGCCAAAGGCTTGTACATGCCAAAACAGAGGCTCCGATTTGAATGTACTGTGCTTTAACACATCATCGGGGGCCATTTCTATCACATTTTTCATCACATTATCTGGCTCTTATTTGACGTTGTTTTACTTTCCACTCTATTAAATTGCGTCTCGTGTGTATGTTTGTGTATATCTCTCTCTGTGTGTGTGTGTGTGTGTGTGTAGGTCTCTGCCCACACAGAGGAGGTCTTTTTCTATTTATTTACAGCTTTGTGTCCTTTGCCTCTATTACTCACGTACTGTAATAATAGCTTGTAGGCTTGGCGTATTTTTCTCCCAGTGTTGATGCCGTGGAGGTTCCTGTTCATCTTCGGGGTCTGCCAACTAAGAAACCATTTTGATAACTTTGCAGGCCCAAACCCACAGGGTGTCTTGAGTGTTGAAGTGGTCATGCGTCAAAAATCTTATTTGGGAATTCTTCACTCACCTAAGATGAACCCAAATGCCTTTTTAAGGAGATTTACTCAGCTGAAAGCCTTTCTTTGTGGATTTCATAGTCATCTAAGATGAACTGAAATGTTCATTTAAAAGACAGCTTACCAACCCAACATACATACACATACAAAGAACACCGTTTTTTTTAATGATCATCTTCAGTGAGAGTATTGTAGAGCTGTGATACATAATTATGTGCAAGTCTACATATGCGCACATACACAGACATATGCATGTATATGTATACGCACACACACAGTCGGTGCACATAGAGATTTCAGGCTTTGTAAGGCTCCTAGAAGCTCCCAAACTCACTAGAACCTTTAGGGTTCAGTCGAGGATACAGACGCAGGCCTAAAAACTGTGACTGAAACTTGGTGAATATCACTATGGAGCACACACTGAATGTAAGGAGGAAGGACACAGGATCCTGCAATGGGAAACTCTGATAGTCGGCAGGGGGGCTTGCGAGAGGGGAAGGGGTGGGTGTGCGTGACGTCTGAAGCACTGCCAAGACCTCAGCTCTCTTCTCCGGCCTAATTTGGGTCTTGCTTGGGGGGTCTCTGGAGAGTGGAACAGTGGTTGCAGTGGCAGATGTTTTTCCTCTGGTTACATGGGAACACAACAAAAAAACGAGTGTGTTCACTGAACGTGAAAAAAGGCACTGCTGGGCATATGGTAGCGCGGTTTAAACTCCAAGGTTTTGTCGTTGTGGAGGTTTTTCTTTCAATATGGAGGACCAGGATATGAAGGTGAAATCCGTAAAAGAATGTTGAGATATTGAGGTAGATACCCTTGTGTGGGTATGAATAATTATGTTTGTAGTTTTTCCGACCTTGACTGTGTGGGCTTGTGTAGGTTTTGTTTTGTTTGTGTGTGCGTGTGTGCGTTCACAAGCACCAAACAAAGTCCAATCACATCCATGCAGCAAAAATACTCTAAAGCTGGCTGAGCCCACTCGGCCTGCCACTCAGACACGAGCAATCAAGCATGCTGCGATGGCAGAGTGAGTCTCACCTCTACAACCGGCCTGCCACTCTCGATGCTCCTCCATTTCATCAGCACCAGTCCCCCGCCTCAGCTCAGCTCCCGTGAAGTCTGGGCTTCCACCCGAGGTCTGCCGAGGTAACGGAGCGCCACTCCTGGTCACATTGGGCGAAGGAAAATAAAATAAATAGATGGATAGAGAGATTGTAGATAGAGAGATAGAAAGATAAAAAAAACAAGAGGACAGCCAAATATATTTTTTAAAGGACCGGTTCTTCCCAGGCTCACTGATTTAAGGTGTCTTTATATGTTGTTTTTTATTTTGTTTTGTTTTCTTTTAGATGGCATGCACCATTCAGTTAGCTTCAGTTGAACATCATTTGACTTGCCTTAAAGTAACAAACACATAAAGCTTATTCATTCCCTTAATTGTCTGGTCCTGAATCGTTATGTGAAAGAAGGCTCTTGGGGCTATAAGTGCAGAAATTTCACTCAAACAGTGTCATCCACAACTCACAATTAACAGACCTGCTTTACAGATCTTTCGACATCCAGCCCTCTCTTCTAACTTCCTTTTGGCCAGCTTTTTATACGAAAAAAATGTCAAATTACTTGATAACCGTTGAGTACCAGTAATCACAATTCACCCACATTACTCATTACTTCAATAGGGGAACTCTATGTGCTCTATGTCATTAAGCATAGGGTGAGGTCGGATGATAAAACGACACCAAAATAAATTAAAGAGTTAGCTCAGGGCCGGCTATCTGGATAATTAAGTCTATCCAGAGTGGAAGATGGAGGGGAGGGATGTAGCCTGGCAACTCATGCATTCCACAGTGACTTTCATGGACTGTTAGTCTCATTTAAGTCACAATTCATGATTCATGATTCACGATTCATCAGTCGGGTCGATGCTGGGGGGGCTGGGCAGGGCTGGACTTGGCAGTTGTCCTGAATGATGGAAAGGGAAAGAACTGTACACGCCTCCCTATCTAGTTCCATGCGAAAAGCTCCTACCCTATTCTTATCGGATTGTGTAGTTTCCATACTGTGGTATATGCACATGAACAACATAGATCTAAAGCGATCCTGTCTGTAGCATTGAGAATGAGAAAGAAAAGCCAACAGGACATAGTAGACTGAATTCTAGTGTTATTTATATAATATGAGGCGTGTACTGTGGCTGCAGACAGCTGACAAATCAAAGAGTATTTTCAGCCCGAGATGCTCTGGGATGGGTGTGTTTCTTTCGTGAAGGTCAGGTCTAGACTGTCCCAACACACCATATCTCAGCAGTTGTGACAGGACAGGCTAACCTGTTTCGGAGCGTGACAGAGTGCTCCTCTAAAAGCAATGTGTGCTTCAGTACCAGAGACAGGATGAACCAGAATCAAAACAAATGCTTTGTGATAGGTGCCGTATTGCACATTTCGAGGCACAGTTTCTCATTTTTAGGAGACTTTTTCGACAGTGCATCGCTCTCCCTCTTGTCACAGCGTAAGAACTTCTGTGGGTTCTATCTTCCGTGACATAAAAGACACGAGGACAAAAATATAGGCTCCTGCCGTAATCCTTCTTGGGATTTGTTTCAAAGGCTTCAGTTTAGCTGTGAAACACGCTGAGCATCGAGAGGTTCCCAGTGCTGTTCCACTGCCTTGCTGAGTGGATTGCATGATTAGACTTTATGGGGTATATGAAAATTAGCGATATCAGTTACGACGTACAGGCTTATCTTGCCTGCATGAATATTGCTTGCCCTTTTAAGCAATTTATGACATTGATTCTAAAGGGAGATGAATAAACAGGCAGGCACAGTGTGGCAGGTTTGTCATAACAAACTGTAAAGAGGGATGCTGTTGCTGTTTTTGGGGAGTGCTTTGCAGGGAGTATAAACAGGGAGAGATCAGTTGCAGGACTCTCTCGCCATGCACGTCTGTCGAGACATATGGCCCAGTTTGAGTCCTGGCCGTCTTGTTGGAGTCCCTGTTGCTGTTGTTGCCTCCCAAAGCCCTCTGGCAAGAGGGAGTGTTTGTGTTTGTTTGGCCTTGGGTGTCTCTGCATGAGAGCTGATGTCACATTTCATCCTGTGGTCCTTGACGACCCAAGCAATGTAAATCTCTGAGTCTCCTCTGTCAGGTGTTGTGACAGATGGATGACCCTCAGATTCTTTGGAGCATCATTCTGGCCACCATTTTAGGCAGTAATGCATGTGACAAGAAGCAACTTCAGTGTTAAGGAATTGTGCTTTTTTTCTGTGAGTCCACAGTCATGCCTCAAAAGTGCTAGCACGTACACATGAAATGCTTCACTATTCCCCTGTCTAAGAGTGTTTGGATGCCAGTATGCAGTCTATCTTACTTACATTATAACAGGGTGAGGACAAATGCCATAAAAGCTATGCTGGCTGGTCTTGGCTAATTTCATTAGCAAATCGTCACATCACAAGCTAGTCTGCATTCAGAGGAGGGTGAGGGAGTATTATACTCAAAGACAATGCCGCAGGGTTTGTGTGTGTGTGTGTCTGTGTGTGTGCGCGCCTCAGAGGATGTGTGTGTGTGTGACTGTGTCAGTGTGTGTGTGTGTGTGTGTGTGTGTTTTCCCTCTGACAGAGGTGGGTTGCGACAAGCTCAACAGTGCAGAATGCTTTGAACTACAGCATTACCATAGGGAGGGAAAAGGGAATGAGAGAGAGAGAGGCGACGAGAGAGAAGACGAGCTGACAGAGAAACAGGAAGGAGGTTGAGACCAACACAGAAAGAGGAGACAGAAAGTCATGCGTATGTGAGATATATATATATATATATGTGTGTGTGTGTGTGTGTGTATGAGAGAGAGAGAGAGAGAGAGAGAGAGAGAGAGAGAGAGAGAGGGTCTATAAGGACACCTAAGAGGACAGAACGGGTTAATAAGGCCTGTTACTCTGACTGAAGCTTCCCTGCTGGCTCTCCTGTAAAGAATCATGGCCAACTGCCACTGTGAGCTGTTTCACTCTTTGATCAATAAATCCATAAGAGTTGGGCACAGCTGTACATAGTCCCATCCTACTGTGTGTGTGTGTGTGTGTGTGTGTGTGTGTGTGTGTGTGTGTGTGTGTGTGTGTGTGTGTGTGTGTGGAATCCATTCGACACACCAGAAAACCGAACTGACCACATATTGACACGGGAAACCTTTGTTCACTCATCACTTACATGCATCTGACTAACAGGCAGCCCTCATTAGGCTGTGGAAACATTTGACGATTAAACACAGATAGCACCAACTACCTTCAGTAGGCTTTCCAAGCAGTGTCCCTGGAGAACTGCTAAATCCATTCTTAGTCAAAGAGGAGACCATTATCTCTTTAAGGCCTGTGTGGAACAACACTGTTTAAGGAGACAAATGAGGCTGTAGAGATGCAACTACCCGACGTGCACTTAATGATCTTAGTTAAGAAAACTGAAAGTTGCTAAGCTACAAACAGGTAATCACCCCAATAACGTGGTTTGCGTGCTGATGTACAGATAAAAATTACTATTTAAGAAGATATTAGATGTTTCTATGTTACCATAGAAACACCGTGTGTGTGTCCTTCAGTGTTGTTAAATGTGCAGTGAGTATGATTTGAGGGAATATATTATATATAATTATGTTTTCATCAGTGTATAGCTGTAACTACGAATCGTTGTGTTTTCGTTAGCTTAGAATGAGTCCTTCATATCTACATACAGAGGTCCTCTTCCATGGAGCCTGCCATGTTGCACCATGTTTCTACAGTAGCCCAGAATGGACAACACTGGCTCGGAAGTTTTCAGAGTAACATCAAAATTGCCTGTTTTCTGCTTGATAGGTCATTTAGCCTACATATCTGAATGCAATGTGTTGTTTGATAGCTTTAGCAAGAACAAGGCCGTGGGCATAGTTACCTAGACTACCTAGTGATCTTTTTCCAGTGTCAATGTTGAAAAATATCTTACTGTTACCAGGATTGTAATTTTACATCTATGCACCAAAACTAGAATGTATCTTTGTTATTTGGACTCAAAAGACCCAGTGACCCACATCTGCTGAAAATGATTGCCAATAAAGTGTAACAACAGTTTTTGAGCTCATGTCAGCCATCAACTAACATAGCTAAACTACCTAAATACTTTTTCTTGTCATCACTTGACATACAGTATTTAGGCTGCTCAATGCAGATGTAGTTGTAGTCGTTTTGGAAGTAGCTACTGGTGCCTGACAGACACAGTACATTCTCCTACACACTTGGAAAGGGAGGGGTATTCAGTTGTTCAATTTTTGTCAATAATTAATTTGAAGAGGGTGTTCTAAAAGAAATGTTTACCTCAATCACTTTGAAATCCATGCTTCTCCTTCATTGTATGAAGAGCTCAGTCTGTAAATACAAAATCTTTCCATTTTCATTCATTCTACCTGTCAATCTGCCAACCTGGTCCTAGGTTGTCCTTTACTTGTCCTTGTCTTGTTCCTCCATATTTGTTGGCCTCTTGCCATCAAATGTGGAGGGACTTATTTTCCAGGTTTGGTCCCCTTACATTCTCTCATTCTGGTCTATTCAGGGATATTATCAACACATATTCCATTTCTTGCCTCTCACGCCTCCTTTTCTTCTGTGTCTCAGAGAGTGATCGTTGCTGGGCTTGTTGATCTCATTCCATGGCTGTACCTTTTTAATTCACCGGCTGTAGTTAAAGGTCATGCCCGTCTAAAAATGATCTGGCTCATAGCATCACTGGAGATGCCATCTTTGTAGCCGATAGGTGTCCTGATGTGCCTCTGATTTCTGTTCATTCAAATGAGTCTTGAGAATGACAAAAGGGATCAAAATGAAAAGCACATGAAGTAAGCAGGATTTCTAGACACGGATATCCTGAATTCCTCAGTTTTGTAATGAAACCTTTCTTGATCAGCTGTTGCCAAGCAATCACGTTTTATTCTCATTCCCTTTTAAAGAACGAAGGGAGATGCCTATGCTCAATGTCAGATTCATCTTTCAGGGATTCATTTTCATTGAGAAGGTCCCTGGTTCTGTTCCTTTGAAGATTCCATGGATGCTTTTGTCATTTTCCTGTCTTGTAGCTCAGCAAGCAGAGTAAGTTGTGTTGAAGGTCACAGTATGCAAATCTATAGTACAGTAAGATGATACGGAATGACTGTCCAGAGCTCTGCCTTACATCACAAGTACCACAATCCCACATTATTAACAGAGAGAATATTAAACAGGCAAAAACAGGTGTCACACAAAAACTGTGATAACACAAACAAGACATCATAATTCCCATTCTAAAAAATATTGACTTGGGAATGAAAGAGTTCTTGTATTAAAAAAAATATGAGATGAAAGTACTGAAAAGATCAATAACAAGTATAAAAAACTAAACATAGAAGATACCTTAATGTAACATTCATTCACAATGGTCCAGCGCTGGAATGGACTCTGGAAAGAAAAGGTCGGCCTTTGTATCCTCTCTCTCTCTCTCTCTCTCTCTCTCTCTCTCTCTCTCTCTCTCTCTCTGTGTCTCTGCTATGGGGAATGGAGATCTCTCCAGTGTTAAGAGCTGGTGCTCGTGAGCCCCGACTCACGCGAGCTGAGCTGAGTTGCCACCAGGACGAGCGTCACACACCACCGCAGTCTGCCTCAGTGCTTCTCCTCCCTGTGTTCCTTTTGAATGGTGTGTGTACCTGGCGCCCGCATTGCCGTGGTGCAGCGAAATCTCTCACTTTGATTTGAGTTATGCTGAGATGTCATTACAGCAATGCTTTGACAGGGTGAAGAAATGTGCTCAGAATAATACACCTACTGTATTATAACTTTCTTGCTCCGACGCATCTCAGTCTTCCGAGACGAGAGGAAATGTTTGGTTTCTCCCTGTTGCATAGCTGGACAGTGTGAGCAGTAGCATACACTATCATTCTGTTTGAGTCAATGTCAACACTCAAGCACTAATAAGATGACACTTGTTAAATTACTATTAATCACTGTTGTGGAGGCAATCATTGAGTTGTAATGGAAAAGTAATTATCCCAATGACTGTTATCTGATTCCTGAAATTTGCATTGCATACCCTCTGGACCCCAAGGAGAGCATTGGACATCATTCTTGTGTTAGAGCCAGGAGGGAAGTCATGTCTTAAAGCAGCAATACGGATTTCTGTTTCAAACGTTGTAAGCTAACTACCTAAAAGGCATGCAAAAACCTTGCAAACACCACCAACAGCCCAGCTGACACTAATAGAAGCTTGCCAACACACTAACGGATGTCTTTTGGCAGTATAGCTGGCAATGACATGCGTGTGAAAGCTTTTCTTCCATTTTTGCAGGGGGTTCCAGCCCGTTACACAGAACTACATGGGGTATATCTTGGATGGCTAGTGGGGAAGACACAGGTGTTTATCTATCCTTCACATGACCATATGCTATCAAAATGAATTTGAAGATGGTACCAAAACTAGTTGCCTATAAAACCATACCTCAAGTGCAAGTGCAAGTGTCAAATTGTTGCATAGTGTTACTTTAAAGGGAAGTTCCCACCTCTGGTGCTGCTGCGATTCTGTTAAATCTATTTCAAATGTAAATAAAGCTGAGTGTCTTATGTCTTAAATCCTTTCAGCCCACTTTATCCCACCGCTAACACAGGGCATTTAGACTCTTTGTAAAGTACATTTCTTCTGTCATCATCTCATCACAAAAGAGGTTTTATTTCTGAAGGATATGCAAGCCAGGCAGACTACAAAAGATAATTCATCTTTCGCATTTTTGTTATTTATTTCTTGTCTGCGTGCTGATAACAGGGTTTGCCATTGCTGGGAGTGCCATCTGTGCGGATATGAAAGAAAAGGCTGAGGCTTATGCTACCGAGGTTAATGGCTTGTCTTGCAAACTTTAATCATCAAAAGCTAAAGTGTGCTGCAGGGAGTAAACAAAGCAGTAGATCATAGCCATAAAGACCGCAATATAACAACACTTACACTGAAACACAAACTGGCCCAGATGTGCACTAATAATTTCACTGGCGAAAAGGGCAAAGCCAGGGCGATGGACAGTCATTTCAAGTGATTTCTATGTATTTATGTATACGTAAGTGGTTAAAGCGGTTGGGAATCGGAATGGTTACCACTCTGTGGTTGCTATGGTTGCATTTGCCACAGTCTCTCAGTCAAGTCTTGTATGCTTGAGGATGCTGACCTGACCGCATACATTTTTTTTGGTACCCTTTGGCATTCATTTGTTTTTATGTTCATTTTAATTAAGTTTTCACAATGGAAACCCTGTCTGCTGCAACACGATTATACTTTCTGTGCAGTGGAGGGACGTCTGGTGGGTTTCTTGCTGATTGAACTCAATTGGCTCAATCAGTTTTGCTGACTAACTCTCGGTCCACTCAGCCTTTTCTGTAAGGCAGTGAGTCAGAGTGATTCCTCCCTGCTCCATCGCCTCTCTGTATAGCACCTGTCCCATGACCACCTCCTAATGCTTCTGTGCAAAGTGCTTTGGTTTTCTCCTCTAGAGCAATTTGGACACGACACCCTTTTACCCCCCCCCACCCCCTTTTTTTTTCTCAGACTGCCAGGCAGCTGGGTAGGAGCTATTAACAACACGTTGCGCTTTGAAAGAGAGAGAGAGGGCACCGCCGACCTCTTAAATGCCCACAGCGAGGGAGCCTGTGCCTACCTCTCTGAAGCTTAGCAGGGGCAGGGCACCATATCCAAGAGGAGGAGAGAAAAAAAAGGGGGATATGAAAGTCACATTAATTCGGTGGGGCTTATCTTGGCATGCAGCCAGTCAATCACTATTACATGAGAAAATGAGGTGGTGGCAACAGTGAGGGGCTGTGTTACTCTCTGCGGGCATCATGGATCAGTGAAACTGCTGGGCTGGGTCCCCAGTCATATGCCTGCTGTGAATAATTGTGTGTGTGTGTGTGTGTGTGAGAGTGAGAGTGAGTGTGTGTGTGTGTGTGTGTCAGTGTGGGTGTGTACCTTAATAGATGTAATTTACAAATTTGCATTTTGTAAGTAATTGTTTTTCAAGTTAATAAGCATACGCCATGCTGTTGCTAACATAGCAATTTGCTCTCTCTTTCACTGTGTGTGTGGTGTGTGTGTGTGTGTGTGTGTGTGTGTGTGTGTGTGTGTGTGTGTGTGTGTGTATGTGTGTCTTTGTGTCCATCCACCCAATTGCCAGCAGCAGGTGGTCTGTAAACACACTGGCTCTTTAAAATAGGTTTCTCGGTAATCTCTCTGCCGTCCCAAATAATATTCTGCATGCTCAGATGAACCAACGCTCCTGATATTCATGAGGTTGGGCGAGCAGAAAAAATGATCTGCTACTTCTAAAGGAAAGAGCTAATAGACTGCTTGGTCCAGTGAATGCTATTAGCTATGGTTTTGCCGAAGCTTCCCCTGAATCTCACCAAAGACTTCTGAAAACACTTGATCTCGTCCACATTTTGAGGATTCAGTGAGACATCGGACTGAGTCTATGAGTAAAGATCTTTTGTCAAAGTTAAGCTAAAGGGAATAACTTTGAGGTTAACTTTGAGGACACCATGCAGAGTCTGTTCCTCTGCCTACAACACAGGGAGTGCCCTAAATGTAGTTATACTTTCTCTCACTTTTCTCTCTCTTTTTGGCTTTCTTTCCCTTACATACACACACACACACACACACACACACACACACACGCACATGAAATTTAGCTCTATTTCCTGACTCTGGCAGCTTGCTGGGGATGTGTGTAGTTGGCAGTGGAGGGTCGCTGGGATCAGATGAGTCCTGGAGGGCTGTGAGATGGAGCCATAGCTGGAGCTGGAGCTCTGTCTGTGGGTGTCTGAACAGAGAACAGAAGGAGCCCGCAGCCTTGTTACCATCTCCAGCCTTCAGCCTCTGTTCTCTGCTGCCAGGGCAAGGGCCAGCCACGCTCTCCCTGGGGAGGGAGCTCAAAAGTGGGACCCTAACAGAGGCTGTGCCAGGCTCTGGCCACCCCAGATCAGGCCCTGGCACCATTCACCAGGGTGCTAGTACCCCCTGAAGAATCTTGCTTTTTGTTAACATTGTTTAAGTAGCTAGCTGTGCATTACAGCACAGTATACGCAGTGTTAATGTGTTAGTAGGATCTGTGTTGTGTTTTCCTAGGTCCTTAATGCAAGTTACAGTGGCTTATGCGAGTGAGGTTTGAGGAAAGGCTTTAGGATTAGTTTGGGGTGCTCAGGTTAGCCGAGCGTTGTGTCCAAAGCCGCACAGCAAAGACTCCAGGCATAAATGGACCTTGCACTTCGACTCGGGCAACAGTTCAGTTTATTCCACGTGGCATCCATTTAGAAGCGCCACTCTGTGCTGGAAATGGCACGGAACCCGCATGCAAAATTCCAGTGGGACTAGAGCTCTGTCTCAGCACAATCTGCATTGTTTCAGTTCTGAAGCGATTACAGAAAGCGCTTTCTTTTCTCTGCTGGATTTATGAAAGGACCTTAGAGACCTGAGTTGAATGGAATGTATGGTACCAGTCGTCCCCACCCCCTAATGCACACACTGCCTGCCAAAAAACAAAACAAAAATAAAAGCCAGTAAAGACCAAGAACATCATAGCAGTGGCAGTCACTGTTCCTCAGTGATTCATTCATGAATATGTCATGTTTCTCTTCTGCATGTAGCATTTTATGTAGTGGAAACTTTGCCTAAGGTCTAAACACAGGAAGTGAAGGCATAACCTGTCACTAAGACTACATGTGCAGTGATGTTACGACTACGATTTAAATGATGTACTATGCATGTAAATGTTCTGTTGTGACGAGAATATGAGAAGCGGAATGTTAATCGCGTTGAAGCGTTTATGTGGAGGAGGGTATAAATCGAGTTAACATCGCTGAGGCATTTTCACAGCCTTTAATGGTGAACACATTACCAGGACGTCACACACACACAACAATCTAATGATGTCCTCCTGCATGTAAACACCTGTTTGAGGACATTTATGATATTTAAGAATCACAGGGGAGGTTTGGAAACATTAGGTTGATGGGATTTAATTTTGGTTGGTTGGTTGACTGAAAAGCTCAGGGACACGGCTGACTTGCGTGGGGCGCAACAGCAAACACGGTTATCCCTGTTTGCTCAGAGCCATCGCGCTAAGAGTTGGCTGGAGTACGTGTGCCTAACACTCACACCCATGCAGTTGCAGCCTTCCAACAGGAGCCTCATGCATATTATGTCCTCTAAGTCTGCTTAAGAGTAGAGGTGCAAATTAAAAGACATCAAGCGAAGTAATGGCATTGACCTTTTTCTTTGGCAAACCCAAATTTCTCTTTGGCAGCTGCCAAATTGTTCTCTGAACAAGCGATGCCTGGCCAGAAGTCAGTTGCATAGAAACGGGCCGTGGTAGGTTTGCATTCATCTTTCTGTCCCAACCTGGGGTGGAAACGTTCTTTTATGTTCCATTTATTCACACTACTGTAGGCTTTTCTCTTAAGACTTAAGACTACAGAATGCTCTTTGTAGAATGCGGTTCTTCACTTTTTTTGCCACTCTCTGTTGCGAATGTTGTTTCTCTAATACCCTCTCCCTCCCTTTACAATAATTTTCTCTCTCTCTCTCTCTCTCTCTCTCTCTCTCTATCTCTCTCTCTCTCTGTCTCTCTCTCTCTCTTTGGATCAATAGAGTTTGTGAGAAAAGTTTAGTTGTGCTGAAGGCAGTCAATGTTGACTGCTTAAATTCTAAGAGCTTATGCTCATCTTGACCTCAGTTTGTGTGTGTGTGTTATGGTTTTAGTAATATGAAATAATGCATTTGTTGTAGTCCAGTAATACCCTAGTTTTATCTGACTGCAGGCCAAACTGAGCGGCAGATGTGCCAACGGTGTAGGAAGAATGATCCGAGGTTCTGCGAGCACTTTTGAATAAATCAGGATTTGGCTGTTAAACTCTCACTCGTACAAATAAACTAAACCACCCATTTGCAACCCACACACACACACACACACACACTCTCACTTTTTGACCCATTTGACCTTTCTGGATAATTTTCAGATTGGTCATATATCATCTCCCTCCCTCTCTCTCTCTCTCTGTCTCTCTCTCTCTCTCTCTCTCTCTCTCTCTCTCTCTCTCTCTCTCTCTCTCTTTTGCTGTCTATCTATATGCATCTAGTCTGTGTGACATTGAGTGAGTGGTGCGGTGTACGCAAGGGGAGAAAAAGTGCTGACCCTGTCCTGGCCGTGGTTGGCATGGTCAGCCCCTCTCCCTGTCACACTGTCAACCTGTCTATGGGGTTGCCATATTTACAATCCCCCCCCCCCCCCCCACACACACACACACACACACACACACACACACACACACACACACACAGACACACAGACACACACAGACACTCACACTCTCCGTCCCCAGCATCACCCGTGCCATGCCATGCCATAAAATCCATGTTTATGCTCTCCCTGATAGATGACCTGACAAAAGATATATAGCCCCGACATTGCCAGGTTCATGTCCCAGATAGCCATGTTCCATGTTGCGTGTCATAACTCATTCTATTAAACTTAACTTGCCTTGCAATATTTGACAGTGAGTGAGAGACTATATAAAAATCCCCCATTTTTGTCTTCTCTTTAACTCGTTAGTGTATGGTGCATGTATGGTGCATGTATGGTGCACATGGTGCAAGTCTCTGGGGTGAGAAATCCTCTCTGCTATTACATGTACTGTGTGTTCCTCTATAATTAATCCCAGTGTGGTTAAATGCAAATAGCAGAAGGACAGTTGGATGTATGGATCCATGAAAGGGAAGGCAAGGCGGGATGAGGGAGCGGAGGAAGGAGAGGGAGGAGAGGAGGGATGCTGCGGTGGGGAGAGAGGTGAGAAATGCTGAGCTAAGGAGGAAACCTGGGCTGGGGTCACACCAATGGAAAATAGAGAGAGAGTCAGAAAGTTCTCTAAACTAGGAGCATAACACTGAGAGAGAAGGCGTGTGTGTGTGTGTGTGTGCGTCTGTGTGTGTGTGTGTGTGTGTGTGTGTGTGTGTGTGTGTGTGTGTGTGTGTGTGTTGGGGGGGGGGGGTTGACAAAGAGGAGATGGGGCACAGGAGGGGCTCTCTACAGAAATTGAGCGGACTGAGGAGCATGCTGAGATTCTCTGATCCCCTCAATAATTCAGTGTGCAGGATGTCTCTATCTGAAGTGCCACCCCCTACCTCAAACCACCCCCTCCTCCACAGACACACACACACACACACACACACACACACACTCACACACACACACACACCCACACACACACACACACACACACACACACACACACACACACACACACACACACACACACACACACACTCACCGGCCCAAAACATCCAGGCTCCTCTCTTCTGAGCCGTGCCGCTGTCAATGCTAATGAGAACGGCTGTCATCAATCATTAATGGTCATTAGTTTTTGGAACTGAAACTCCATAAATGATGTATATTTGGAATGCTCCTCTGCCGGTTTTTTAGGCTAAATCCTGCCAAGTTAATCTAAGTCATTTCATTTTTTGTTTTGTTTTTTTTCTGTGTTTTTTTTCCCCCCCGGAGTTGAACAGTAGCATCAAACAGCCAGGCGTGATGGTGCGCCGGCCTCTGTTCAGTGCACGCTGTACCTTTGGAGATACGGCTCGCACTGTCAAAAGGAATGAGACAGTTGGTAGGAGGCTCCATTCTGTATTTATGCCACGTTCAGCAGAGACCACTTCAAATAAATGCTTGTCCTCAATGTGCCAAAGTAGGTTTTTTGTATATACTGTACATGGTTGGCTTGGGGGAAAGTAAGTATGCATGTATTCTTATTTTCTACTTGAGCTTGTGTATATAGTTTAGCTCTGCATCCTTTGATGTATGTTTGTTTGTGTGTGTGTGTGTGTTGAAGAGAGAGAGAGAGAGAGAGAAAGAGAGAGAGAGAGAGAGAGAGAGAGAGAGACACTGAGAACACCAGTTTTTTCTTCCCTGGTCTATGCATTCCACTAAGGTTCATGTGGTGATGTGAGTACAGAGAGGGCTGAACTCCGCTTGACCCCCTGTAATAGCACTTACATTGATAGGTACTGCAAATCACATGAGTTTTTTATGCTAATGCTATATAACAGATTGACCCATTATCAAATAATCACACTTACCTTTGCAAATGCACACATATGCAGACATATGAGACAAAGACAGACAGACAGACAGACAGACAGCATAACATGTCCTTTTCATAACAGTCAGCTGTGTCCTATAGAGTAGGGATGTCCTCAAATCTGAATACGTTATTCGGGTAAGCACAAAAAAATGCAATGCAAACAGATATTTCTTTTACCCGAAGTTGCTTGTTATTATTTAGACAAAAAAGTTTGCTCAATGATGCCAATATGTTTCCTCAAATCGATTCATATCATTGTGGATGACCACAAGATAAAAATCCCCATATTAAAAAGCGATCACTATAATCTGAAGTTGCCCGAGTCACACACAACAGGCAGCAGGCTGAGAGCTGACTATTCCAGGCTATCACTCAGGGGAACTAACATCGTGGAGAAGGATGAGGAGGAGGAGGAGGAGGAGGAGGAGGAGGAGGAGGAGTCGTCTGCGGGAGCTAGAGAGGCAACAGGCTGCTGTTGCAGCTGGATTTCTTTCCACCCTCCACAAAATATAAATCAAGAACTCATTTTGCACATATACACTTCCCTCGTCTCTCTCTCTCATACTCTCTCTTTCTCCATCTCATACTCTCTCTCTCTCTCTTTATACACCCTCTCTCTCTCATACTTTCTCTATCTCATACTCTCTCTCTCTCTCTCTCTCTTTATACACCCTCTCTCTCTCATACACACATTTGGAACCATGCACACATGCACGTCGGTTTTAATAGTCCACAGCTGCCGTGTTGGGCTGGGATGGGGCCGGGCGGGAGCGGAGCTGCCAAGGTTTCCTCAAGGAGACGGGTAGCGAGGGACGGATGAAACGGAGCCGCGGCTCCAGCGGCGCCCCTCTAACGGCTGTGCTGGGGCCCCCCAGGCACGGGCCCGTCCGACCGTCTGGCTTGGCCTGTGCCAGTGGAAGCGCCTGGCACAGAGCGGCAGCTGGGCTGTGGGAGAGCACCCGCAGCTGATTAGCAGAGGGTTTTTAGGAACGGCGGGCAAGCACACATGAAACTAAGTGCCCTAATTGTAATGAAGTAGGTAAGATGGGCGAACACACACAAAGGTACATCCACAAACAGTACGTACTCAAACTCGCGCACACACACTTACACACACACACACACACACACACACACACACACACACACACACACACACACACACAGACACACACACACAGACACACACACAAATACACTCCCATATCTCAATCATAGCCAGTACTCCTTGCTGCTGCAGCGGGCAGCACTGGACACAGGTGGATCCGCCCTATTACCCAGCACCCCATGGGCCATCTGTCACAAGCTGGGGAAATATGGACTTTTTACAACACCTCCTGCTGTGTGTGTGTGTGTGTGTGTGTGTGTGTCTGTGTGTGTGTGTGTGTGTGTGTGTGTGTGTGTGTGTGTGTGTGTGTGTGTGTGTGTGTGTGTGTGTGTACTGAATGCATGTACTGAATGCGTGTACTGAATGCCAGTACACATGTAAGCTTGTGGCAACACAGAGAGCATAGCCGATGAATAAGTGCTTTCTTTTTTCCCTGGTTCTGTTTCTCATGGAGAATAAAGCTCACTACGCTCACAGTAAACATGAGCAGTCTCACTCAGCAAGACAGAGACAGGAGGGACTAAACCAACCCCAACGGTGTGTGTGTGTGTGTGTTTGCATGAGTAAATATATGTTCCTGAGCAAGTGAGACAAATAACCTTGAGACATGGACACAGACAGTATATTTAGATCACAGAAATGCATCTAACTCATTGGTTGAGTATTAAGGTGTAGATTTAAGAGCCAAAAGAAACACACACACAAACACACAGAGACTAATGAAGACAAGAGGGAGGTCAGGAGAGGAATAAGTGGGGCGTGGGAGGCACAGGTTGGAATGCAAATGTTTTTTTTTTTCTGTGCTTCACTGACTGGAAATAAATGAAAGCTTAATGTGTTTGTCATTCTGCATATATGTGCTCTCTCTCTCTCTCTCTGTTTTTGTGTGTGTGTGTGTGTGTGCGTGTGTGTCTGTTGGTGTGAGTGTGCGTGCACCCCTCTGTGTGCTAATTTAGTGTGTGTGCATGTGTGTGTAAGTGTGAATGATAATAGTAATAATAATGTATGTGTGTGTGTGCAAGCGTGTGTTAATACAAATATGTGTAATTCTATGTGTGTGCTTCTATGAGTGTGTCTGTCCCTGTCTCTGAGCATTAGCGTTAGCAGCTTGCTGGAGCACAGCCAGCAGTGGCACCCTCCTGTGTAGCATCATGCCGGGGCCTGACACATTTGTCAGGGCATCATTAAAACAGCTGGGCTGGCTTTCCCAATAATGCTGTCTCGACCTTACTAAAGTTGTTTACTTTTTGACGTGTGTTTCTCCTTGAATTGGTAGTTCATTTGTAAAGATGTTTTTTCCTTTTATTTAATGAGAACAAATTGTAATGCAACAAATATCTCGGTCTTACATCGCTGTCAGTGCATATGCCCAGATGCTAACACAACATTTTTTTGAGCATTTGTTTTATCTGAAAACTGTGTTAAGGTACAGCTAAGTGTGGTCCAGAGCAACCTTACAAAAGTATCTCTTA
Source organism: Clupea harengus (assembly GCF_900700415.2). Classification (NCBI taxonomy): domain Eukaryota; kingdom Metazoa; phylum Chordata; class Actinopteri; order Clupeiformes; family Clupeidae; genus Clupea; species Clupea harengus. Next base: position 21,667,705 of record NC_045152.1, read on the forward strand.
GATAAGGAGGTTCTGGGAAACTAGTCAAAACTTTAAGGTCCAGCTAAAAGTATAACTTTCGAAAGACGTAGTGTTAAGAAGGCTTTAGAAAACTAAAGATCTGGGGGCTGGTGGACCTCACCGTTAGCTTTTAGCCGCTAGCTACCATGGTACTCTGTGTTCTTAAGCTAATCTCAAGGTAGTGACTACTTGTGCTGACATTATGTAAGCCAGCAAGGAAATTGAATAAAGGAACAAACATAATGAGAAACGATTATGAAGAAAAAAATGCTGACACACTGCAACGGGGTATTGAATCCTTTCGCTGATTGGGTACGTGGACCAAAACAAAATGAGAAAAAGTTGAAACCGTGAAAAGCAGTCAATATGGTTCAATTCAGTTATGAGAGTGTTTCTTCCCCCGAGCTTCCACTCTAGAGATCCTCTTATGAGAGTTTATTTAACGTGTAGTGGTAGTGAGAGACATGTTTGGCTTGTGTCTGTTAGACTGTGGGCATCACATGAGACCGATTGATTGATTATGTGTGCATCTTTTTGTACTGATTTTCTTTTCTTTATGTGTGTGTGTGTGTGTGTGTGTGTGTGTGTGTGTGTGTGTGTGTGTGTGTGTGTGTTTGCATGTAGTCGATATCTGAGTATGTGAGATGGATATGTGTACTGTGGGCATCTGCTCACGAGATTGATTGATTATGTGCATCTTGCAGTACTGATTGTGTGTGTGTGTGTCTGTGTGTGTGTGTGTGTGTGTGTGTGTGTGTGTCTGTGTGTGTGTGAGAGAGAGAGAGAGGAGGGAGTCTTTTGTTCATGTGTAAGATTGATCGTCAATCATTTTAGGGGGTTCGATTACATAGGCATCTGTGGGGCAAGTCTGAACACGACGTTTGTGAACTGCTGCAAATATCAATCTTCGTCTGTTGCCTCTGTTTTTTCCACATGAATCTAGCATGGCATTGTGCAGTAGGATATGTATAGGCTTTGTGTGTTGCGCTGTATGATGTTCTCTCTCGGTGCCTTGGCTTTGTCTAAGGCTGAGTGTGTGTGTGTGTGGGGGGGGGGAGCACCTGACCTATGATTCACACTCGCACTGGAGTGAGGAAAGGAGCACTCATGCAATCTCGCCGTGCACAAGGCAGCCAAGAGGCATGGAAATAACTTTCTCTTTCTCCTCCGCTCTCTTGCTCGCTCTCTCGCACTCCCTTGCTCTCTCTCTCTCTCTCTCTCTCTCTCGTCCTCAGTCTCTCTCGCTCTCTCTCTCTCTCTCTCTCTCTGCAGTTTTAGCCTTGCTGCTCTTATGTATGCCATCTTGTCGTAGTCTCTTTCTTATAAAGGTATTCCTTTAGCCTCTTATCTTATCAATGCATCACATTTTGCCATACCTTTCTTGCTTCCGCTTTCCTTCCCCTTCTCTCTCTCTCTCTCTCATTCTATCCTTCTCTCTCATTTTGTATTAAACCTGCAGTCTTCCCTGTCTCTCTGCCTCCCTTTTACTTATTTCTCTCTGTCTAAACCTCTTTTCTCTCTCTCTCTCTCTCTCTCTCTCTCTCTCTCTCTCTCTCTCCTTGTGTCTCTCCATCTCCTCCTGCTCTCTGTTCACCTCCCCTCCTAAGCATGTGATGTGCCACTTCACCTTCCCATCTGTTTCCATCTGAAGGGCAGCCAGTAACAGCCCCCCTGGGCTCACCACGAAGCCCCCCCCCCCACACACACACACATACACACACACACACACACACACACACACACACACACAAACACATGCATTGAAGTGCATAAACATTTACACAGTTATACTCTTATATTCATGCCTGCATAAGACCTTCACACATATGCGAATGCTCTATCAAGCACACACACCCACACGCACAGGCACACACACACCCACACCCACACGCACAGGCACACACACATACACACGCAAAGGCACACACACACACACGCACAGGCACACACTGACAAGAGCTTTTTGGTGCCCATGCAGGTGTCAGAGGAGATCCCGAGGGGCGCGTTGAAGGTGGGCGATGAGAGGCGGTGAGAGTAATTGAGTTGGGGGGTTGAAGACAAGAGCTCCCTCGGGGGCCGATGTGGGCACAGGGCTGGAGATGGATGGAGCCTGAATGGGAAGGATCTCCAGTGCAGGAGGCTGTTGCCTGGTGATTTTGTTCATGTGTTATTTTTTCCTCCCATTTCTACCTCGAGTAGGTGCTTAATGTGTTATATGTGCTGCAGTGAGCATGCCAGTCGAACAAAAGAAAAGAAGAAAACATTATAGCTGCTTTCTTTGCCGGTCATTTTGGAGAGTGCTGGGCATTTCAAGTGGATCATTGAAAATGTCTGTACCTGGCTCTTTGCACAGATAAACTGAGTGGACAAATATACGGCTCCAATTATGAACACACAGTTCTTCTTCTTTCAGAGTTCTTCTTTCTTGGAGTCTTGTCTGATTTTGCATCGCGTTTCTGCAGTGTGTTGCGTTGTCTGAATTTGCTGCACGTTTTCTAAATGCTGCGCATGTGTCGTCGAGTTGATGAAGATGATTTCTTTCTCTTTTCTTATTGTTTTTTAAAGAAACCACATACCATGTGAACCTGGGTACACTTGAAATATGGACTTATTTAACCATGATGCCCAATGTCATGCTTTCTTTATTTGTTTGAGTTGTGTCTATTCGCATGTGTTTTCTTAAGTTGCAGTGTGTTGAGCTCTCAGGGCCACCGTAGACTTCCACCACAAAAAAACATCACCCCAACTTTACAGTTGAACAGAGACACTACTACAGAGACACACTCAATCAGACACATACACAAACACAAACACAAACACACTTACACTTTTGTACTGACACTCAGAAACCAGAAACACAAGCACACATACACAAAAGCCCTGAGGTTGGGATATTCTGCTTCAGTACCTCTCACCTTTTCCAGAGATCTCACTCTCCTCACGATGCAAGATGTAACGTCATTGTAAATGTATCTCCCCGTGACAGCGCTGATTCTGCTGTGACGGCTGCCCACGCGATCCAAAAGTTATTTTAATGAGGTTGTTTTACAGTAGGATGGATGGAGTTGTCAGGGGAGAGACCGGGAGAGCGAAGACAAGAGATCAAGGGAGAGAGAGCGAGAGAGAGAGATTAAGAGAATGACAAAGAGTTGCTCCACAAAGCCCACAAAGAGCGCTGAAGCACCAGAGGAATGCGCTGGGGATGGTGATGAGTTTGTGATCGTGGAGGAGGCTGAGAGGATGCACTCTCTATGTAAGCCATGCACACCCGGGACACCAGCGTGTGCTCCTTCACTCTTTCGTTCCCTCTCTCTCTCTCTCTCTCTCTCTCCTCCTCCTCAAGGCACAGCCCTGGGGCCAGGGAGGGATATGAAATAGAGACGAAATCGATAAAAGGGAAAGAGATAAAGAGCGCTATTCCGTCTGGACAAAGGCTGTTCAGTGGCTCATCATTAAATCTGAAAAAGCTCTGCATCTTCCTCCTCTAAGGATGGAAATGTATCAGTACACAGTACCCCACCCCACCCACCCCACCCCACCACAGTCTGTGTTCAGCTGAAGATAGGGCGGTGGATCTCCTTCAGGTCTCGTTGTGTAACCCTTTTTTTCTGATGAATAATGGGATGGAGGTGAGGAGAGTGCAGGGGAATGCGTGGCAGGGGAGATGCAGAAGGAGACAGACAGACCGCCCAACCAATGGCCACATGCAGTGGGTGACGTGTCTATGGAGACCCCATTTGTGGGTGTCTGATGTGTGTGTGTGTGTGTGTGCGTGTGGAGAATAGTAATGACAAAATGTTCTCGGTTACACACACACACACACACACACACACACACACACACACACACACACACATGCACAATTACATCCACACATCCATCCAGGTTTAATGTACTGCATCTTTTCAACTTAAATTATGCCCTATTATCACATTGTGAAATCGCCGGTCTCTCTCACACAATTCGAGAGCAGAATTCAATTACGAGGCGCGTTGCGCAGCGCAGTTGTTTGATGCTGAGCAGCACTCGTGTGACAGCCTTATCGCTGGCGTTGATAAGAGTGTGTTCTATTTTTCGTGTGCGTGCAGAGGCAACCCGCCGCTCTGAGATAGCATTTCTGATTCACAGCAACCCGTCTCATCTCAACCCACAACTGGCTCTGTGCTTTTTTTGGGGGGGAGAAAGTTAAGCACAGACTCGTCCTCAAAGAGATGTGCCTTTTTTATTTTTCACTGCACCCTCTGAAACCAAAAGGGGCTTTAGCCTGGGGTCTGTGAAATCCAGCAGAAATCTTTGTTCTGGGAGTAAATGACACAGATTTGATTAGTTTGTTGCAAGCCGTGCTGTTGTAATATGAATGCAAATACATCTTAATGATTTAGGAGCATTCTGATTGAATATAAACATGTCTGGCAGACTGGTAACAAACAAAAAACAAACAAACTCCTGGTAATGTTATTCTGGAAACACTGAAACTTCACGATCAAATCATTTCCATCATCTGAATTGATGCTAATTTCAACAAATACTTTTCTCTTTTGTAACAAGATTTGTAACAAGCAACAGAAATCAATTTTGTGCTAACTAGCAATCAATGGGGGTTAATTGCCACAAAAAGCCTCTGTAAAAGCAATTTGTCATGACGACAGTCAATTCTAATCTTTGGTGCAGGTTTGCAATGGAACGCTCCATTGGCCAAGAGCTTCTGGTGGCAGTTAGTAAAACAGGAGGTGATTTTATGGCCTGAGCGGCACTGCAGTAAGTCAGCATGGGACAGCTACTGTAAGTGCTTCTGCGGAGAGTTGGAGATTGACGAGACATTTGCTTATGGACTGTCAGTACAGTGAGTGCTGAAGCCGATTGGTGAAAAACGGACACTTTCCTTCGAGAAGTCGTTAATCAACCGCCAGGGTGACAGGCAAGCTCATTTGCAGGGATGCCACCTACCGCCAAACATGTTCCCGGAATGCACCTGCTGTCACTTCTCCACGGAGACCGGGCTGACCTGGTTGCCCTCTGAGTGTATGAAGGTAGATGCCTTTTTCTTGGCACCAGTCTGGTGACTCTGTCAAACAGGTCTGGGCTTTCTATTGAGCACAGCACTGATAGACACTCAGACAAACACACTCTCATGCTCATGTTACCACAGGTAAACACATGCTCCGACTTTTACACTCACACACTATTTTTTTTTTTTTTTGTTTGTTGTTGTATTGTTCAGCTTTGTTGCCTCTTGCTCACCAAGTATTTTCTCCCTCCTCTTTTTAAACCCCTCTGTGTTTGATGCCACATTCTGTTGTGTATGTGTGTGTGTCTGTGTGTCTGTGTCTCTGTGTGTGTGTGTGTGTGTGTGTGTGTGTGTGTGTGTGTTTGTGTGTGTGTGTCTGTGTGTGTGTGTGTGTGTGTGTGTGTGTGGTTTGAGACAAAGATAGAGAGAGAGAGAGAGAGAGAATGTGTATGTATGTGTGTGTACTTGTTTGTGTATATCTTCGGGGGACTCAGTGCAATGCGCCTCAGCTGTGCCTCTGATAACTCATCTCCTTGGCAACGCCTTCAAACGGGCACCCCTCCACGTCCCAGCATGCTCGTGGAGCAGGAAGGTGGGAAAAAAAGTGAGACCTCGAGCAGCTCTGTGGAGAGATGAGGCCGGGCCCGCTCCTGGCAGAGGGGAAGGAAGGAGAGAGGAGGGGAGGAGAGGAGAGGAGAGAAAGGGAGAGGAGAGGTGAGGAGAGGATAGAGGAGGAGAGGAGAGGTGAGGAGAGGAGAGGAGAGGAGGGGGGAGGAGAGGTGAGGAGAGGAGAGGAGGAGAGGAGGAGAGGAGAGGAGAGGAGAGGAGAGGAGAGGAGAGGAGGAGAGGAGAGGTGAGGAGATGAGAGAAGAGGAGAGGAGAGGGGAGTAGAGGAGAGAGGAGGAGAGGTGAGGAGAGGAGAGAAGAGGAGAGGAGGGTAAGGGGGAGGAGAGGTGAGGAGAGGAGAGAGGAGGAGAGGAGAGGAGAGGAGAGGTGAGGAGAGGAGAGAAGAGGAGAGGAGGGTAAGGGGGAGGAGAGGTGAGGACAGGACAGGAGAGAAGAGGAGAGGGGAGGAAAGAAGAGGAGAGAAGAGGGGATGAAAGAAGAGGAGAGAAGGGGAGGAGGGAAGGTAGATTAGATTAGATGAGACACAGCCACAGAGCAGCCCACTGGTACAGCCTCTGTTCATTATATCTGGGCCACACGCTGGCCGTGTCAGCGGGGCTTAGAGCACAGAAGGGGGCTCTGATGCCTCCACACCCGCCGCTGACTTTCCATCGGCCCCTCATATCCTTTTATTCCCCTAGATTAGATTAGATTCAGATCTGGAGGCTCTTTCATCCAGTCACTTCCAGTACAGGAGCAGATCAGCTGGTGCGCTCCCTAGGATTTTCGACACCTTGGTGTTGCTAGCACTTTGCTCTACAGAGCTCAAAAGTCTTTCTGTGCCTCTACTCTGAGCTACAGGAACACAAGTGCAGTAGAGTTCCTCTGTATCCACTCTCTATCTATATCCTCTACAGGCACATCATTTCCACTGGCTATGATAGACCCAGGAGATGATGCTTGTGAGAACAGCCACGTACCCATACTCTGCTGCAGTGATGTGCATGTGAAGTCGGGGAACGTTTTTTTTTCTTTTCTGGCAGCCGTGCTATGTGCAAGAAGTTCTGTGAGTGTGCAAGGTTCAGAGTGTCGGGGTGTTTGAGTCGCTGACGCGTCCACCTAACACCTCCTGAGATGGGATGCGGCACTTCAGAAGAGCTGAGCTCTCGCTGTCAGTCTCTGCCAAGCCTTTCTCGAAAAGAAGAGGAGGAGGATAAATAGAAAAAAATAAATAAATATATGAATGTTATCCTGCCATCACACTGTCCTTTCCGCAGGGGTTTATTAGCATTTAACCTCCGTCATGTTCCTTAGTCAGAGGCTCGCAGCTCTAATGGTGTAATCAGAGGCTTAACCAACCGGACCACACTTAATTTATGGCCCTGGGAGAAGGTGTGACACGTCAGGGGAGGGGAGGGGAGGGGAGACAGGGAAGGAGGCGGGGTAGTTATCTCACCTTAGCTGGTCACTGGGTGGACTCTATCCAGCTCAACGAAAGCAGAGGATGTGGAGTCTGCATTCCATCTCTCCGAGTCCCTCTCTGTGCGTGTGTGTGTGTGTGTGTGTGTGTGTGTGTGTGTGTGTGTATGTGTGTCTGTGTGTGTGTATGTGTGTGTGTGTGTGTGTGTCCAGTCTGGATAACCGGACGCGCCAGGCTCTTACTGGCTTATCTCTTATCTCTCTTTTTTGTTTAATTGTTAAACAACATGAACTCCCCCCAATGATCTGATCATTTAAAAGGAAAACAATGTCTGAAGTGTTTTTTCCCTCCACATGAGTGGATGCGTGTGGGTTCAAGGGCCTCTTCAAAGAGTAGAGAGGGACAGAGAGAGAGAGAGTGAGAGAGAGAGAGATACAGAGATAGATGGATAGAGAGCGCAGAAGATCATGACGAGTGCCTTGAACACCAGCCTTCTGCTTGGCTTTCACGGAAACATATTGTTATTCATGAATTAGAATCTTTAGCCCCGGAGCCAGAGGTATGAAAGTACGGCATGTGAAGTTTATTCCATTCAGATCAAAAGAGTAATTGGGAACGATCATGACAATGTGGAGACCGCATTTGAACAAGTGTCTCTTCGCCCAGTCAGCATTCTGGTACCCTCGTGAAAGTGTCTCCATCCACTCAACAATGAAAAGTCTTAATGTATGCGCCTCTCTCTCTCTCTCTCTCTCTCCCTCAATTAATTATCAGGAAAGTAATGCATTTAGGCCAAGATCATTTCCTTGGCACCTTCCAGGAGACTCTTTTTTTTTGGCACTAACCCCTTTGTGAGTGTTCAGTGCGAATGAGACGAGGTAAGCCTAGACAAGGGGAGGTGAGATGAGAGGGGGGGCCATAAAGGCGAGGAGAGAGTGAATGTTTTACTGCAGCCAGATGATGCCTCCTCTTAGCAACCCTCATATTTTCACCTTGAACACAATGGTATGATAAATGGGACCTCATTGATATGCTTTCCGGATGTCTGACTATTTTTTTTTTCATGGCCTCTGCTGATGCAGAAAAGGAAAAAAATAAATCACTTTCTAACTCCTTTGCCCTCTTGATTTTTATCGTGGTGTCTACAAGTCAAGTGTTCTCATACTCTGGCTTGACTTTCACTCCCCTACTTGTCGTTGCCAATCCTTCTGTATCACTCGATGTCCACCCTTGAACTTTGGACCCTCTCCCTTCAGGCCAAAGTGTGGACTCTTTTTTTAACAGATGTATGCCCTGTCTTTTGACCTATAAGTTGTCTGTCATGTTTTCTAAGACTAATGGTTCTCAAGTGTCTGTGGACCAGACATTACACCTGCCCTCACATTACAGGTAACCTCTGTAGCTGCTCTTCTTACCAGTGAGTTTGCTGGCATATTGTGAATAAAGTCATTCTTGCCTAACTGAACTAACCATATCTAAAAAAAATCATTGTCCTATAATGTAGAGCATGTAAACGATGCGATAGCTTAAGTTAATTAAAAACTCAAAATCAGCAACATATGCTGTATTATACTGATCCATAGACACAGACCCCATTTGCCTTGATGGTTTGCACTTTGCCAGACACAATTCCTTCCTCACCAAAACATCCCCACCATACTAACCCTCGTTATCAAGTTGATCAAACCCCCAGTGACTCTTTAGGCAGTTTATTTTTGGTGTAGCGGGTGTTTTAACAGCCCACCTGGCTCTCTGTACCTCCCCCCCCGTCCTTCCCTGTCCTCTAAACAGATTGTCCTCCATTACGCTCCCCCTCGCCAGAAATATCCCTGCAAACTGTATAAGCAGATGCATTCAGAATCATTAAAAGGTTGATTGAGTTCAACACCTTCCAAACCAGGAACGGGGCACTCTCACAAACACAAATTAAGCCTAGTCTAGATCACACACACACGCGCGCACACACATACACACAATTAACTAAGGTCGTTATGAAACAAACGCTAAAAATGATGGCTGTTTAAAGACCAATAAATCAGTGGAATCAATCTCATTAAATTGTAATTAGCCCCTAAATGCAGAGGACAGTGCTTACTCTGCACTCTGCCTCATCCCTGTGATGTGTGTTTGTGTGATGTGTGTGTGTGTGTGTGCGCATGTGTTTTCTTGCTATCAAGATATGATTTTATGACGCCAGTCCATTTCTCCATTGCCTAACATAATGTCAATGGAATGAGTGTCTGAATGCCTCACAGAGGGAGACTCAGAGACCGTTAAAGAGAAGAGGGAGTAAGAGAGGCAGAAAGAAGGAAAGTTAATGAAAGACATCAGACCTGCTTTTACAGACAACAGAACTGTTTCTTTATTATTTCATCATCGTCTTCTTTAAATGTTTATAATGTGTCTCAAATTGTAACAATAGCAACAACTGTGTCTGCAAATTGTGCATTTGTGAAACAGGGGGGGCGGGGGGGATAAAGTGTCCCCCCCGTTTGTTCCATAACAGTTTGTACACACAGAAATGAATCGCTGTCTAGTACACTTAATTACACTGTACAACTGTAATTTTTTGCTCGCATATAATTTGAATACCCCTATGGGGCGAGAACTTAGTTTGTTTAAAATCTGTTATCCTTGTTGGCAGAGAAACTAATATTAAGTAGGGTGTAAGTGTAAGGGGGTGGATTTGGGGAAGGGGCAGAAATAGGACACCATTCGATACATTTATGTATAGTAAGAAGCGATCTCATCCAAATCAGTCAAGGTCGCACTCGCAATGACCAAACTCAGCATTTGCAACCTTACAACACACAGAAACTGCCGCATGGTAATTAATGCTTATTCTTAAGGTTAGCGGGACACTGATTAAAGCCATGGTCCAATTTGCATAGCATTATTGTGTGCAAACCAGGTAATACATATTCAAAACCCTGCGCTAACTGAAGGCCAAATTGGAGAAAAAAGGACAAAGATACCAGCTGCCTGTGTCATTCTCTGATACAGACTCTGTTTCTGATGTCCTCAGCATAACCTGGATTAGCATATTTCATAACAAACCAGTTCCTGACATAAATTGCAACCCAAACATTTCCAAACCTGTTTGAAAGGCAAGTCATTCATCACTTCAATGTGTGCAGGTGCATAGAACATCAAATGGATCATTCTGGTCCTTAAAGAGACAGCCTGCAACAGTCTGCCACTTTTTGAAGCATGTGGTCATGTGGTCATGTGAAATGTGGTCATGTGAAGGACAGTTTTTCCAACTAGCCGCCTAAGCTATGCACTATGTGGTTCTGTGGACCGGGACGGACCACCCAGGTTAAAATGTTTAAAGAAAAAAGCTTTCACAGTATGACATGGACACGCGTTAGCATTCTAGCAAGACTTTTATCAACTGTGCTGTTGTTGGTGTTTCTATGTTTTTTCCTGCCAACAGGTTAAAGCTGTCAAGTATAGCAACATGGGATCAAATAATGTGGAATTCATAATTATGTTAACCCCTCCTGATTTTGATGTTTAGTATAGTCTGGTTCATACTTTCAGTTAAGTGGCTTATTTATTCCACTTATGTTCAACAGAATGGCTTCTGGGCTAAATCCAGGTGAAATAAAGTGTATAGTCAACCTAACAAGATTCAGGGGAAAATAGAGTATAAAAATTGCATCTGAAAAATAGCATCTGACCAGAAGATATATGGCAGAAAGAAATTTGCAATACATCTGATTGGGGAAAAGACAGTGAAACAGCTGGAATAAGGACTTTACGTAAGGCTGGTCAAACAGCAAATATAGATGACCTCACCAGAACTTGTTTATAAAGAAGAGCAAGCCTTTCTGCCAACGATTGGTCACACTGCTGTGCTATTACCTCGCCAGCATCTGAGTGTCTGAGGCAATAGCTACAACCATTTTTATTGCTCCTTTAGGTATCAAAAAACCTGTGCGTACCATAGGGTTTCTTCTGTCATATTTTGAATGTCATTACCATACGCCTTTGGTCCTAAATATTGATCAATAGAGAGAGAGGGAGAGAGAGGATGGATGATTGATCAATAGAGAGAGGGAGAGAGAGGATGGATGATTGATGTGACGTACAGGACATTTCATTTGGCATTTTTTCCCCCAACATTATTTTTATTTTTATTTCTTTGGAGGATGGGTTTTAAAGATGCCACAGCGAGATCTTAACCACTCTCCTCTCCTCTCTCTCCTTCCCTCTCTCCCTCCCTCCTCTCTCCTTGGTAGTTCTGAAGCTGAAGTGCATATTATGGGCTTGTTCCTGTGAATGCCAGCCCCCTTCTACATCAGTGAAAATGCTTTCTGTGGAATGGAGTAGTTTTGTGTGTGGAAGAGGGCTTTTGAGGTTCAAGAGCAGATTGGTGTGTTCTTTTGAGGTTCAAGAGCAGATTGGTGTGTTCTTTTGAGTGCTCTGAGACTTCCTTCCCATCAGTGCCAATTCATACCCACAAGGCCCTGCTGCGCACTCAACTCACTCGTCCATTAGCCCTGGCACAAGCCCGGCAACACACAAACCAGCAGATCCATCAGGCACACACACACTGATACAGACATGCATACATACATACATACATATGCAAGAAAGAGCTGCTTTTATACTTAATTTCCGCTTCTTAGCAGGATTTTTCATCTCTTTTTCTCAGTGAAGGAGAGAGTTCTCTTCCTCTCCCGGTTCCTCTGTGCTGCTCTAGTTCAGTCTCCTGTGCCCCCGCTGACCCAACCGCCAAATGCTCTGCACTCAGATCAATACCTCATTGCTGCATCTCTCGCCCGCTTACACAGTGCGTGTGTGTGTGGGTGTGTGTGTGTGTGTGTGTGTGTGTGCGTATATCTGCTTGTTACTTGTGTGTACAGTATGTATTTATTTGTGTGTTTGTGTGTGTGTGCGTGCGTGTGGGTGTGTGTGTGTTTGTGTGTGCTTGTGCGGGTGTGTGTGTGTGTGTGTGTGTGCGTATATCTGCTTCTTACTTATGTGTATGTATTTATTTGTGTGTGTGTGTGTGTGTGTGTGTGTGTGTATGTGTCAGTGTGTGTTTGTGTGTATGTGTCTGTGTAGTGTATTCTGTGTG
>NC_045152.1:21684824-21694824 GCF_900700415.2 Clupea harengus
ATATCGGCCTCTCTCTGCTACACCTCTCGGGAGCTCTATGGAGCACCCCCCCCCCCCCCCCCCACACCACAACCCTTCACTACCATCTTATTTCCTCTGCTCATCTCTTCCTCCCTCCCTCCCTCCTCATGGTCTCCTCCTTTCATCAAACTTCTCCAACTCTGCTCATCTGTCATCAGCTTCTGTCAGCCCCCATTCAGCCCTCCTCTCTGTTCTCCTGCATTCGCTTCGGTTGTCTTCATCATCGCTGTCTTTCATTTCCCTGCCTATGCAGACAAAGCACCCATACAGACTGCGGTCTTGCTATTTATCCTAATTAATCCAGAAAAGGGCACTGCTTTCTTTGTTATCACTTTTAACAAGGGGGTTCAGCTGAGCACAAAGACTCAAGCATGGCACTCTGATGCTGCAGGTCATTTTGGGAAGCAAATTTAGCACCCTCTTGTCTTATGGGGAGTGACATTCTGGGGGCTACGATGGCCTTTCACCCAGGCGGCTATCAGTCTGGGGTGGGGCTGGGGTGTTGTTTGGTGCCCCCCGGCGTACCAATACACTCGTGATCCTAGGAGGTCTTGGTCTGTAAAAGCCATGCTATTGTTAGCTTCGTTAGCACTGTGATACCACGTCCTCAGGGGTGGGTCTTGCTTGGGCTCCGATGCCCATCTCTGCTGGGTTCTCTGCTGGGGCACTGTGATTGGTCGAGGTGGCGAGGCATGGCCTGGCCAGGATGCTGCGTGGCTTGGCAGAGGCTAGCCCGTGGCGGTGTCAGGCTTTTTTTTGGAGAGAGGTGGTGAGAGGATGGGGTAGCCGGGGATAGTGTCCGCCCTGGGAGAGGACCCCAGCAGATTTGCAGTGTTGGCAGGTTTAGGGCAGCCGAGGCCCTGTCGGTACACATCACGTCAGGGCAGAGAGAATGTTCCGGAGAGGAGGACGAGGAACGAGGACGAGGGGCGAGAAGGGGAGGGCAAGGGAGGGAAGGCTAGATGGTTAAATCTGTTCCCTTTTATCCTCTGTCACTTTTCTTATCTCATTTTGTCATTTGCTCTATTAATGTGTTCCCTATGCATCTCTCTCTCTCTCTCTCTCTCTCTCTCTCTGTCTCTCTCTCTGTCTCTCTCTCTCTCTCTTTGCGTGCTTGACTTGCTTATCTGTCCACATGTCTGTTTGTCTCTCTACTCCCCTTCTGTCAAGTGATCTTTTCAATCCCACTCAGCCTCACTCCCGCTAGCATACATTCTGTCTATTTCCATTGCCTCTCACAGTTTGTATTCCCTCCCCGTCTCTCCCTATTTTTCTCTCTATATATATACACCCTCCCTCATCCCCCTCTCATCCTCTTTATCGCTTCACTGTTTTGATAGGCACACTTGAAGCCTGTCAGGCTAAGTCTATGCACAGGTTTCCCATTCATTATTGTGTTCACTCGGACAGGATCAAACAGGTCAACCACCTCACAGTAAAGGCGCTTATCCAAATGAGCACTCAACCCTAAGATCGAGCACAGAATGAAGGAAGGAGGCTGGTGGGAGAAAATGTGCGGTTGTGGTTGCAATTTATGAAAGAAAGGGTGTGGGTATAAGCTGTCTGTCTATGTGTGTGGGGGGGGGAGTGAGTGTGTGTGCCTGCATATTAAATACAAAAAGATTTTAAAAAAATCTGTTCGGCCATATGCACATGCCTTTGTCAGAGCTTAGGTAGGGATACCAGTAGTTGCTCAGTCTTTTAAAATTTGACACTTATTAAACAGAATTGTTTTCACACTCTCTCTGTCTCTCTGTTACGCCCCTCTACACCCCTACTGGCTTTGCAGTGGCAGTGCAACAGCTTTTAGGTGGTGAATGGGCATAATTAGCCTGATTGTCCACACCTGGGGAGGTGTGGATAAAAGCCATGCGGTTTGCCCTCAGAAGGAGGCCTTGCATTCACACCAGGCATTTGATGCTGGTGTGCACACTATTGGAATTTGGTCCTTGGCACTTACTATTTTACTCTGTTTTTGTGTTATAGAAATAAATACTATTTTTGTACTACTCTCTGGTCTGTTGCGGCTCAAAAGCCGGGTCGTAACACACACAAACACACACACACACACACACACACACACACACACACACACACAATGAGCTGAAAGAAAGGGAAACAGAAAATCATTCTCTCAGTTGTCATAGAGAGCCATCAATTTGTAACTTTCTCATATACAACTGTTGTAAAGTTTCACAGCACAAACAAACACATACCCGCATAGACTTGCCCTACCCACACACATAGAGAAAGATATAAACACAGAGAGAGAGTGTTATTGTAATAATAATTGTATTTTTCTGTGTCCTCAGACAGGGGCGGAGATCCCATTTCATTGTAGGGGGGGACAATACATGGTAACATTTCGGAGAGTAATTCCGGGGGGGGGACATGAAAAAATGGCTTTCACGAGAGCTAGCATAACTTAGCTGCTAAATACCGAATTCTCAATAACATTTACAAACAGAAATTCGAAGTAATTTTTAAATCCTCTAAACGGCCTTAAATGTACTAACACAAAATATCTACTCACAGAAAAATAATGTCCAAAGTTCAAGAGAACTTGATGCTCAAAATAAGTTCTAAAACAGTTCCATTTGACCTATCAATAAGCCCCGCCACCAATATTTACTGTTCCTAACTCGGACAAGTTATCAGAGCTGACTAGAGTTTACAATGGCAGCTATCAGTGTCAAAACGATATCCCAAGAGGCTCTAGACAACTTTTGGAGACAAAAGAACCTGATTTAGTCTAGAAGCCATCAAAAGGGCCTTCATACTGCAATGGAGGGATATGCATAACATTTAAAACTAGATATGGTGGATAACAAGCATACATTTGAGGCAAGAATTCACAGATTACACAATACAAGAGGGAGAAGCCTCATCTCACAGTCATCACGATTGCAGATAAATATATCCAATACCAGCATTGTTCATGCACCGCAGGGAAAGATTAAATTAATTTACCTTCAGTTAATTTAACTAATCTGGAGAGGCACTGAGATGTAGACCTACCTTTATTACAGTTTTTCTCGATTGCTAACACACATTTTTTGAAAGCATGCCTCGTTTCCTCAAAACTCTAAACACAAATCCCAAAACCACTCACACAAAATGCAAAACCCTTTATACATCCTGCAAAAGGCGACTTTGCTTTCAAAACAGTGTTATGTCACCTCAAAAGGGTACTTTGTTTTCTAATGACAAACACAGCCCATTATATGAGTAGACATTCTAAGCATCGATTGAACACTGATGTGCTCAATGGAAAACACTACTATGAAATGGGAAAACACCAGTATGAAGGCCTTATCAGGAACATTATGTTACTATACGCTTACTCCTTTAGTAAAATATAACTGTATAATGTTTTTACGCAAATATAAAACAACACACAAATATACAGTAACAACTAAAATATTTCTTTATTTTTTCCAAAAGTGCTGTAGCCTATACATCACAGCAAACACAAATGAATGTGTAAATGATTTGCACAGAACAAACAATAGGATATAGGCCAGTACAGTCAACAAAAAAAGAAAGAAAAATGTAAAATAAAAAAGGACAAAAAACTACTGCATCCTGTTCTAGCTCAAGACAATATTGACAATGTGCTATCAGAAATAGACCTACACAGTGTTGTGAATGTTGTTGCATTTTGTGTGAGTGGTTTAGGGATTTGTGTTTAGAGTTTTGAGAAAACGAGGCATGCTTCATGTGTGTAAGCAATCGAGAAAAACTGTAACATTGGATTGGATTGCAATACAGTACAGTAATGTGTCAGTGCTGATAGGACGCAATCAGTTGTGGAAATGTATATGACTTACTTGCACATAGTCATAGCATAACTGTTTGACTGTCGGAGTTTCTGACAAAAGGCACCCTGTACACCTGCTTTATTCTCAAGGTGTTCCGCCTTAGAACACAGTCCACTGTGGCTAGGCTCACTGTATTGATGTTTAGGAATTAGTCTTGGTCATCAATGGTTGCACTTTGTATTTGTTTACGTAATTTTACAGATACAGTACAATGGAAAATACAAGAATACTATGCTCCTGATAAGGCATTCAAACTAGTGTTTTCCTGTCATAGTAGTGTTTCTTACCTATTCCCTCTTCTGAATGTCCAGAGAATGGATGCAACTGAGAATCGGCTTATATTTGGTTGAACCCTCTGGCCAGCCTCCTGCATGGTCAAACCATCAGAGATAATGGCTCTCCTTCTTGCTCTTTCTCTTCATCCTCTTCCTCCTCCTCCTCCTCCTCTTACTCTCACTCCTCTGCCTTTCTGATCACCTCTCACTTCAATGTTGCCATCAATTGTTCTCCAAACCAGGAGCTAACCTGTGGCCATCATATTGCTAAAGCTTTGATTTCAAATTGCACAACAGCCTTGGAAATGGAAGTTTTGCCAATTGAATAGCAGTGTGTTCTGTCTGAACACAAGGAGGTTTTGGCATTGATGAAGTGTGCAAAGTAGAGAGGATGGTGTTTAGTGTTTTGAAGAAAGTGTGGTTAACAATTGAAATTTGTGTCTAAAGCAGATAATTGTGTGTTGTGAGTTGAAGAAAGTGCGGTTAACAATTGAAATCTGTGTCTAAAGCACATAATTGTGCTTATAGTTTAGCAGAATTGGTTTAGGGAGTTGGCACATGAGTTACAGGTTGTGGTCATTGTGCCATAAGTTCCAGTTTTTGAATGTAATCAATCGAGAAAAACTGTAACTAGCATTACCTGCCCCTGACAGGACAGTGTCCTAACTGTCTAGCTAGCTATCGTAACGGTGTTAATTACCGGCATGCGTGTGTTATCAGCAAATGTTCACGTTGTCATGTCAATCCATTATTAAACGTATGTATACTTGTGCATATCGATTGGAACTTCGTAAAAGGAGTTTAGAAAAAATTTCTTCATTACATGTTCTTAACTGCGTCAGTGGGAGAAAGGAGGAAACAGTCTCACTGTCTGACCGTGTACTGGGCTGATTGACTGAAACACGGAGCTGCCGGTAGCCCCGCCTGTTGGAAACAGCATGTGAACCAAACCACTTTGAGGAATAGGGGGATCATGATTTTTCAACACTTAAAAAACACATTGTTTTACGTTTATAATTAGCACCGCCTGTGTCGTCGTGCATTTATTTCATATTACTATATTTTTCAAAAACAATTGTTTTGTTTCCAATGATTGTTGGGGGGGACAACTTTATGGCCCCCCCCGTCCCCCCCGGGATCTCCGCCTATGTCCTCAGACAAAGAAACTGGATAATGGTCTGTTTGTTAGCTTGTGCTTCTAAATGTCTCTGACTATAGTCTGTTTGTTAGCTTGTGCTTCTAATGTCTCTGGCTATCTGTGGTCTCAACTAGACAATTCTCAGGTGTTCTAGAGCTTTATGTTGCATATTGTCAATAGACAGCTTGCAGCAGGGAATTTAGATACGTCTGTCTTTCATCTGTCAACCATAATAATACTCCATGATATCCTGGTTTTGTTAGTGAAATGCAAACGAGATGTCACATATGATTATGTGAGGGACCTGTGCTTTTGTAGATATGTGATTCATGTTTATATTTTAAACATACGTTTATAAGTACAAGAGGACATCACTGACCCATGTTATGTGTTTGGTCTATTCTTTATTATCTATTGGCTCGATATAGAGGTCCTTTTCTCTCCACACACTCTCCATTCAGAGAGATATCCTCCAAGTCTTGCTACTCAGCACAATGGCTCCCTAGTTTTTATGTCTAATATTATACTTCTTTCCTTTTTGATGTTGCCTTTGAAGTTAGGCATTTGCTCACCTAGAGCAGACTTGCTCTCTTTAGACTGAGACTGGAGCATATGTTTCAGGGTTTGGAATATGGATGATGGCGGGCATGTACCGCACATTTACCTGCAGTGTGCTGTCATTACACATACACACAGAGGCAAAGGCAAACCGAAAGTACTAAGCGTTTCGGGTGAGTTATCACTCCTTCCCCTGAGCTGGTTGTCTTCTAAAAAAGGTTGATGAAAAGGGACATTATATTTGCTTGCAGCGATGCGCAAATCTCCCACTCGCATCAAAGTGAGGGGCATGTAAGTGTGTGCACGCGAGCGTGTGTGTGTATGTGTTTGTGTGTGTACCTGTGCCTGAGTGAGTGAGCGTGTGTGTGTGTGTGTGTCTTTACATGTGTGAACATGCTTGCTCTGGCTCTTAATTTGTGTACATCAGTGTATCTGACAGATGGAAAGTGAGAGGATGACAACAGGGCGAAATATGATTTTATGTGGGTATTAACAGGCCTGTCTTTCCAAGTCATCTGACAGATCCATCTTCTCTGAGCACCTCCGTATCTTTCCCATTTTTCGCCCACTCCCCTGTCTCACCAGCCATTCCCACTGTCAGGCTTATTTGTGGGCCGCCTTCTCTTTCACGAGAAAAGATTTATAGTACTGCTGTCCAAGTCACTGGTGTGTTGAAGGCCACAGGCCACATGAGCGGGAAAGGTTTGTTTTCCTTGATGCCCTGCCTAAACATCATGACCAGTGCAGACAAGGTTAGTTGGGCTGTCATTGAACCTGCCATTGTTGTGCCATTTCCACTGAAAGCTTGTCAGATGGACCTCAGTGCCTTTGTAATTCTTTCATCTTATGCGCAGCTGTGCCTTTATTTAACCTGACAGCCATGTTGGACGGGGGCCATGTGTAGGGCCGACGAAGCGAGGCCTCCTGGACTCTCTGTATGCTACGAGCCAGCAGTGCCGTAGTGGGGTTGGGTTCACACGTCATTTGAAGCTGAATAGAGAGATGGAGAGGCGATTCCACTGATCTGCAGTCAGTTTCTGGCCAATGGGGCCAGTCGGGTCTGTGGCATGCTGCCATGCCAGTCCAGTGCAGTCGCCCACAATCCATTAGAACGCAAATAAGCTTTGAGAAGTGATCCCTTTGATCTGGGGTCAGTCTCTGGCTGAGTGCGGACAGTCTGTACGACTTGACTTAACGGTAATCGTGAAAGTAAGTGTTTCTTTGTGTGGCAGGGAAAATGTGTGAGTTCGTTAGTGTGAATGAGATAATGAGCATGTATTATACATATGCATCTGTATGTGAGGACATCCACTGTTGGTTGAGGATGTGTGATAGAGAAGTTTGTTTGCATGTATGGGCAAGTGTGTGTGTGCGCACAGCGTGTATGTGTGTGTGTGCACATGTGTGCCTTTGTGTTTGTTCTCATCCATTTAAGATCTGAGCAGGTGTTTTCCTGTGACTTGTCCATTGCATTTGTTTTGCTTCTTTTTGTTGTTGTTTTTGTTTGTTGTTTTGCACAAAGCCTCCATGACAGCATTGGCTTCGACAGCAAAGGTCAGATGATGCAACAACGTGCTAAGTCAGCCCGGGTCTACACAAAATAACCCAGAGCTCTGGCTGCCAACCACATCCCCATTACTATGCATGGAGCCGCACTAGGCACTGCAGACACACCGAGTAAGTTGTTCACAGTTGCCATCTGATGTCATGTGGGTGAGAGAGAGAGAGAGAGAGAGAGAGAGAGGGAGGAAGACATTCAAATGACAGGAAAGCAAAGAAACATAGAATTATTCAAAGGGTGTGGGAGGACAAAGAGCAGAGAAACGGAATAAGAACAGAGTCAAGGTGCCGTGCCAGAAAAATAAGGCAGCATTAATCGATAGCAGAGGTAGAGGAAAAACAGAAGGCCACTACAGCCCTAGCATTGAAGTAACCTTCACCTTTATCTGCTCTCTCACGCTGCTGTGGTCTGCTGTGGTCTTTCGAAAGGCCTTGGAATTGGACTGTTTTCAAATGTGATCGGTAATGTGGTGAGGTATTGAGCAAGGTTGGCAATGGGAAAATTGGACTAGAATAACTCGGGGCTGACCAGGCATGTGCACAGATAGACCCAAGATGGTGCACAAGCCCTCTGACTTGATAAGTGCCCTTTTTGCAGGACATTTTTTTCTATATCTGAAGTTTAGTTAGTTAAGCCTTTGTATTCCTCTCGGAACATAGGCCATTGATGAATTGTTTCCACCCTCGTCTGTCCTGGGCCATCCTCTCCAGCTGTTTCCACGTCAGCCCCTTCTTCTTGAATTCCTGCTCTGTGCTCCTTCTCCAGGTGTTTTTGGGTCGTCCTCTACCCCGTTTGCCTTGTGGGTTCCATGTCAGTGCCTGTTTTGTTATTGCTGTTGTGTTTCTTCGTAGTGTGTGTCCAATCCAGCTCCATTTTCTCCTTAACAGCTGTATATCTACTGTTTCTTGTTTTGTGCATTCCCATAGGTTGATGTTGCTTATTGTGTTTGGCCAGAAGACTCCAAGGATGCGTCTTAGACAGTGGTTTATGAAGGTTTGTAGTTTGTTTGTGATGTTGGTGGTAGTTCTCCAGGTTTCGGAGCCATAGAGCAGCACGGTTTTGATGTTGGAGTTGAAGATTTGAAGCTTCGTCTTGAGGGAGATGTTTTTACTTTTCCAAATTTTGTTTAAGATGTTAAATGCTGTTCTTGCTTTCCCAATTCTTGTCTTCACATCATCCTCTGTCCCACCATCAACAGCTATCACACTTCCCAGGTAGGTGAATTTGTCGACATCTTCCAGCGTCTGGTGTTTATCCGCATTACTTTGGTTTTTGGACCATTTATTTTGAGTCCAAGTCCAGCTGCTGTTTTTTCTAGCAGTTCGGATTTGTCCTGCATCTGTTGGTGGCTATGGGAGAGTAGTGCGATGTCATCCGCAAAGTCGAGGTCCTCCAGATGTTCTGTTAGACTCCACTGGATGCCAGTCTTTTTATTGTGGGTTGATTGTACCATGATCCAGTCAATGCACAGAAGGAAGAGGAAAGGGGAAAGCAGGCAGCCCTGTTTCACGCCAGTGAGTACTTTGAATTTTTCTTGTGCGCATCCCTGGAAGAGTACGTTGCATTGCATGTCCCAGTACATGTTCTTGATGATGTTGGTATACTTTGTGGGGATTCCATAGTGTGCCATGAGTTTCCATAGCATTTCACGGTCTACACTGTCAAATGCCTTTGCAAAGTCTATGAAATTGACATGAACAGGTGTTCGCCATTCTATAGACTGCTCAATGATGATCCTGAGGCTAGCAATTTGGTCGGTGCACGATCTTTTGTTCCTGAAACCAGCTTGGTTTTCTCTCAGTTCATCATCAACCCCCTTACGAAGTCTCTCCAAGATGATGCGGCTGAACACTTTGCCTGGTGTTGATAGCAACATGATCCCTCGGTAGCTGTTGCAATCCCTGAGGTTTCCTTTCTTTGGTATGACAGCAATGAGCCCGTCCTTCCAGTCTGTTGGTATGTTTCCTTCTTCCAACCATATGGTCTTTATTAGCTGGTGGAGCATGGTGGTTGAGGTGTCGAGATCTGCTTGTAGAGCCTCTGATGGGATGTCATCTGGCCCTGCTGCTTTGCCACGTCGCAATTCCTTGATGGCCTTCCTCACCTCAGATCTTGTTGGGGGGCCACAGTTGATGTCCAGCGTGTGTGTGGCTGGTGGGATCTCTACCTTTTGGGCAGGGGGCTGTCTGTTGAGCAGCTCCTTAAAGTGTTCTGTCCACCTTCGATGTTGTTCTTCTTTGGTGGTGAGAAGTCGTCCCTGTTTATCCCTGATCTGGGTGTTTGTCTGTCTAAACTTACCAGCTAGTTTCTTGGTGGTCATGTAGAGTTCTTTGATGTTGTTTTTTCCAGCTGCTTCCTCTGCTTCCCGTGCCAAATTCTCAATGTAATTCCGCTTGTCACATTTTGCACTTTTCTTCACTTCTTTATTTGCTGTTTCATATTCTTTGTGAGCTGCTGCCTTTTTTGCTCGGGTTTTGCTTTTGTTTAGTGTGTCTTTTTTTGTCCTCCTTTCTTCAATTTTCTTCAGTGTGTTTGTTGACAACCAAGGTTTATGGTTTGTTGCTTTTCTCCCCACTACTTCTAGGCACGCCTCTTTCCATATGTTTTTTCAGGTTGCTCCAGTGCT
>NC_045152.1:21699824-21802324 GCF_900700415.2 Clupea harengus
TTCGCCCTGAGTATGCCAGCAAGGCTGCTTTGGTGAAGTGTTTTATTTTGGTGCTAGTTTAGCCCAACACCATTTCTCAGTTGAAAGCCATATCCCCTCCCCGGGCTCCATGGCCATTAGAAATTAGTCCTTGGCAACTGGATCTGAAGTTTCTCTTTGAAATTGACACCAGGCCCTACTGGGAGTCTGCCGCTAAGCCGGCGAGACTAATGTGGCTCCCTTCAAGGGTCAACAAGCAGCACTATTGCAGCTGCTAACGCTAACGTGTCCACCGGCACCGAACGACCGTTTTAACTGCTATTGGTTCAGTCAGTCTGAATCATGGGCTGAAGAAATAAAGATTAATTTGGGCTCTGGCAGAGGTATGGCCCTCTGTGCCGTGTATGTGTTGCTTGTGTGCGTCTGTTTGGGTGTACATGTGAGTGTTGAGTGAGTGTTGTCAACGTATCTTTCTGAAAAGTGTCTGTGGTAGAAAAAAAATCAGTTTTAGATAATCTCTGAAATCTTTAAGGCGACAGAGGGCCACTTACAAAAAATAAATCTTTGCTTTATTCACCTCAGCAGTAAAGCAGGGCTAAGTGTATTTTATTTCCGGCTTCTACTGAGAACTCGGCCCATTCCTATCAGTATCGCTATGATTCTGTGTATTCTGAATGATCTACCCCAGTGGTTCTCAAAGTGGGGGGCGCGCCCCCCTGGTGGGGCGCGAACACTCTCCAGGGGGGGCGCGATGTCACAGACGGAGAAAAAAAAAAACTACCGCCGACCTGTCACTGGTTAGTGAAAGCTCCCTCAGTGGCGAAATGCAAGGGGCTGGACTGACCCAAACAAATCAAATACGGGTTTGCTCCTGATCCACCAATCAAAACGGAGTTTTATCATTTGAACGCGAGTTGCACCTAAGTTTCCGAGTATAAAAAAAAAACGCAGGCATTGGTAAGCGCTCACCCTGAGACGACACTCTGCAGAGTTTGTTCAATTTCTCTTGTTTCCTGTATCATTCAGATATTCATTGCTTTATAAACAGTCTTTTTAAAGACTCACTTCTTCCTTAGTAATACCTTACTGCGCTTGCAGTAGGTCTATTCGTAGCCTATTCTAAGGAGTAATTTGCTCCACAGTCTTTTGAAAAAGCTCGTAGCCCCGAGAGCTAGCCTAGCTAGCTACCTTCTTCCAACTGCAGCTAGCCCTTTTATCCTTAACACCTACCTTTACATTTTTGTATCATCCACCGTGTTGCGACAAATAAAACACCAGCACTTGAATACTATTTTGTGCTGTCCCTGTCTACATTGTGTACAGTTAGTTTTGTTAGGAATAATTGCCTAGCACAGCCTTATCCTTATCCATTATTTGTGTCGTTCACAACCACACATACAAGAACACGACGTTGAAATTAGAACTTTATTAACAGCAAACAAACACAACTATGGACACGTTTCTGATTCGTAAAAGTCAGAAAGAGAAGCCTGTGGACTTCTTTAAACATGAACGTGATGGCCTCCAGCAACAACGAACCACCATCTCCAAGCAGTGTCTGGAGGCATCCAATGTAGTTGCTCATAGAATTGCTAAGCTTGGCCAACCCCATACAATTGCCGAAACACTGATTTTGCCGGCCGCGCAAGACGTGTAGAATAGGAGCTAAACTCAGCGCAATACCTATGTCAAATGACATTGTATCACGCCGAATATCAGAAATCAGTTTGGGTCCTATTTCAAAGAGGACTACCGTTCATTCGCCTAAGTTCGGGATCCATTTCTCTGCTCAGCAGACGAGCTGTCAATAGACATGAAAGAGCAGCTGAAGAGTGACAGTAGACTTAAGCATCTCCCCTATTTCGTCATTCTGGATAGCAATGATCAGCTTTGCGACATAGCCTTAAAAATGCTCCTCCTTTTCGCGTCGACATATTTGTGCCAGGCAGGCTTTTCAAGACTGACTGCGCTCAAAACTAAATACCGCAACCGCGCACAGATCGAGGATGACCTGAGGATATGTTTGTCAAACATTGCCCCAAGATTTGAGAACCTTTGCAGTGCAAAGCAGGCTCATGTCTCACATTGACAGACCTGTAGGATTTTTTTTGTAAAGATCACAAGAGGCCCATAATAATAACAGTATCCAAATGATAGCAATAATAACACTAATTATTATTATGATAATAATACAATAATAATAATTGGTCGATAATCATTAATTATAATAATAATAACATAATGATGGTGATAATAATGAATAGCCTACTAATAGGCCTACTATTACTGATAATAATAATAACAATAATAATAATAAATAGTTATAATAATTGTCTGTATGGGCCTAACAATAGCCTAACCTTGACATGTCAGGCCTATCAATAACAATATGCTATCTATCTATCTATCTATCTATATATGGTGGTGTAGTTGAGGGTGGTGGCGGCGGGCCGCGCGCTGGGGGGGCCCCAACTACCCCTAACCAGCTTTGGGGAGGCCCAGCTTGCAAAAGTTTGAGAACCCCTGATCTACCCTATCAAGTGCCCAGTGTGTTGCATCTGGAGGCCTTGCAAAGGTTATAGTCATGGTTCAGAGAATAATATGCTTCTCTGAGGACACAGCTTATCTCTGATTTGTATCATTTATAGTTTCAGAGGGATGCCGTCTTGTAGCTGGTGTTGACCAGCAATTCATCAAGGCAGCTGCATATAAGAGTGACAACGATGTAATCATTGCTCATGTTAGTACAGAAATATTTGAAAACACCTCTGAATTACCCCAAGTGTTGACACTTTATACACAGGAACACTAAACACCCTCGGGGCCCAGTTAGCCACGTATTGCCCCTGTTTCCCCCTGTTTGCGCCCAGGAAGACATACAACCCAGGGCAAGATCACCATTAGTCAGCGTCCCCGTGTGCCCTGCTTTGTGTGCGTTTGATAAATTGACAGAGGAAGAGGCTGAACTCATTCTTCCTCGTGTAGATCCGGTCGGCCATGTGACCAGAGCTTAGACACCTGTGGGAGGCTTTTGTTCTTTAATCAAAGCGATCAGATTGGAGTAGATCCCGTAATTAAACTATCAGATTCAGCCCCGAGTGGAGGCAGGAGAGGTCTCCGAGCTAATGGAATTTCACTGCCCCTCTCTCTCTTTCTCTCTCTCTTTCTCTCTCTCTTTTTCACTGCAGATATCACTGAGTCTCTTCATATCTCTGCTCTTCTCTCTGTTTCTCAGTCACTCTTGTTCTATACCTCTCTGATTACACACACACACACACACAGACACACACACACACACACTTACACACAGGGTGACTCATACAGACACCTGTGAAGGTGAATTAATAATAGTATAATCAGACATGTCCAGCTATGATTGTGTAACTCCAGTCACCTGCCCTTAGGGGAAGTGAAACGTATGCGACACCTGGAAGCCTTTCCACATGCCCTCCTGTTCATTTTCACACTCCATCGCTGTTCCTATTTCAACTCATTAGGCAAATGCATGTTTTAAAAGTTTGATAGCAATAGGAAACAACCCCTGTGCTACACAAAAATTAACCATACATGATGAAAGGAGTAAGATGAGAGTATGTGGTGGATGTGGATGTGGTGGCTTACTGGCTTGGCTAGATTCCCTAAGTGTTGCTGGATGTCGACTTTGGTCACAGTCCTCGGGATCACAGGAGTGTGTCTTTGAGGCTCTGAGGTCCGAATGTAGAGCAGAGGGACAAAGGTAGATTTAGAGGGTAAGCTGCTCAGGCCAAAAGGTTGAATGAAAACATATTTTTTCCTTTAGCTCAGCACCTTGAACCAGTCTCTCTGTCCCTCTCTTCTCTCTCTCACTCTCTCTCTCTCTCTGTCCCTCTCTTTCTCTCTCTCACTCTCTCTCTGTCTCTCTCTGTCCCTCTCTTTCTCTCTCTCTCTCTCTCTCTCTCTCTCTCTCTGTCTCTCTCGCTGTCCATGAATGCGGGTGTGCATCTTCCTGCCATGCTTTTAAATGGCTCTCTGTCACAGGCAGAACGTTCCGGAAACTCACAGTGATTAAGGGGATGCTGTGAACAGAGAGTGGGACACAATGAAGTGGATGAGGGAGGAGAGAGAGAGAGAAAGAGAGAGAGAGAGGGAGCAAGAAAGGAGCATAAATGAATGAGTCAAATTAAATCCAACAGTTAGAGGTGTGACAAGGGTCTAAAAAAGAAAAAAAGAACAAGAGAGAGAGAGAAAGGGAAGGGGAAGTGTGAAGGGGGAAGGAAAGACTGAAGGGGGCATTTCCAATAACTCGTTTTTTTCTCGTTAACTTGCCTCTTTTTTCCCTTTGGCTGTGTTCTTGTAATCACATCCGTAGAGTTGCCTTGAGAGAAAAAGCAGACAGAGACGCATAAAAACCTTGCACTGTTAGCACTATAGTGGCACATGGAATCTGACACGGGCAAAGGACAAAGGAAAGCCACATTCACAATTTAGCAAATTTAATCAGAATCTCAAGAGCCTGATTGCCCCAACCTGAAAGTATGAAAGCAATTCCTGTGAAAATAATGTATTAATATTTGGGGAGGTAAGAGATATAGTCCTACCTATCTACCAATACTAATAACAACACAAATAAAGAATACAATCAGTCCCCCTTTCTCTCCTTGTGGCTTAGTTCCCTTATTTTCTGAACCAAGAAATT
The DNA here is from genome assembly GCF_900700415.2 of Clupea harengus. Taxonomy (NCBI): domain Eukaryota; kingdom Metazoa; phylum Chordata; class Actinopteri; order Clupeiformes; family Clupeidae; genus Clupea; species Clupea harengus. The sequence goes on from NC_045152.1 coordinate 21,704,479, forward strand.
GCAGTCCTGAGTGAAAAGAATGACATAAAAGTTATGGCCTCTAAGAAACCTCACCTTATGAACTAGGGTACCCTTACGTTGAGTTATTGAGGAAAAACTAAAGTACTCAGAGAGGCTGTCAGAGCAAAAATAAACGTGTGGTATGAAATTCCTGTGGGGTGAGGAATTAATTCGGTTCAGTCTGCAATCATTTTGAGTCTCACCACCGCATTCTCTATTGATTGTGGTCTATTAGGAGACACAATGTGAACACATCCAAGACGTTAGCCAAGCTTTATTGCTAAATGCATTGCACACTGCTTTGGCAAGAGGGATCCAAAAGAAAAGAAAATGAAGTTGCCACCTCTGAATATAATTTATTTTTCAAGTAATAGAAGAGAAGGCAGGTTTGGAGAGAGAAAATCTGTATATGATTGTACTAAGCCATTGGGTAAACACACTCACCTCTCTTCACCTGTGCAGAAAAAAAAGATGATTTCTTGTTTAAATCCTAGCTCCTGTGGATTTCTTAAAAAGCCCCACTTCTCCTGCGAGGGCCTGGGTCACCCTGCAGAGTCAGGTGTGTAGTGAGAGGGAGAGGGGGGTGTAGCAATCAACTAAATGTCACAGAGGAGGAATCCAAAATGTCTCGTACTTGAACAGGCTCAAGGTCTCTCTCGCCTATATTAAGCCATTCTCCGATTTCAATATTCTGTCTCTGTCTCCTTGCCCTCCTTCTCTGTCTGTCTGACAGACACGGACAGCCAAAGATGAATTCATTTCCTGCTGCCAGCCGTTTTGCCATTTATTTTTCCCTTGATAAAAAAGCGGGGAAGTCGAATGATAGCTTTGCTACTGCTGACTGCTGACTGCTGAAGAGCTTGTTGGGCAGACAGGACAATGAAACCACTGGACAGATGGAGAGACGAATGGACAGAGGAGAGGAGCCATTACTGTTGTCTGGATAGAGAGAAAGGATGCAGGGGACGCTGTGCTGAAATGTAATTGGAAGAAAAGAAGGAGGAGGACAATAGAGGAAGTGGACATAGAGGGGACGGAGGAGTGTCTGCTGGGGGGTGGTGTTGGTGTTGGTGGTGGTGGTGGGGGGGGTGTGATGGGCGTCAGCAGCTCCTCCTCACCCCAGTTTTAGATCATTCATTCATTAGATCATTCATTCATTAGATCATTCATTCATTCATAGATCATTCATTCATTCATTAGTTTATTCATTCATTAAATCAGCATTCATCTTCATTAGATGCCTGTAGTGACCCAGCAGGCCCAAATAACTCAAATGAAAAGACAACAACAGCAAAACATGTTAGGAAACAAATCATCCAAAATACCATCCAACATATCATCCAAAATATCATCCAAAATATCATAGGCAGGCTATGGTTTGGCCCCTCCGTTCCAGCGCTCATTTCAGCACCTGTGTTCTGGTCATTTGTCTGGCAGCAGCTTCCAGTCTGGCCCATCCTCATTCCAGCCCAGCTAGCCGACACCCTGCCAGTGGCCGTCTCCTATTACTGCCAAGGCAGCTCTTCTGTCAGGTGCAGCTCTCACTTCAGCTGAGTTTGTTTTGTCATCAGTCCACACTTTCAGGAATCTAGTATCCCATTAAGCCTCAGCAGTGCTTGTGAAATGTTGCTGTTCGTCCAGGTCTGTCACTGTCACTGTCACTGTCTCAGTAATTGTGAGCCATTATTAGTGCTCTCAAGCCATCATCATCAGCAGTGAGTCTCAAATTCCATTCTGTCCTGAATGGAAGAGTTTAACTCACCAAGCGTGTGCTATTGCAGTCTCACCTACTCAGTGTTATTTAGCTGAGGTTGCATGGATGGCAGGGATCAGTAGAAGTATACATAAGGGAGAACATTATCATTATTACCATTTCTACAACTAGGAAAAATATAGTTTATCTCAACTATCAATACCAGCAATTACAGTTTCTCTTTTTGTTATCAACAGCTCATAGTGTGTGCCTCAGTGGCTTACAAGTATAAAATGCAAATGAAGTCGCTCATGTTGACATGGAGATAACTGAGAGTTCCTCAATCCGCATTAGGACTGTATTAGTAGTGAGCAAGGATTGTTTGGAGGCTTTGCCTGGGTTTGTGCATCCACGGAGTAGATTATTACCGAGTTACTTTTCTCTCTCTCTCTCTCTCTCTCTCTCTCTCTCTCTTTCTCCCTCTCTGTTTCTCTCTCTCTCTTTCTCCCTCTCTGTTTTGTCTCTGTCTCGATTTTTCTTTTTGTTTGCCTCTGCAGATTCTGAACCATTAGTTTGTTCCTGAACCTTTGGTAGGACAATAAATTGTCTTTAGGGGGACATAGGACCATCATAATTATTTTCCGTCACATATTAGGTTTCTATAGGCAGTTTGTAATCAAGTGTTTTTGTGCATATGAAGACATTGTCAGTGTATGTTCACAATGAAACTGATGACAAATATGGATCTCTGTGTGTGTGATGTGTATGCGTGTGCGTGTGCGTGTGCGTGTGCGTGTGCGCATGCGTGCGTGCGTGCGTGTGTGTGTGTGTGTGTGTGAGAGAGAGAGACAGAAAGAGAGAATGAGAGAGACAGAGAGAGAAATCAATGATGCAAGAAATTGCCAGTTCTCTTTGGTGCAGTGCTCCATTTGCTGTGTGCTCTTATACACACAGGAACTAAATGCTGGATGTGTCATCTAAGGCAAAGCTCATTTGACTACTTCATATATATGCCCACCACACCCCACCCCTACCACACGCACAAAAGCGTAATGAGGTAGAGTATGAGACAAGGACAAGAAACTGACACTGCTTGATTCTCTAATCCTTTCTCCGTCATAATAATCAAAATACAGTGGTATTTCAGACGGCACCTGCTCTCACATGCCAGTATAGATTAATGTAGTGTAATGGCAGGAAAGCAGCTGTAGTTATGACATCTGTCATACAAGCCCTGCATATGCCTATTATTATCTAGCCAGGCTTCATTCCTTAAACATTCCTTAACTGGCTATTATTGTAGTATAAAGATATTGTAACAGTGTAATAAAACCTCTATTACCATGTAATAAATGAGAATGCTGTGAATGAGACAGCCCAAAACTCCATGTCACTCAATCATGATGATGAAGTTGTATTTAAAAGCATTGTTTTCGTCTAATGGCCTTCATCTGAACGGTTGACTGAGCTTGTGCCTCGATGAGAAGTGATATCCTGCAAACAGTGCTGGCGAATGAAATTACTCTCTCTCTCTCCCTCCGTCTCTTTCTCTCTATCTCCTTCCGTCTCTTTCTCTCTCTCTCCCTCTGTCTCTTTCGCTCTCTCTCTCCCTCCATCTCTTTCTCTGTCTTTTCCCTAATTATTGCTGTAATGGGCTTTCGGGGTGGTGTCATTTTCGGGGTGGGTTCAGCTATAGCTCGTTCTCCATGTTATCTTTTTTTGACACCTTTAAATGTCAGCTGTGAGTCATGGCTGAAGGTGACTGTAGATGTGATGGTGCAAACAGAGCAGCTTATTGACATTCACGGCCAGGTGAGACAACAGAGCAGAGACAAGCCCGGTCGTCAAACAGAGCAGAGACAAGCCCGGTCGTCAAACAGAGCAGAGACAAGCCCAGTCGTCAAACAGAGCCTCTGTCATCAACAGCCCACAGTTTGAAACCCCATTTCACATGCTTACAAAACACACACATATACACACACACACACACACACACACACACACACACACACACACACACACACACACACACACACACACATGAACACATACAGTCACACAGTCAGACATGTATACACACACACACACACACACACACACACACACACAGTCACACACAGTCACACACAGTCATACATTCACACACACACACAAACACACACACACACACACACACACACACACACACACACACACACACACACACACACACACACGTGCACAAACACAAACAGTCATACATGCACACACACACACACACACACACACACACACACGCACACAAATACATTTCTGATTCTGACACATCTCAATGTTTCATATTTTGAATGAATGACAGGTATGCCCTCCGGAATTAGGCTCTTCACAAACACCCCCCTACTGAGCTCTGCAGCGCTGATTTGATTCGAATGCACCTCTCTGTGTGTCCGTAATAATGCAGGTCTGCAACACCCTCCAGTCATGTTGTGGATCAATCAAATCCACCACAGCGCCAGCAGCTAACATCTCTTTTAACCCTTTGCATCCCACCTCTTAACCTCCTCACGTACCCCATGACTCTCGCCTCGCCTCAGTCCATTTTCTTATGGTATTGCCTTTTGCTTCATTCTCCCCTCATCGCTCTCTCTCTCTCTCTCTCTCTCTCTCTCTCTCTCTCTCTCTCTCTCTAGCAAAAACTATATATTCCAAATGAGACCCCTATAACCCTACCATTGACAATGTACAGACCCAGGCTTCAACACAGCTGTGAGAATTCTTCATTCACCATTTTTGATCACCACAGGATCGTAATTGTTTCTATAGGATAAATACATATGATTAGTGTCCTTGAGCAAGACACTGAACCCCCCAACCGCACCGATGTGCTGGTTGGCACCTTAGATAGTAGCCTCTGCCATCGGTGTGTGAATAAGTAGATGTCTGAGGCATGAATCTGTAAAGTGCTTTGAGTGCTCTATGTGTAGAAAAGCGCTATATTAATGTAGTCCATTTACCATTTAAACATCAGGTTGTGATCCTGTTCTAGCATTCAAATCCCTCCCCCCCCTCGCTCTGTACACTGTCATTTGGGGTTTCACTTAGTTTCTCTGCATCGTCTCTTTCTGAAGGCCAGTATGAGTTTAGGCGCCAACAGATAGAGATAGACCACACACACAACACTGCGGAGGATTGTTTTTACTATCTTTAATCGAGAGCGTGGTCTTTCAATTTAAGAGCATTATTTATTCATTTCACTTCCTTTCAGATTTGTGTAATGTTTTCCCTCAAAACCCGCTCTCTCTCTCAAATGGCCACTGGTCTGCTCCTGCTCCAAACTGTTAGCCTGCAATCCGGCATGTTGATGTGTAGGGCATGTTATTGTGTAGGGCATGTTGATGTGTAGGGCATGTTAGTGTGTAGGGCAAAGCAGTTGGAACCCAAGGAGGCAGTGACGATTTCATTGGTCAACGTCATACCTGGCATTCTATTGGTTGGTGAATTTGGATAGGGTCATTTCACAACAATCGAGAGACAGAGATACAGAGAGACAGAGAGAGAGCGAGAGAGCATAAATCTGTAAGCAGAAGTTTTGTCCGTGCCCAGAAGCAGCCTGAAGGCAAGATGGACTCAAACGGAAGCATACGGGACATGTGTGCAAACAACAGGATGTCTGAGTGCAGAGCAACAGTTTTGAGCAGGAGCAGAGCAAATCTTCACGCGGACAGGGGCTATTTGAGAGAGGGCAGGTTTCAAGGTAATTCATTACAAAATCTGACCATGAAATAAAGACAGAATGCTCCTTGAAAGACCAGCCTGTTGATTAAAGATGGGTAAAAAACCTCCATATAACACATGCAAAGACACTGACGCATAAGACCACACACGGATTCACACACGCAAACACATGCACACAAGGACACAAAGACAAACATGCACACACACATAGACACATGCACGGAGAAAACAATGTGTGAAAATCAGACCGAAAACAACAGAAAAACATGTCAAGAGAAAGGAAGGCTTATCTGAAGAGGCAGAAGTGTGATAGATCAGCCTACATGGACCTTCTCAGGGTCTACAGGTTGGCTACCGCCTCATTTGTTATGTCAGCTTGCATTCAACTCAGGGCAGGTAGAAGGTTTTGCTCACCCCCACACGCACATCTACACACACACACACACACACACACACACACACACTCACACACACTCACACACACTCACACCTGCACACACACACAAACACCCACAGCTCACAGGATACAGTATGACTGATACCCTTTTGCAGAGCACTGACCCCTGTGCTCTCCAGTATTCCCATCTGATGAAAAATTGAGGCAGGAATTGAAAACACAATGTCCTCCGACCTTGGCTCTGGAACCACCTTGTGTGTATGTGGATACCTGTGTGCTTCACATGAAGAGGCTCTCTCTCTCTGTCTCTCTCTCTGTATCTCTCTGTCTGTCTCTCTCTCTCTCTCTCTCTCTGTATCTCTCTGTCTGTCTCTCTCTCTCTTTCTCTCTCTCTCTCTCTCTCACACACACACATACACATACAGACACACACAGACACACACACTCACACTCAGATCAATCACCTCCAGCAATCAGTGTCTCAGGAGAGCTGTGTGGGATCTGTGAGGGATTGCAGGGGAGGGGATGGATAGTGAGGGATGCTTCAATCTCACTGACCCTGGGAAGCACAGCCCTCAACAGACAGAGGCAAGCAGGGGCGGGGCGCAGCACGGCGAGGGGATGGACACGAACCCAACAGCATAGCTCATCTAGCACGTCCACGGCTCTGCAGTGCCTTATTACACACACACACACACACACACACACACACACACACACACACACACACACACACACACACACACACACACACACACACACACACACACCGCACACACACAAATATATTGACACACCCACAGAGAGACTTGCTGACAAATAGACTCACACATACACGTACAAATTCAGTCAACCCTGCAACACCATATACACTATTCCAACATATGAACTCAAATCTTGCTGTCTTTACTGTGAATGTCTCTTCTCTGAAGCTCAAAGCTCAATTCTGTGGAAGGCTGTCTGTGGTTTGCCTGCGGATGCCAAACTTTATATCTTACACCATTGTAAATACACTCACACGCACACACACACACACACACACACACACACACACACACACACACACACACACACACACACACACACACACACACACACACACACACACACACACACACACACGCACACACAGGGAGAGAAAAACAGCAGTTGGAAGAGACTATTTACCGGATCTATTCATTTACTCACCAGAGATCAGTTGGTAATTAAACAGCAATTAACCGACAGACCATCGGGCCACTGACCCTGCTAAACGAGAAGGGGGAAGGGAGGAAAACTCTTTAGGAATGATTTGACTCCTCTTTATTTGCTCACTGCTCTCACTTCCCCCTTTTGAATGTGTTTACTACCCATGTCTACAGCTGTTTCCTTTGTGTAATCAACAGCAACCGTACCCTTGGACACCAAGCTCTGTCCTCCACTAGGGTACCCTTAGCAACCTTGCCCTTGGCAACAGTGCCCATGGTAATTGAAGCTGCCATGCCTTGGGGGTCTTTGTCTCTTCACCGGGAAAAAAACGTGTCCTTCAGCAATGACCCCCCAGCAATGGCCGTGTCAAGTGAGAATGTGATGAAAAGACCCTCAATCGTCTTTTGACCTTGATTTTGATTTTGGTTGATTTTCATTTTGCTGCTGGTTGATGCAGTAATCTTTCCGTTTTGCCTTAGAATTCTGTACACACACTCACACACATACACACCCACTCTTTAAAGAGAGGTGGTATATTGGACCATTGATAAAGGCCATGAATAAATGGTTTGAAATGAAAAGTTACTCTACCGTTAGTATACTCTTTGTTTAGTGACAGATCCTGAAATTCTTGTTCAAATGCATCTCCGTGATATGTAAAGAGAGTTGAATTGAGATGCTGGCTTTCGAAGATGATTTTATTATAATGTGACATTTCATACATCCCACATCACTGTTTGAGTACACCTGTCGTATTCAAAGAACAGAGTTGAACAGAGGCCTACATAAGGAAAAGTGCTTCATACGACTATAATGGTGCAGGTATTAGTGAAGGCAAGCTTTTGTCTGGCTTTGTCATCCTCTGATCTCCTTCTATCTATTTTTCTGTCTTCTTTTAGCTGCTCATGTATAAATCGTGATATATATGAACTTGCCTTCCTCTCCTCTTTCTCTGCCTCTTTCTTCGGTACGTGTCCTTCCTCTCCACAACACCTCCACCCCTTTCAAAATTCACACCATCAACTCTGTAAGGCCAAGTATAAATGCAACATTGGCAAAGAGAATAACAATAACATCTCTGTATTTCTCTACTTTTCTTCTCTCTTCCTCTCTTCTTTATCACTCTTTCACTCTTCTCTTTTTTGTCCGTCACTCTCTCTCTCTCTCTCTCTCTCTCTCTCTCTCTCTCTCTCTCTCCCTCTCTCTGTCCTTAACACTCCCTGTTTGCCTTTCTCCAATCATCTCTTGTGTGTTATCAGCATTGTCACTTGTGTCCGGTCCGATTAGAGTTCTGGCGTGTTCCAGCATGTGGCTCGACGGTCTGTCCTCTGCGGGGAGGAAGCACGTCCGCCACCGCCCTGCCCTCACTTGAGATTCCATCAAAAAAAAGATTTCATTTTACTGATCCAACGCTTGTGAAAATGAAGGGGTCTGACATTTGCCTAGGTTCACCCCTCACCTGCCACGTCATTTTGAGAGATGTCAAGACAGAGCGAGAGAAAGAGAGAGAGCGAGAAAGAGAAAGAGAGGGAGAGAGACCAATTGAGAGGGGTGTTTTGGGTTTGGGTACCCTCAGGGGAGAGATGACTAGGGCTTATCTGAACATAGCATGAGGTGAGGGAAGGGAAGAGGCACCGTCAGCTGCACTGGACATGAGAGAGCCCTGTGTGATCTCGGCACATTGAGAAGCTTGAGAGAGCCCTGTGTGATCTCGGCACATTGAGAAGCTGCCATTACTTATTTATCCACCTCCAGCTTGTGGCTAGATGGTTCCATGCACATTCTAACATAGCTGACGTCCCTTCCCGCTTCCCTTTATATATATCTTTTCTTTTCTGTCTTATTTTTGGGATGCCCTCTTCCCCTTCAGCTCCTTGTTGCTTTGGCTGATTTGGAATCAGTGAATGAGACATGGAATCTTTGATCTTGAAGTTGAGTCCTTTGTAGCTCAGCTCTCGCCCCTTACCCAAAATCCCAAGGAGAAAATCGAGATACCTCACTGACCGGGTTGTTCCTGCGTGTATGTTTATCTGTTTGTGTTTCCACTGCGTAGTGTGCATAAAAGGTGAAGAGCATGAAGGCAACTCTAAGGGCCTCATTTACTAACATTGCGACCGCAGCTTAATCTGCGCTTTTGCCAAACCGCATATACCGCACGGTATTTTTCCGTGGTATTTAGAACCTCGTCGTAATCAGCGCCTAACACCACCCATTAGTGTTATTTAGCGCTCCGCTAAAATAGGGAAGAAAGAGCCTGCGTGTTCCTGCCACCATGGATGATGAATTAGAATTAGAGCTTTTGGTTCACGAGGTTACAGCAAACTAATCCGGGTAAATATAGAAACTTATAAATATTTCTCCGTTTAGCCCTTCCGTCCACACTAAAAGTTGTGATCACTTTGAATTCAAGACTGTCTTTTATTGGTGAGCTGATTTGGGGAAATTCATCTTTTCAGCGAACATTGAGTTTCTGGGTTACTATGGTTACCCCTCAGGGTGCCTGTGCAGCTTCATATTAACGAGTTTATGTTCAGGAGTTCATATTCACACATATTAACATGAGTTAATCACACACAGGCAACTGCAAACTGTTAAGATGGTTCCCTAAGATAGAGATAGCTAGGATACTTAATAGCCAGGTTAACTGCTCCATAGCATCCCGTTAAACAGTCTTGTAGGAATACACAACACCCCTTACTTTAAAACGGCGTATTCCAGCACTGAAAACCATGCTTTTCAAAAACGCTGCCCTAGGCGGATACATTTGAAAACTGGAGCCTGGACAGGGGAAACTGAAGTTTTCAGACGTTTGGTTGCCATGGCACTGGGGGTAGCTTGCGCTCGAGAGGCTATAACGTCAAAATAAACATGGAAGGTGAAATGAATATGCTGCTGTCTCTACAATTTACTTACTGGTAGTTTAGTTAGTGTACTTCGAGTACAAGTACTTTTCCTGAATAGATACCCGTTACTCCTACGCAGAAGGTGTGCACTGTACTCGTTGTGAAAATACGGTGAAAATACGGTTTAAACCATACAATGAGCGGTGATTCTGGGTAACAGCTAGCTGGTGGGACAATTTGTATATGCCTATATTAAATTATATATCAAAAATAAACATAAAAAAAAATAACATTTCTGATGTTCGTATTTTTCAAATTTCTCGCAGGCACATAGTTTTCATTTAGCAGCTGATATGTCATGCTAAAACACCTCTTGTTTCGTTACTAATACACAATTAGGCGCACTTTACGCCTCTCCTCCCATCTCTTTGCGGCACACACCCACTTTCCCTTATACCCTCCCAGCAGCGGTAATTTGCGCATTTACTCAGGTGCGCCTCCTTTGGAAATACGGTTTTATGTCTTTACCCGCTATTTTACGCCTGAAATGGGCGCAATCCTGTTAGTAAATGAGGCCCTAAGCCTCTAAACTATAGAAAGAGAGCTAGAGCAAAATATGCTGCATCATAAGGTGACCCTGCCCCTTCAGATATGTCTCTAGATAAGACTTTTAGGCACTAGCGTAGAAAATATGTCTCTAGATAAGACTTTTAGGCACTAGCGTAGAAAATATGTCTCTAGATAAGACTTTTAGGCACTATCATAGAAGATATGTCTCTAGATAAGACTTTTAGGCACTAGCGTAGAAGATATGTCTCTAGATAAGACTTTTAGGCACTAGCGTAGAAAATATGTCTCTAGATAAGACTTTTAGGCACTAGCGTAGAAAATATGTCTCTAGATAAGACTTTTAGGCACTAGCATAGAAGATATGTCTCTAGATAAGACTTTTTGGCACTAGCATAGAGTGTGTGTGTGTCTGTGTGTGTGTGTGTTCGTGTGTGTCCGTGTGTGTGTGTGTGTGTGTCTCTGTGTGTGTGTCCGTGTTTGTGTGTGTGCGTGTGTGTGTGTTTGGTCCTTATTAGAGACAGAAACATGTAATATTAATGAGTTACACCTTAAACCCCTTTCACCTTGAAAATATCTAGCCATTTCTGTCTTCAAACTTGCCTGAGCTGAGTCAGGATTATTTTTTAACTCACATACATCAACTGGCCATAAGAGGGGACAGAGACTGAGAGAGAGGGAGGGGGGGGTAGAGAGAGAGAGAGAGAGAGAGGTCCATAAAGCTTAACTGTTATGTCTTTCTATGTCTTGAATTCTGTCCCACATGTACACACTCACTAATGCGCGCTCACACACACACACACACACACACACACACACACACGCACACACACACACACACACACACACACACACACACACACACACACTCACTAATGCACGCTCACACACACACACACACACACACACACACACACTCACACACACACACACACACACATCCATCTCAGCTTTTACAAAAATCCCTCCTACGCTGTCTGTGCCCCGCACGAGTGCCATTAATCACACTCTATTTTAATAAGAGTCATTATTCACAGAGCGTCTCCTCTCTCTCTCCCTCTGTCTTAAGGACAGTCGTCTGGGCCACAGCCTTTAATGCCACGCTCTCCCCTCATTGGCTCAGGGCAAGATGGGCTCACATTCCGCTCCTCATCCCTTGCCCCTCATCTCTCTTCATTTGACCATGACCTCATGAATCTTACCTCCAGACATCCCATAATGCACCTGCTGACATTGATAAGAAAAAATTAAAGTTTGCAGAGCATGAAAGCTAATATTTATGCTGCACACGTAGCAGATGCTAGGGGGCTCTTTATGAAGAAATCTGTTAGTTTAATGTATAATAACATCTTTTGCTTTGTTTACTGAAACGCTGCTTGCAAAATCAATCTCCACTTCTGCTTCTCTAATAAGACCAAGCCATTTCTGAAGGTTGCTACTTTTAGTGTTGTTAGTCATGGAAGTGATTATGTGGTTGAAAATATTGACACAGTGCTGTTATTGGGCTGCCGGGTACAATGGGAGTTATTTGGCAGTTATAACCTACAGTATTACCCAGGTGATAACTCACAAGATGTTTTTCTGTCAGTAGTAATTAAAGAAGCTTTGTTTCTATTCTTATGTTCCAGTGTTTTCTCTCTATCTGTTTGTGCTACTTTCTCTTCTCTTTCTCCCTCTTTTCTCCACTCAGCTGTTGTTTAATGGGACTGCTCTTTGATATCTTAAGTGCTCTCCACTGAACGCACTTCTGCACATTCGGTGATTATGTTTTCAACGACGAGCCGTCCCCGTCCCCCCCAGTCCCCCCCATCCCTCTCGTTTTTTTGGTGCTGCTGTCAGATGAGAAAGGGGGGGGGGGGGGGAGGGGTGTAACGGTGATGATTATTTGGAGGTGCTGGTGGTGGCCTCATTGTCTATGCTCTGCCGCCCCCGGTGCTGAGAGGGCCGTGATCCTCAGCGGCACAGAGGGAGCAAGGCCCTGATGAGATTAGATATTGCGGTAAACTGGGCTTACTGAACAATGACTGACAGTGTGTCCTCCTTTTCACCATTGTAATCCAGACATTGTGTGTGTGTGTGTGTGAGAGAGAGGGATAGAGAGAGAGAGAGAGAGAGAGTTGACACCTGCATTAATTAGAGAATACTGCCAGCCTGCATCAGGCCGGTGCAAAGGTAATTTTGTGAAACTTGGCAGTGTGATTACTGTGCTACATCAAGCAGTCTGTTAAAGCCTTACACCTGTTGGCTTATCTCAGAATGACAGAGGACACAGAGGGAGAGAAATTAAGTTAGAGAACACAGGTAGAGAAAGAGAGATACTTTTTCCAAAACGAGCAACTTTACTTGAGTAGAACACACAGCTTTGCTGCATGTTCATGTGTGTGTTTCCGTTTTTTCCCCTCAGAAATCTGTCTCAGGTAAATCTGTTTAGGCTGTTTGACTGCCTGTCTGAAAGGCCTCTTTGAAGTCCTAAATACCCTCCCTCCGGTTCAAAGATACAGAGTGACATTTCAGCTTTTTTCAAAACAGACCCATGGAGAAAAGAGCCATGTGGTGGGGAGCCTCTGTCTCTCTCTCTTTCTCTCTCTGTTTCTCTCTCTCTTACTCTCTCTCTCTCTGTCTCTCTCTCTCTTTCTTTCTCTCTCTCTCTCTCTCTCTCTCTCTCTCTCTCTCTCTCTCTCTCTCTCATTGTCTCCCCCAGGCTGTGTTATTTCTCTGTAATGTCATTGATTAGGCGCCTACATGCTGTGTCCAGTATGAGAGGAAATTAACTGTCTTTCATAAAGGCCAAGAGTTTGATGGATGCAGAAAAAGGGGCAACGCGATCGGAACATTCAGCCTAAAGACACCACCATCTTGGACATTCTTGGACAGATGATACAGTAGTCCTTCATTTTGCATTCTTGACTTTTTTTTGCTTTCTATTTTCTTCTTTTTCCTCTTCTGCCGTTCGTTTGGCTCTGTGTGCCTATGCTGACAGGCTTTCAGTGGCCCGGCTGTGAAGCTGTCCATGCTGAGGCCAGTAATCTCACAGGGATGCGGTCCGACTCGGGTGGAGCCGAGGAGGAGAAATTGAACGATAGTATCTAATGCCATCATAAACTCATCTCATCTCTCTCTCTGTCTCGCTGTCTCTCCCTTTCCCTCTCTTAACTCTCTCCATCCCTCTCTCTCTCTCAATCTCTCTCTCACTGGCCATTTGTCACGCCTAACAGGATAAGGCTTAATCCTTTGATTGGGCTCTTCAGAGGTGTTTACACTAAGGCTTCCAGCCTGCCCGGAAAATACACACACACACACACACACACACACACACACACACACACACACACAGAGATAGAGAGATACACACACAAATATACACACACACACACACACACACGCAGATAGAGAGATACACACACACAAATATACACACACACATACACACTCGCACACACACAAACTTACCAATAGGGATGTACCTGAATCGGAATACGTTCTTCTGGAAAATACAAGTAACGAGAAGGAAACAGATACCTGTAATTGCTCGCCATTGTTCGGGGGGAAAAAAGACAGCTCCATAATTTACCTTTTCTGTGCATCAACTATTATGTTTCTTCAAATCGATCAATATCATTGTGGGTGGTCACCGCAAGATAAAATTGCTTCTCTTTTTGCAACATAGGAGTGTCAGTTTTACTAACTAGTCATTTAATTTACTATACATTATTAAAAAGTGTTAACCATACTCTATGTAGTCGCCCCAACAGAGACAAAGGGCTGACAGCTGACCATGCCTGGCTATTACTCAGTGAAACCCTCACATGAAGGAGGAGGAGGAGGAGGAGGAGGAGGCGTTGTGCTGATGCTAGCGAGACAAAACCCTGGTGTGGCAACTGGATTTCTTTCAAACCCGTGCAATCAAAATGAAGAGTAGAACCTGAAGTTTTAGTTGAATGTGTTAATTTCCCCTGTTAAAAAAACCATAAACACATTTTACCTTTCATTTCATTCAATATCCCTCCGTTTAAGATGTAACATGCTGTGTGTATCAGCCATAGGCTTTGTGGAAATACAAAGTATTTCAGAGCTATTTAAAAAGACAGCGACAAGTGATTTGTGAAGTTAGCGATGGACTCAGCAGCACTCTCGGCAAAAAAAGACACAAATCAGCTAGTGCCATCTGGGAGCACTTTACAATCAGCATAGTTGAAGTAGTTTTCATGTTTCCATAGCGAACTGCAGTAACGTTAACACATCAAGAAAAGAAAACGCAGCATAATTGGAATTTAAGATTATTCCCAGTAGGATACTTTCTCTTCACTGTAAATAGTCTATGACTGTGTAATAGAGAGAGAAAAATGAAAATTAGAGTATGAGAATGTGGAAATAATAATGTTTACTTACATGCCAATAACATGCCAACATTGCCAATGAATATTAGGTTGGAAAATGTAACATTTGCCCAATTTAACCTGACTTCTGGTACCAACCAAGCCCACTTCTGGTCTTCTGATCATATTCAGATACAGACTGCAGAGGACAGTAATTAGTTTGACACACAGCTCTTTGAGCTGACAGGAGGCAAAGACCCGGTCAAATATGTCTTTTGTCGCGCCGTACTTTGTGTGTGTTGGCCTCATTAATGCTATAGCCAAGCCCATCAGACAGTTTTGGCTTTTTGAATACCATGGTGATTTGATCTCTGTCTGAAGGCTCTACTTTATTACTGGTGCCTTCCTCGGGTGCCTCTCTTTCGTGACAGGCCTCTCTCAGTTCATAGATGGTGCATCAAAATGGTCGGTGGTGAGCTGTTAGATCTACAGTGGAAGACACTATAGGCAGTTGCATTTATAGAACCAATAACGCTGTTTCTAAATGTGGTTGAATCGAAAGAAGGGTATATATTTGATCAGAATGTAGGCAGAATGCAAGCTGTGTGACGGTCCGAGCCTCGGTTGCCGTCAACATGTGTGGGTTTGGCCCAAAAGCTCAGAGACAGAGTGAGGGTTCAAATATAAAGTTTTATTACGCATCCAAATATTCTGGAGAACTGCTAAGCTTCTCAATAGGCAGAGGACAAAAAGCAACAGTCTCCAGGAATATCACCTGCTTAGCCTCTAAATGGGGTAGAGGACAACATGCAGCAGTACCAATCTCTATTAAAATACCTGCTAAGCCTCTAAATGGGGTAGAGGACAAAAATCACCAGTAAACATAAGGGTCCACATAAATGCACATACCTGACAAGACTTGACTCTCCCAACAAGACAGAACAATGAACATATATACACCTGGTGGCCAGCACCATTTTTACACACGGGGGTAGACACAAACACTAAACAATACACAATGACAAGACAGACCCAGAGACACGAACATAGCATTTCTTCACCTTATAAAACAAAGAGATAACTATGTATAAAAATAATGTTCGAAAGGTTTGTAAAACCAACCACTTTATCCAGGTGGCCTGGCCCAGACCATTTTCCGTGTCCCCTCTGCCAGTCTAAGCAATTAGCCGTGTCCATGAGGTGGATCCAATTGTAATCAGTGGTATGAGTGTTTGTGTGTGCGTGTGTGTGCAAACCATGTCTGTTTGGGTGCGCTAGTGGGTGCAAATATGGGGCAGGAGTGTGCAGTTAATGTGCGGTCGCACCACGACCGTCACAAGCTGACAGTGCAGTTATTTGCAACTTGCTGTCCTTTGAAGAATCTCCCTCCCCTCCTTTGCCAACATCACACATGCGTCCCATGAAAGCCTATCTGCTGTGGGTGATATAGTCTGAAGAAGCAGAAATGCACGCAAGTATTTCGGGTTGACTGAAGTCTACAGCTTAGTAGAGTAGCCTGTCCTCAAATCAAATCATCATCCAACTGGCAGGGCTGTCTTTACAAATATGAAATATTGACAGGAAGTCTGGCAAGGCTGGTCTCACATGGAACGGGATTGGCTGAGCCAATACCATTGTGTTGTATTTTGCATGAAGCAGAAGTTCTGTGTTTCCAGCTCTCATCTTAGACATCAATTGTGGCTCTCGAATCATCCCCAACAGAGAGAATATTAACGCTCTTCTGAACAACAAGAAAAAAAAAGATTAAAATGTTAAAGTAAAATGTCTGAGCTGCATTATTAATGAGAGTAATAAACTTCACTGGCACTCCAAAATGTATTCCGCCATCGCAAACATAACAAAACTTTTTACCATTGGATTCAGCTTCAGATGTCTGGCTGGAGACTTAAATTGATGAATTATGTAGAGGCAGATTACATTTAAATGATGACTCCGGAAACTGCTGGGGTTTAAAACCACAGGCACAACCACCATTTTGGCTCACTGGCTTGTGTGGTCGTCAGTTAGGTTGGCAGTCTTTTTGGGTACTGCCAACTTGGCTCTTGTGCTGTTTTCTCACAAATGATTTTGTACTAATTGTTTGTTTCACTGCCGGTCACCAGTGTTGGGGAAGCTACTTTGAAAGCATAGCTTTGCAAGCTACCAGTTATTTCACACTGGAAGAAGTTGAACTACAGCAAAGCTACTCTAAAGAGAAAGTTGGTTAACTAGAGCTTCTTAAAAAAAAGTAGTTCAAACTACTTTGCAAAAAAAAAAAGTAAAAATTGACAATGTACTGTGTTATGAAATTATAACTAAATATAATACAAAAAAGGCACATGCCAGCAAAAAATGGCACTTGAGTTTATTGCCAAAAGTGCCTAGTTGTTCACAGGTCACACATAAATAAACCCAAAAAATGAAATACCCCACAATTCATGCGAAAGTGCAAGGAATGTCAGCTTTGGTTTTGTAGGCAGTGTCCTTCAGTCAGACACCTGTCTTCCAGAAACTAGAGTCCAGGTGGGAGTATTGAACCAAGTAGAAATAGAGAAATAGAACTCAAAATGGCATGTGACAATTTAACATGGGTTAATGAATAGCAATAATCTTAATCATCTTAATTTTGAATATGCACTACACAAAGGCCGAGTGTTTGGTGGTGGCAGCCTGACTAATGCATTGCCTAGTCATATCTTCACAGAGGACAGGTTGCAATTTCAGTACTTAACTACACAGAAAATGGGAAAAAAAAGTAATAAAACTACTTCAATCACTATGCAAATATCAATGTTGTTGAACCACCAGCAAGCGACTCCAAAATGTAGTAAAACTACCAGTTTAATTACATATAATTCACTACTCCCCAACAGAGGCTGTCTCATAGTGCAAAAATTCAGAATTATGTAAGTTAATAATGTTAGTTATGTCAAACTGTTCTATATCATTTGTTTTTCTCTTGCAGCAGAGAAGGAACGTCAGCGAACACAAACACTCATAGCTTAAAGAATCTGTGATAATATGTAATGTTTTTTTTACATATTAGCAGCACAAACCACCTCTGCAGGTCAACTAACAAGTTCTGAAAGAGCGCCAGCAAGGTCGGACACACTGTGCTTAAGCTTAAAAATAGAATTTCTATAAGATGATGTGTGTTTTGTGTTTCCGTAGTCTAGGTTACTACATTGCAATTTTTCCTTTGCAAATCAGTGTCAGTGGATTGTCTCTGCTTACAGTATGCAGTCATAGCACACACGTTCCTGGAAACCAGGAGAGTCTCACATATGTCACATACCCCATCCCATCTCATAACATACAATTGGAGACAGCTTGCAGCCTATTTCAGCAACAGCAGGAATCTCTGAGTGACCATTTATTAAGGTCCAGAACCACAATGCACCATGGTGTGTGCACACAATGAGACACGGCTGAATGGGGACTACAGTGTGTTTCACTCACAATATATGTGGAGGCAATGGGCTCAGCTGGATCCCCAGGCTGGGAGCATATGACTCGCCTGCTTATATAGAGAGGCAGAGCACCATTCTGCTGCTGCCTAATGACGGGGGCATATATCACAGTTCTGCTTGGCTGCACACTGCATATTAAGACATATTGAGGCTACCGATGGCTTATCTGTGTCCAATATGCATTATGGTAATAGTACGGGATGTATGGTCTGTATCATATCTGCTGAGTCGAACACACACACCCACAGACATTGAAATGTACACACACACACACACACACACACACACACACACACACACACACACACACACACACACACTCAAACACACACACACACACATTCACACACACACACAAAATCCAGTAGCAAAAAACTATGTTTCTGTGCTTTGATTTTCATAAATATAAGGTCTCTGTAGTAAATGCAGTGGTGCAGCACTACATCTTGAGGATGTGTAGGTGTCTGTGAGGCCGTTAAGATGACGTGTTTACTGGTAAGGAGGAGCTGAGAGAGTGCCAGGGTGGAGTGTCAGTGGTGCCTTGCTCTGCTTGCGCCTTATCAAGGGACCCGACCCCATCCCTCCTGTCAGAGGGCCCCAGTATCAGGAGACGTTAGCATCCAAGCCATGTCTTCATTAGCAGCTAACAAATCACCCTCCGCTTATTCATTCGCAAGCCAGTGACTGACAGGGCCCTGACAAATTTAGTGAATGCAGCAGACGGTTCAGTCTGTGATCTATTTATCCGTTTGACACTTATGGACAAATTGTGCATTGTGATATTCAGTTATCTGCCTCTCCTACTCTCTTTTGGTTGCTAACCAATTTGATATTATTTTCCTTTTTCCGTCTGCTTTAACAAAAGCTGCTGATGTGTAGTGCATTATAGTTCAGATTGAATTGGTTTTATGCTCGGCCATTAGATACCATCTCCGTGTTTTTTCAGGTGAGTTTGTTTGCCTTGTTTTCAATGCTACGCCACGCCCGGCAAATTATTCAAATAAGGAAGCTGAAATGCATGCAGGCTCACATTCATGCCTTACACACACACACCCACACCAACCCACACACACACACACACGTGTCTCTAAATTCATTAGACCTTTGTGTCGTTAAGCATTATTCCATTTTGATCCTTCTTTCACGGCTCAGTGGCTTTCTATCTAACGCAGAAAAAAGGCCCATCCTTTAAAGAAAAGAAAAAAAGAAAAAGGACGTGTAGTCTTTAATGATGCCCCTCGGATTCATTACAAGTCATTGCTTCAGCTGGTATGCTGTGCTGCATGTGCGTGCACAGTCTTTCACACGTGTGTGTGTGTGTGTTTGTGTGTGTGTGTGTGTGTGTGTCTGTGTGTGTGTGCGCATGAGAGAGAGAGAGAATGAGATGTGCATGTGTGTGCGTATGTGTTTCTGTGAGTTAGAGAGTGGTCATGTTATTGTTTTATGTATAATAGATATGCCCATGGGAGATTTTCATCTCGGTCCACGCAGCCTGGAGTAGATCACGTTTATGCCTTTTTAATGTACTGCACACGATGTATGCATCACACGCCAGGCCACTAGCGTGGTCAGTTAGCCTCCATTGGCCAGACCACATCAGTGACAAACTCAAGGCAAGATTATGGCCTTGATTACTCCCCCATATTATAAATAGTTGTGAATTGCTTCATCAGAATTTCACTAAATGTAAACATGTAAATAATTTCTAGAAATCTGTTTGAAAGAAGTTACGATGGCAAGGTGCAGTTTGCAGATTGGAAATCCAAGAAAAAACTGTGAACTCATACTCACACTGCACTTGGCATCATTTTTGCAGACCGATGCACAATGGCCTCCCCAATGGCTGTGGAGTGAGTGGATGTACAAGCTGACCTTCATAGTGCGTTTACATCAAAATGTTTGAGCCAGAATTTTCTCCAGCATTATTTATTGTCATGGTGAAATGGTCTGTCTAGGGTAGGCAGGCAGTTATCTTCTGCCCCCAGCTTCTGTTCTAAGCATAGCAGATACAGTTTACTTACCTGAAATTGCCACAGAGAATTTTTGGCATTTGACCCAGCAGGGGCTCGTTTTGAGGCCATTTGGAGAATTTTCATTTAACTGAGCTGTGTGTGTGGTTGTGTGTGTCTGTCTGTGTGTGTGTGTGTGTGTGTTTGTGTGTGTGTGTGTGTGTGTGTGTGTGTGTGTGTGTGGTTGTGTGTGTGTGTGGTTGTGTGTGTGTGTGTGTGTGTGTGTGTGTGTGTGTGGTTGTGTGTGTGTGTGTGTGTGTGCGGTTGTGTGTGTGTGTGTGTGGTTGTGTGTGTGAGTCTTAAGGCTCTCTGACTTTTAGTCACTACAGCTTGCTCAGATCACCTCACCACCACCACCAACGCACACTACCACATCCACCTCCTCCCTAAACTCAAATGAAGTACATATGTCTGTGAGCCAGGGCTCTACAATAACTTTAAAAAGTAATTGCCAAGCTTTTGGTTGCCATTCACTTTTGGTTACCAAATCGAACTACAGTACTGTACTACTGCAATGTACTACAATAGTGATTAGACCAGTTAGTCTTTCAATACCAAATGGTTTAATTAGCAAATTTCCATTTGCTTGATATGATAGCTAGTTATCTAGCTGACATTACAGTCTCCTCAATTTAACTCAAATGATAGGAATATGAAATATATATATTCCTATCATAGGAAAAGGTAGAAATACTCAGCAGCTTCTCTGCATGGCCCCCTGAAGCATACTTTTAACTTTTCAGCAAATTAGTTCATATTAACACGTTCTAGCAACTGCCAACTGTGAAGATGGCTCCCTAAAATAGAGTTAAATAGCTAGGATAGCTAGGTTAATTGGCGTGAGACCTTAACTGTCACTGTGTCATGAATTATTGCTCTATTTGAGTCACGATACTAGAAATCTCATAATCTCTTATGCTGACTGTCGTCTCGTAGAGGTTCACGCTTACTATTCATTGACATGCTGTTTCATGTGGGAATGAAGACACATGGTACTTTGCTGTGATTGACGGTTCAGTGAGAATGGCAATTCGTTATCAATTACAGATTGTTTTTAATCTGACAGTATTTCAGATTTCATATGTGAAAGAAACTCAGGTTTGAATTGATTTCACCTTAACCACTTGTTGTAACAAAAGGCTCAGTTGGATTGCTCCCATAACAGTTTGTAACATCAAAGAAGAACTTTGATGTATGATGTATATTACAGCCTAAAATAGCTACCGCCTGTCAGGCTATAAATTAGTCACATGTGACATACATGTTTCTGTTGAGCAGCACGCAACAGTTTTGAGAAGTTGGGATCAGTAGCATGACTCAAATGGTGGTACAGGCTACGTTTGTGGGTCTTGTTTTTTTATTCCATTTTATTCATGAATATCCTAAAAAATCAGTGAAAGGGTGGTTGCCACATGGGGTAAACAGCGGTAATGAAATGGTTGGCACTTGTCTCAATTTGGTTGCCGAGGGCAGCCGAGAAACCGTTAATGTGGAGCCCTGCCGTGAGCAGAAACAGTCCTCTTGCTGGCTTCCTGTCTTTCACTCAGAGTCACAGGAGAACTCAGCTCTCACACTGTGGCATGGAGGGAGAGAGAGAGAGGGGGATGAGGAAATGGAAAGAAAAGAGAGAGAGAGGGGGGGATGAGGAAATGGAAAGAAAAGAGAGAGAGAGGGAGATGAGGAAATGGAAAGAAAAGAGAGAGAGAGGGGGATGAGGAAATGGAAAGAGAAGAGTATTAGTCTGCATTCAGAGTTGCAACAAGCCCAGGGAAAGGCAGACTGTGACATGCTCACGTCTGTTGGGTAATCAATTATGCCATCAGGTCATAGATTCAGTACATGTAATCATTTATCTGTCATTTTGGTTTATTTCAGTCTTATGTTCACTGTCAAGAAATACAACATTTACGAATGGCATTTTTAATGCTCACAGTCAAAGGCAAATGGCCTTCACCGTGAGTGAACCACTTGATGGATGGAAAGAAGCAACTTTTGTTCTCAGTTGGCAGAATAAAATACATTTTGTGAATGCT
Source organism: Clupea harengus (assembly GCF_900700415.2). NCBI lineage: Eukaryota > Metazoa > Chordata > Actinopteri > Clupeiformes > Clupeidae > Clupea > Clupea harengus. Next base: position 21,726,709 of record NC_045152.1, read on the forward strand.
AAACCAATAGTACGTCAACTTAATACTTTATTGTCTGACAGATAAAACACTGTACATGGTTTGTGTGTTTTGATAAACCTTTTGGTTCTTTTGATTTGATTTGGTATGTATACTACCTTTTCTCTTTAGATTAACTGTCTTTATTCATGAGAATGAAGATACAAATGTAACACTTTACTGAAACTCAGCATCCATAAAGCATTAGAAACACATTTATTAATGTTTATGAAGTATTCATAACACGTCATAGTGTCTGACATAATTATATATACCTAGTTATACATGACTGCACTCATAAAGCGTTATGATGTTGTAGCATAAGCCCTACAAAACTATTACTAGGAAAGCTTGTTAGGGATCACAAACGGCTCCTTAAAGTGCATTTGGTGAATAAACAGCATTTGACAAAAGGCAAAGATGTTATCAGTGCCATTGTCAAGCGGTAAAAGAAGCTTTATTATCCATTATGATGCTTTGAGCTCTAAGGGCTTGTATTATAACATTGTAACGCTTAATAAGCACAATTATTCAAGTATTCAAGTATTTATTTGTCAGATGCACAGAAAAACAGAGTCAGACTGGGCACTGAAATTCTTAGGACAAGACACCGTACAACAAACTACCATAGCATAACATAAATAACATAACATAACATATAAGTACTATAGAACATAGATTACACATATAATAAACATATAATAAATCTACAAAATAAATATACAATAGAATCTGCTAAACATATAATACACATATAGTAACCTATACTAACCTAATATACCTATACTAACCAAAGACAAATCAAATGTGCCTGGTTTCAGGTAGTGCAATATTACTGGTAGTGCAATCAGTAGATGAAACTGTAACATATAAAGTGGCGAGACTGTATCATTGTCCATTTAAAAGCCTGATGGCCCTTAGAAAGAAACTGCTCTCCAATCTACGGGTGCGAGATCGAATACTTCGGTAACGCCTACCAGAAGGCAAAGGGGAAAAAAGTCTAAAGGATGGATGGTAGCAGTCTTTAAGGATCCTGCCAGCTTTTCTGATGCATCATGTGTGGAAGATGTCCTGCAGGGCTGGGAGCTCTATTACTGTGGGAGTTATTACTATGTATAAGTAATTATATAGACTTATGTCGATCATTATGAGACATTATAAATACTTAACATCACTTTATGTGTTTATAATGCTATATGGACACTGGGTTATGTGGTAAAGTGTTACCAAACTAAACTCATGAAAACGCCTCTGCATTGTCAGTGCTCTATATGTGACTTGTACCTTTCCTGTTGTTATCACTAGATTTAGACCAGTTAAATCACACAAGCTAAGTAGGGGTCACTGTCACAGCCTTGCGTGTCAGAGCGTTTCTGGCAGGGAACCTCTCATTAGTGGCTGTCAGAGCTGAATTCAGATCCTCTTGACGGCGATTAGTCTGTCAGCGGCGGTGGCTCCTGCTGACCACCACTCACAGGCCATCAGTCCCGGCCGGGGCGTGCTGTCGGATGGCAGGTGAGGCCGTCCCTATCAGAACGGGGCTTTAAAAAATAACAAGCCCCAGCCGGCACCACGCAACCCTTGATGGATGGGTGAGAGCACACCGTCATGGTTACCAGTTGCCGTGGCAGCGGCACGATCTCAGCGCTGATGTGGAAGAGACACAAACCTGAGGGGGTGGGGGACTGAGCACTCTGACAGGTATGAGAGTGGGAGAGAGAAAGAAAGAGGGAGTAAGGGGGAGAGAGAGAGAGGGGGGGTAATAGAGAGAGAGAGATAGAAGAAAAAGAGAGAGGAGGAGAGTGAGCAAGCAAGAGAGAGAGAATAACTAGTGTTTCTGTTGTCTAGTCTCATATTTCACCTGCTCTGGGACTCTATTCTTAATCCAGCCTTTAGAGTTCAGACTTCATACTCCCATCAGGACGGGGTTCAAAACAAAAAGAACTCAGCCAAAGAGCTGAAGAAAAGAGGAGATAATAGGCCGTGAAAAAAAACAACAGATAGATCTGGTGGATTGTGTGTGTGAGCAAGCTGGAGGCTGTGTGTGGACCAGTCACATGGGGAGAGAGACAAGCCCAGACAGAACAGACAGAACAAATAGCAGGGGGAGGTAATTGGCCGGATCCCCGTGTTCATCCACACTGGACTTCCGAGCTGAGACCTCCGGCTCTGCCCTCCTCGGGCGCAGACACTTATTAGCTGGCAGTTTGGCCGGGCACTCGGGGGGGCTTTAGAGCTCAGAGGATACGTCACAGGAAGATTGATTCTCAGAGTCACAGGGAGATGGAGAGTGATCTGGGTGCTCGGGGCTGGGGGAGTATGCATGGGGAGATGGGGGGGGGGGTCAATCAATGAGCTAATTTTTGATGTGGAGGTCACAGTGTTGCCTGTGAGACAGATCTATGCTGCCTCATTGCAGACAAAAGCACAAGAACACTGGTCACTCAGGGCTTTATCTGAATCACCAGGCTTCTGTCAGCCATAGCTCAGATTCATCCACTGTCTCTCTCACTCACTGCCCTCTCTCTCTTTCTATCTGCATCTTGTTATAGCCCCTACTCTTTTCTACTCTTTCTCTTGTTCCCATGACTCCCATCCCATCCCTTCACTCTCTCTCTCAGCCCACCTATGTTTCACTGTTTCCTGTTAACTTATCTTTTCCCAAAGGGACATATATCCTATGGCAGCAGAAATACACACATCACACCTCTCATTTCACAACACGCCCCGAGTTTCACTATCATTGGAAATAAATTGATGGTCTAACCCTGGCTATAGACTGATAAGCTATACTACTGCACCTATGCTATATGCCTGCTGAACAGCAATAAAACATCTCAGTCGGTTTACGAATAAAACTATAAAAGATATTTTTATTTATAGCGGTTTGTAATTGGCTTATGGTTTTACGCTTTACTTCACTTCATTGTTGTTTGGTTGATAGCGTGCTTGTATGTGTGTGTGTGTGTGTGTGTGTGTGTGTGTGTGTGTGTGTGTGTGTGTGTGTGTGTGTGTGTGTGTGTGTTGGTAGTCACGTGTTTGTGTCTGTCCATGTGACTGTGGGTCTGTGTGATTGTTTGTTTGTTTGGATCAGCCTTATGAAGCCTCTCTGTACCATCCCGTCTTCATACATTATTCATACACACACACCAGACCCAGTTACACTGTAGCACTACGAGGAAAAGGATCAAAATTGCTCACCTTGCAAGTCTGGAGCTTTTCATAAACTTTATTTCTCTCTCCCGCTTACTCTTTTATTCTCTTCTTCTCTCTCCCTGTCTGTTTCTCTATCTTTCTCTCTCTCGGTCTCTTCCTCATCCTCATGTAGTCTTTCTCTTATTCTCTATCTCACTTGTTCTCTAATTCTCTCTGTTTCTCTCTCTCTCTCCTTTGTCTTGGTGGCACATGTGTCCCTCCTCTCTTTCTTTTTGCCAGTAGAAAATATCGCCTGAGTGTCCCTAATGGAAATCGATTTGGAGGAACAATAATAGCGCGTCACAATAAAGTGCTTATGCAAATGTGATGCCAGTGCCCCCCCCCCCCCCTCACATGCATTCTCTAACCCAAACACACACACAAACACACACACACACACACACACACACACTTCTCCTGAGGGCTGATAAGGCCATAGAGTCGGCCTCCCGTGTTTAAAAATTCAATTTGCTCATCATGGCTTTCCCGGATGGGAGCCGGCACGATAAGTGTCTTATTACCTGCTTATTGCATAATGGGAATAGCAGCAAACTCACACTTTAGCATGATATTGCAATAATGAATAGAGAGTTTGTCTGGTGCGGAGGTTTATTCAGTGTGCATTTGTGGGTAAATGTGTGTGTGTGTGTGTGTGTGTGTGTGTGTGTGTGTGTGTGTGTGTGTGTGTGTGAGTGCTTTTGTGTTCTTTATGTGTATGACTGAATGTGTTTGTAGGAGAGCGTGAGTAGTGTTTAGAGTTGCAGTGCTGGTAAGCTTTGAGTGACAGTCCGGTGAGACCCGTGGGTGTGCTGGGAATAGCATTGCCCTGTAAAGCGTGCAGGTGAAGTGGGATGAAATACGTGACTGAGTCCTAGTTGGTTGAGTTTTGTGTGCTACATTGATCACAAGTCCGTTCTATTTCCTGCCCTTTTCAAGACTCCAAAGAACATTCCAGAAGCAAACCTTTGCTTTGATAGTGTGTTTCTGTGCGTGTGTGTGTGTGTGTGTGTGTGTGTGTGTGTGTGTGTATGTGTGTGTGTGTGTGTATGAAAAGGACACAGTGTGCTAGAGAAGCACCTCTCCGTGGCTGGTATGTCCAGATGAGAGGGGTCTGAGGAGGCTGATGGGCTGGGCTGGGCTGGGCTGTGTGGGTGCCTCTTGGCAGCGTGCAGCTTTTGCAGTGTCATCTGGGCTGCGACTCAGCCTACGTGCCTAGACTGAGCCAGGGGCCATTTCAGCCCAGAGACACAAACACACACACACACACACACACACACACACACACACACACACACACACACACACACACACACACACACACACACACGCTTAAGCAGTCTCATTCAGCTCCCTAAATGCAGTGTGTGTGTTTTTTCTTTTTTTTCTGTTTTCTTTTCGATCTCTTTAAGCTGCATTCCAGGACTGACAGCTTCTTCATCAATCCCCTCGCTTTAAGGTCTTCTAATCAGTTTCTCTCACCTGGTCACACTCCCTTCTCCTCCTCACTCATTCGGGTTTCTGTTGGTATGTCTTCTGATCCTCTGCTTCTCTCCCTCATTCCTCTCCTCTCTTCCTCTCCTCTCCATCCATCTTCTCAACGGTCATCTCTTTCACTTTTCTTCTGTTCTCATATTTGCCATCCCCCCTTCCTACCCCCTTTCTCCTCTCACTTTCACTGCAATGTTCATCCCTTCATCCATCTTCCTTTTTCGTCCATCCCTTTCTCTCCTCTTTGTCTTCTCTTTCTCTTTCTCTCTCCCTCTCTTTCTCCCCTTCTCTCTCTATCATGCGTTCATCTTGACCCACTGATAGAGCTCAGTGTGGAGGACAGGGGAGGAGAGACGGGTCTGGACGTGTCAGCCCAAGTGACGCCTGACGGACAGTCACACGCGTGGGATTGTGATAAACAGAAAAGCTGGAGGGTGGGATGAAGGGAAAAACAGTATGAAAGGAAAGAAGCTAGGCAGGAGAGAGGGGGGAAAGAGAGGAGTGGGGGAGCGAGCGTCAGAATAAAGAACAGATAGCGTCCGTGTGAGCGAAAGATAATCTATCTGTCTCTGCTGGCACAGGAGCACACATGCCACGAGGCCGAGAGAGATAACGACAGCTAACGCAGATGTGCACAGAATACCAACACCATGAATAAGTAAACAAAAGAAAATGCAACATTTATGAGGGGGAGAGAACGACACAGAGGGAAGAAGGGAGGAGGGGGGGAAAGAAAGGGAAAAGAAGACACGAAAGAGGGAGAGAGGGGTGGCGTGGCGTAGCATGACACTTAAAATGGTCTTCATGCTACCCTGATCTGTTTGTGGAAGGTCTCTGAGTGAATTGTCATTTGGGATAAATCCACAAGAGCGGTGGCTAAAAATAATTCACCACGCGTGTCGTCGCTCTGCCCTTGGGAGGTGACCATGTTGACAGCCATCGCCGTATGGACATGCCTCCCTGAGCCGCTCCTTGCCCATGACAATCTACAAAAAACAAAAAAGAACCAAAAAGTAAAAAAAAAAGTGTGACAGTGAAGAATCCTATTTCAGCAGTCTGAAATGTGTCAAGAGTTTGTGTAGATGACTGTAGACAAGCTTTTCCGCAGTAAACAGAGAAAGAAAGAGGGAGAGAGAGAGAGAGAGAGAGAGAGAGAGGGAGGGAAAAAAGAGATAGAATGTAGAAGGAAGTGATGAGAGGGAAACAAGGAAGCCATCTATCTGCACAGCTCCTCACACTGAATGAATCTTTCATTTCTCGGGCGTTTGATTAGAATGCCTTGTTTAAACTGGAAATAATGTATGAGAGTAAATCAGCAGGTGTCTCATAAAGCAACATCCACACCAGGAAGAGGTCAGGCATTACGGGAGACCCCACTTTCCCTTCTCCCTGTCGCATTCCCCAAAGACAAAATGGCCTCTGGCACTAACCGTGTCACAATAGCAAAAGGTCACGCTAATACCGTTGCCATCGGCCACATTCAGCGTATAAGACGCTTACTCACCCCTCACATCCAAGGCAAGGTCACGCCACTCACACAAGACGATTTCCCCGTCTGGACTGTTGTCTCTGTTCTTGAGATTTGCCTAATGAGTTTTCGAGTCTAATTGGCAGCCTTCTCTGATATGTCCCTGTTCCCTCCGCACTGCCAAGAGGCCTTAGAGCATTCAGAGATAACAAGGCCTCGGTCTGATCTGACGGCGGGAAGTAAAACCAAAGTTCGACAATTAGAAGGAAAAACTTCCCGTCTTAAACCTTGATGTCTTCTGAGAACACAGAGCATACCTGTGCGGAGTTCTGTTTCATCACATGAAGACAGGACGGTTTGATTCAGACCATCCTTGTTGGTGACCTTTCCTGCGGTGTTTCGTGATGTGTGTTCTGGGCGTTAGACCACTTATCACTGCCAGTCAGTCTGGTGAATATCATAGCTGCCATGTTTATATTGATCCCTGTACCTCCAAAGTGGGGTTGAGCAAGCAGGCAAGGCTGTTATTTATTATAAACAAAATGGAGGATATAATGGTTTGCTGACTGTACAGAGCAGAATCGCCTGTGGCCTGACGAGATAGACAGCAAGTGTTGTGCTCCCTGAGCGAATCTCTCTGATAAAAATCGACTTGCTGTCTGCGGAAACGTTGGCTTGCAAAACTTTGGCAGTTTTATGGTATTGGTCTGTATTTTCATGAAGGGGCGAGATGAATTTGGCAGGAAGAATTTATTCACTCCTAAAAGTCTCATGGTAAAAGCTCTCATGGTGTAAACGTAGACTAGAAGTTCTGTTATGGTAATGTTTGATACTGGTCTGTCAGGTTTATTAGCATTAGAGGAAAGCAACTTGAGCAACTTTCATAAGGTCAGGGATTGCTATTTTTACCTCTCGCCCTCTCTTCTCCAATAGCATGTATTACAGCCAAGGTATGATGAAGACACACAGAAACAGAGAGAGAGAGAGAGATGCAAAGATAGAGATAATGTTACTAATATAGAACTCTCTCTCTCTCTCACACACAATTTAAATTAGTTCAATGAATTAACAATAAAGATAAAGTAATAAAAAAGCTATTAAACAATCCAAGTCTTTACTCTTAGTGAGGAGAAAGATAACAGTGTCTGTGTCTATTCTCCAAATATACAGACTAACACATACATGCACACACGCACACACACACACACACACACACACACACACACACACACACACACACACACACACACACACACACACACACACACACACACACACACACACACACACACACACACACACACACACACACACAATTCATTTACTTGATGATAATGTAATGTCATTGCAGCCCTTAACTACATTCCAATGAAGAAGGATGCCCTCCATAAACATGTATGCCCTATCTCAGCTCACAGTCTCCCCAGCCCCAGCCCCCAGCCCCCCACCCCCAGCAGTTATTGATTCAGCATGTAGATCCTTATCGCTGCATGAGGACACAATGTTAGGAATAGCCCAGCATCCTAGAAGCATTTATGGTGCAACCATCACGCTAGGCACCCTCCTTCTGTTCTCCAGTCAGCCCCTTCCAGACTGGAGTGCTATCCATTACAGCTGGCACTGATCCCAGATCACCAAGTCATACCAGGGAAAGGCAGAGAGATGAGGCAAGATGAGCAATGCATTTGAAAGCAGGGTAGGGTTGTGGGAATCAGAATCAGAATCAGAATCAGAATCAGAATCAGAATGGGATTTATTGCCAAGTAGGTTTACACCTACTTGGTATTTTTTCTGGTGTGAAGGTGCATACAGTAAACATAAAACATAAAAACATAGAAACACAATAAGTACTACACATAACATAAAATCACAAATAAGTACTACACATAAGAAAAGTACTACACATGAGAACCAAAAAACACAATATATACGATACAAATATATAAACAATGAATATAAAAAAAGTAAAGTGGAAAGTAGATGTGGATGAGCAATGTGCAATGTAATGTGTGTTAATGTAACACAAACTTATGGTGTGGGGGTGGGATAAGAGTCAGGTCAGGTGGGGGTCCCGGGCCTTATTAATAAGGCCAACTGCGGCCGGGAAGAAGCTGGTTTTGTGGCGTGAGGTTTTGGTCCTGATGGACCGCATCCTCCTTCCTGGAGGAATGGAACTGATGCAGGACATGGGAAATGATGTTCTGGGGTGTGTGTGCCATATAGTGCTGTGGTGCAATGACCATGAGAGAAAGAGTCCCCAATGTCCAGACTCATTCATTCATTCATTCATTGTTGCTGAAGAAAGAGGCTTTTGGGGAACGTACCAAACGCCCGAAAAGAGGAATGCATGGGTGCTTATGGCAGTTCTGTCTGAAGAGAGGAATGCATGGGTGCTTATGGCAGTTCTGTCTGAAGAGAGGAATGCAGGGGTGCTTATGGCAGTTCTGTCTGAAGAGAGGAATGCAGGGGTGCTTATGGCAGTTCTGTCTGAAGAGAGGAATGCAGGGGTGCTTATGGCAGTTCTGTCTGAAGAGAGGAATGCAGGGGTGCTCTGCCTGTAGAGAGGAATGCATGTGTTTTTGGGTAGTGCAGGGATCCTCCTCCACCCATCAGTCCTGAGAGACAGACAGGCCCAGAGCCAAAGAGGAAGTCAGAGATGGATTGGTGTGTGTGGGCTAATTATGCAAGGTTTAGAATCCTAATTATTATTCATCCGTCGGATCGGAGCGCTCTCAACCCTTGTGTACATTTTTACATGCCTCGCCCGACGCTGTCAAAACAAGCTGAGCTTTGCTTTTTTTTCTCTTCCCCTCTTCCTTCCTCCACAACCCCCCCCCCCCCACACACACACACACACACACACACACACACACACTTCTGTCTTCATCATTTATCTAACTTGCATACCATTAGGGGGATCACTGTCATGGAAGCAGTCGTCATGGTGATTGATTGGATGCAGATTTGTGAACCCGTGTCTTCCAAATGAAAAATGAGTTGAATCTCACGCCAAATTTTTGCAAGTTTAAATGAAGATATCAGGGGACAATGTGGTGTCTATGGAATGCAGTCGTTTATGAAGTATAACCACTGCCATTCAGACTGGCTGCTTGTTTCTCTTGTGAGGAAGGGCAGTTTCTCCACATGCTGATAAACAACATAACTCTATTACCACTATTGACCAGTTTCAGGAAAATAATATAATTGCTGGCTACTGCTATTGGTGTTTGAATGACTCCTGGTGAGGAAGTATAATGGCAATTGTAGGTTATTTCATCGACTGCATTCTCGGGGTGTTGCATTATTACAGTGTTGTTACTTCAAGCGGCGCTCCCGTGCGCATTCATGCAGAACCACACCAACCTTTACAGGGGTCTCTGCTCACTTATCTGGTGCACAGCACAGTTCAAATGGCATAGTGCTCACAGTTGTTACACACACACACACACACACACACACACACACACACACACACATAGACACAAACACACTTGCACACACACACACACACACACACACACACACACACACATATAGACACAAACACTCTTGCACACACACACACACGCACAAAAAAACACACACAAACACACTCCGTCTCTCTCACTTCCTTCCTCTAACTTAAATGCGGTTTCTTTTAGCTTCATCCATATTTCAGATGCTTCCTTTGTTGGCATCTCGCTGGCATCCATCTAGCCCCGTGCACTCGCTCTGAAGTGGACCCGACCCAGAGGCACGCTAAGGGGAGAGGAGGGGGGGTATTGTCACCCCACGCTCCATTACTCTCCAGTGATGGGAATTGTCTACAGCCCGGGACCCTGGTAAAAGCCAGCGCTTGAGAATGAATCACAGACCAGCGGGTGTAATTTCTTCCATTTAGCAAAATCTGTAGACAATGCCTCCGTCCGAGGTCATCTCATTGCCACTATCCCCACTGGTGCTTAAATTGCACGGGCAGGACCTGGTGGTGTGGGCGTGGGGTGTCTGTGTGGCATCGAGCCACTGATGTGGTTCGGTCTCCCGTGTCATTGGCTATTGGGGGGTGTGATGAGGCCACGGGCTGCTTCACTTTTACACACTGGTGTGTGTGTGTGTGTGTGTGTGTGTGTTGTGTCTGTGTGTGTGTGTGTGTGTGTGTGTGTGTGTGTGTCTGTGTGTGTGTGTGTGTGTGTGTGTGTGTGTGTGTGTGTGTGTGTGTGCGTGCGCGCGCGTCTGTCTTTCTGTAGCCAGGTCAGAGAAAAAACAACAATGCAGCAGAATTTTCTGAAGGGAAATCTGTCCTTGTTCGACCAGAACTGTCACTGTGGTCATTCTTTATTTCTGCCTCTTTCAGCGAGGCCACTGTCTACTCTGAGAGCGGGAAATAAAACCCAAGTTAGACACTTAGAAGGAAAAACTTGCCATCCCAAAGCCGACAACAGTCATCTGAGAACACAGAGCATACCTGTGTGGAGTTCTGTTTCATCACGTGCAGGCAGGACGCTTTGATTCAGACCTTCCTTTGATTCAGACCTTTTCTGCTGTGTTTCGTGATGTGTGTTCTGCGCTTTTACCACTGCCAGTCAGTCTGGTGAATATCATAGCTGGCATGTTTATATTGATCCCTGTACCTACAAAGTGGGGTAGAGCAAGCAGGCAAGGCTGTGTTATTTATTATAAACAAAATGGAGGATATAATGGTACAGAGCAGAATTGCCTGTGGCCTGATGAGATAGACAGCGAGTGTTGTGAGACATGAGACAGTGAGTGTTGTGCTCCCTGAGCGAATCTCTCTGATGAAACTCGATTAGCTGTCTGCGGGAACATTGTCTTGCAAAACTTTATGTGGTTTGGTGGTATTGGTTTGTATTTCCACGAATATCAGTTTTCTGAACTGTCACTCCCTCTCTCTCTCGCTCTGTGTTTCTCTCTCTATCTCTCCCACATCCCTCTTAATCTTTGCATACCACACCTTCCTTATTTTAAAAGTGAACATGTCAGTAAACCTGTCCAGAGTAGGTCTGCTTGCCCAGTGTTAACCTCATCTCTCCCAGTAGACCTGTCCCCATAGGGCTGCTTGCCCAGTGTTAACCCCATCTCTCTCTCTCCTTCTTCCTCCACAGGTGTTCACCCGCTATGGGAAGTGCTACATGTTCAACGGTCCGGAGGAGGGGAAGAGTCTGCGCACCACAATGAAGGGAGGGACAGGCAACGGCCTGGAGATCATGCTGGACATCCAGCAGGACGAGTACCTGCCCGTGTGGGGGGAGACAGGTACACTACACACGCATGACGCATACACTCGCTCACACTGCATTTGGACACTCTGCCTAGAGAGAGACTTTACAGATGGTTTGTTGAAATTCAAGCTCAGTCTTTCTAACTGTTCACTGAACATCGCCTTAACCCAACCCAACCCAAACCCAAGCCCTAACACTAACCAAACACTAACCCAAGCCCTAACACTAACCCAAGCCCTAACCATAACAGGGAGTTTGTTTATAATCTTAGCATCTGTAGATTGTCTATAGGGGACCATCCAAATAAAGTGTGACCGAATACACAATATTATAAAATATGAGATGTATATTTAAAAGATATTACTACACTGGGAATGTTGAATGTAATTATTTTTGTTTTGGTGAAATGTAAAATGGAAGCACAGACGAGTCATGTATCAGATAAGAAAAGAGGCATGGAGGGACGACTAAAACACACTTTTATCGCCCAGGCAGATCCTCCTATATATTTCTGCTGGAAAACACGCACATACTCAGTAAAAACCAATGCTCCGTGTGACACGTTGCCATTGCACAAACCAGTGCAGTTCACCATCACGTAAAACGGTTGTCATCATTTATAAAACCGGTCATAAATTTCACTACCAGCTTTATCTCTGGCCGGCAGAGAACGAGCAGCCCAGCCCATGACAGCCCTCTCACTCTACCTGACAGTAGCCTCTGCACAGCAGAGCTCCCCAAACCCTCCTCTTCCAAACTGCAAAAAAGTCCGATTTTATTATCGTTTATGGCCGCTTTTATCAGTGTTTTCCTTGTTAAGACAGCCTGAGGGAGTATCCAACCGTGGGCAGCCATTTTCGTTTCCCCTCCCCTTCACGGGTGCGGGGCACAGCAGTCTCCTCGCCAATGCGTCTGTCGCTGCTAGTCTGGCACCACACGGTTGACGTTGCCGTGAAAAATGGCATTCCCATCGTTCTTAATTAAAACTCCTTAACCAGATGTGTCGGGGCCCCCTCCCACCCTCCTCTCTCTCTCTCTCTCTCTCTTTCTGTCTTTCTCTCTCTCTCTCTCTCTCTGAATTAGAATACAAGTCTCTCTGGTGGCTTGCAGAGCTGCCTGCATGTTGTTTCCGAGACGACTTCAGTGCTCAGGAATAACCTTTCCCCATTTCTTCTCCTCTTACTTTCCCGGGCCTCGGGTTCCTGTTAGTATTAGTTATTTTTGAAGCTGGCCATCTAGAGTGGAGTGTGTCGATAATGAAGAGGTCAGCCTGTAAACCATGTCTCTCTCTCTGTGTGTGTCGCTCTTTAATTCCCTGGTTGGTGGAATATATGTGTCTGACCTCAGATACACCTGCTGTCTGCCTGGTGTTTGAATGTATGTGTGTGTGTGTGTGTGTGTGTGTGTGTGTGTGTGTGTGTGTGTGTGTGTGTGTACCCGCGTCTGTATGTGGAGTGCAGGTGTTCGGGGATGTATCTGTGTGTGTGCATGAATTGATGCTGTTCTGAAAAATCCATGAGTTGAGAGTGCATGAAAAAGGAGAGAGAGAGAGAGAGAGAGAGAGAGAGAGAGAGAACAACAGCGAGAAAGGAAACGGGGTGAATCAGAGAGAGAGAGAGATTTTTGCACATGGCGAAGCATTGACAATTCAGAAGGCGTTGGTTCCCCACATGCATATGCAATTTACTGTGAGTGTCACGGTGATGAAAAAGACCTGGCACAAGTGCACGGGTGCAATTTGACACATTTTGACAAAGCGGCACAGAAGCTGAGAGTATGTGCTCACGGTTACAGTTCCCTGGAAACCTTCGCCAACGGCATTGGAACCGACGAGCTCTAAATCAAGCGTTTCAGGCTAGATTTAAACTCTCCGGCAACTGGGTGTTTCATTACTGCTACCCTGTGTGAAAGTGCTTACGCTTCACTCTGTCGCCACTCTCCTGCTCCGTCCTCTTCGGGCACACAGAGAGAATGTCTCGAGTAGCATATGAGGTTGTCTCCCATTAGCAGCAACACTATTACAGGTGCACCCTTTAAAGAGCAACACACATTACCTTTGAGTAATAGCCAGACGTTAGCCTGCTAACGCTACGTCATTTGCCTTTGCTACTCAGTTCATTTCTTATTTCCCTGCAGTTACACACTGAGAATTGTTTGTGCCCAGCTAATAGAGCTCGCTGTTGAAGGATTGACAACATAAAGTTTCCACAGTCTTGGGCACAGAACTTTGTGTCGTATTACCACAGCATACAGAGGAGGTAAAAACCACATAGTATATACTGTAAGCAGGGCCGGCTCTAGCCCTTTGGTTGCCCTAGGCGAGATTGAGTGCTTTTATGGATACTGTACGTACCACTACAAAATATCTCAAATACCTCACTACAATTCTTCCAGTCATTTAGGCCACTCCTAATGAGGTGGTCATTTTTCTGTGAAAAGAGCTTGCAACAGAAGCAATACAGAGTATTGTTTTTCCTTGAATATACAAGCCAGCTTCTCTTGATTTTCTCCCCATTTACTAATTTCCTGTAGAAGTTGTTGTGGTGGCAGCTTCTCCCATCATCTCTTTTTGGAAATGTAAAGTCTGGACTGGTCTGGTATGGTCCTCTGCAAACTAACTCTGTCCTTACCGGATCACAGAGGGCTGGCCAGTCAGCAGGATCTATAGGTTCTCCCTGGATAGCAGGAATTGTGGAGGGTGAGGTGTCTGCAGGCGGCAGTGTAGTTTCACTGGTGCCCAGAGTGCTTGATGTGGTCCTGGATGTCCCTTCACCTTCACCTGTATTCAAGCATATTGTATAGCCAGACAAGCAGTGTTTAATATAATAAGTGAAATGATCATGAATGTGGTTGAACTTCTTTAAGAAAACAAGCTATTGTATTTAATACATGCTAACATGTTTCTATTGTACTTTAAAGTATGGATGTGGCTTGAATAAATACTATTAAATAGACTCACCTGATGCAGGCTGTGTGTTCTTGGTGAGTTCATCCATGCTGTTCGTTACACAGTTGCATTTGGTCATTTCTATCATCCTACCACATAGTTGCATTGTACAAATAAATTTTATCTGACCATGTAACTTGTAGTAGATATATTACAATTACTGCCATAAGGCTAAATAATACTAGGCTACTGATTACAATTAGTAGTATTAATGTGATGTGATTATTAAAGTAATAATTGCTAATAATAATAACAATAACAAAAACAGCAACAGTAGTACTAGTTGTGTAGGCTACTTACAAAGTTCAGAGGGAGGCGAATCAGGCGTCCTTTCTACAGCGGCCTCTGCAAAAATTGCCTGAGTGCATCTGGCCAATTTAAAACAAAAATAAACAAAATGTTTTGTATATTCCTGGGGAGGAACTGTACAGAACGGTGAACACCACCACTATCCCCAAAATGGTTACTGTGTGTGCACCTGCTAGTTGTGAATTCACTAAACAGAACTTATGCCATTTATAATTAATGTAGACAGCAACTGTACTTTTCATAACTAGCATACATTATCCAGATATTGGTCTTTTGACATTTACATCCATGTAGGTTATCAGTGAAGTTACGTTTGCTAGTAATAGCCTACGTAGCAAATTAGCAAAGTAACAGTGGCTAGCTAGCTATAGCTAGCCTAAGTGACAGCAATAAAACGTCCAATATTAGGTGATGCACAATACTACATGTATTTCGTTTGACACCTTAATGGCTGAGATGAGAATACTTACCTCTATACTTGGCTTTCTTTTCCTCTTCTTCCTTTCTTCATTTTCGTCCCTGTGCTCCAGATGGTATTGACCGCTTCATTTTTGCGAATGTCACGTAGCTGACACGCTCACGGCTCACCCTGGCAGTGTGGTAGGAGCCCTCACGTAACTAACGTAACTTAACGCAACCGCGACAAATGATCGACAATAACCATCAATTCAATCTAAAAATCAGGTTGACAAGTAAACGTGTGGCTGAAGGGGCGCCCCCAACCCATTTGTCGCCCTAGGCAGTCGCCTAGTTCGCCTATAGCAATCGCCGGCCCTGACTAAGTTGTGTGTTATTAGCAACATGTCACTACATCTATAAAGTTGTCTGTTGTTAGCACCATGGGATAGCATCCTGTTGTTAGTAACATGTCATAGCATCTCTGGATGTCTGGTTCTGGTTAAGAGTTGTCTGTGTTCGGGCAGGCTGAGTTGTCTGTGGCTGATATTGTGCACTGGGGCCTGGTCACATGTCAGTGGGGAGCTTCAGAGAGAGAGAGAGAGAGGGAGAACCTGCCCCCATGTTGCTTAGCAGAGCTTCATTAGCACGGACAGACTGACAGCTCAGCGTTTTTAGCATGCTGTCCCACGCGTATGTCGGACTGTGCAGTCAAACACACCTGTCTGTGAATGTGCTCCCTGGCCCTGTCACCGGGATAAAACGACACAAGTGCCAGCATCTCCTCCGCCACAGCCACCTCCGCCTTGGCCTCCTTCTCTTCCTGTCTGACATCCTCCAGCTTGGGGGGTTGTGGGGCCTGTGGTTTTCCACTCCCCAGACAGATTAGTGCAGACCTCCACCGGAGTGTCTCTCGTCAGTTGGAATCCTGTGTGTGAGGGTGTCAGTGTGCGAGCGGGGCTGTTCATTACTCGAGCAATGGACTGAAAAAGAAACAGGTGTCAAGACTTTTGGCAGAGGCGCTGGGAAAGAGAGAGAGAAAAGGAAAGAGAGAGAGAGGGAGGGAGAGGGAAAGAGAGAGAGAGAGAGAGAGAGAGATAGAGAGAAAGTAGCCAGCGAGACAGAGGAAGCAAGAAGGACAGAGGAACGGCAGAGGGAGACAAGCGTGTAAGCTTTTGCACGATTGATTTTGGCAGGATTTGTTTGCAGTTTTGTCCCCCAACGGATGACTTATTGATGTGTCCTCATGGTCCATTCTCTCTCTGTGGTTCACAGACAGGCAGTTTAAAGTTTCAGCCTGCCACTAAACGTCATTATTCATTTAAGACAACAAGGCCCCGGTCACCTGAGTGAAGCAGCAGTTTTTCAGAGGTCAAATCGACTTCCTCCGGACCGCAAGTTGTTTCTCCTCGTCTCCCGCTCCCCCGTGCCTGCCCCCGCCACCGGACTCGGCCAATTGATTGGCCTCCCGCGTCTGAGGGCTTTATCTGACACCTCCCCATTTGCTTGAGATCTCGAAGCTGCATTGATTTTCACAATCGGCACATCTCGGGGGCTGCCAACTGTTTGACTCGGACGCACACAGAGCCAGCTGTACTTCCTGCATTATGGATTCCTCTAGATCACCAAGCCTCAGGCCTCGTCACAGATGTGAGTCCCTGTGAGTCGTCCACTTGTTTCACTGTCTGCACTCACCTTCTCAACCCCCAAATCTGTCTGTCCAGCCCGATTTCAACCCCCTTGCTCCTATCTGTATCAGGCTGCGCCCGCATTGCCTCGCTCCTCCTGGATTGTATGTTTTTGGGGAGAAGGAGGATGGGGGGGAACGGGTGTGTGAATTAGACTTGAATGAACACACATCTTCTCCCAGCTGCTTTCCCCCAGGCGGGAGTGTGAAATCTGAATGGAAAATTATGGATTGAGCAGACCCACAGGAATGGCTCTAACTCTCTCTCTCTCTCTCTCTTTTTTCTCTCTCTCTCTCTCTCTTTCTCCCTTCCTCCATCCTTATCTCTCTCCTACTCACTTCCTCCCCACATCTCCCCGCCCCCTCTCTCAGTCTATATATACCTGCAGTGTTGGGTGCATGAGTATGCTGTGTCATTTCCAAACACTGTCTAGGTTAGAGAAGGCACAGCAGTCTGTCATCCATGTCCTGAAATATGCATTCCAGGAAAAGACATGAGATGACATTACTATTTACTATAATAAGATACTATTTACTATGAGCATGCAAAGCTGAATAAGCCTCTGTATCCCCCTTGTCATGATAAACAAAATATGTATTAATTAGTCTGCCTTTAAGGGGACTAAAATTGCACACTGTTGAAAGTTACACAAACGGACTCAGATTGAAAAGTCTTAAATTAAAAGTAGACAATGGGATACAAAACCTTGTGCAGTCATAAGCATCAACACAACACAACACAAAATCTATGTCACTCTCTCTTTCCCATCTTTACCTTTACCTCTCTGCCTTTCTGTCTGTCTGTTTTTATTTCAAAGACACACACACACACACACTCACACACACACACACACACACACACACACACACACACACACACACACACACACACACACACACACAGACCAAAAACTAGAGAGTAATTTGTCAGTGAGTTGGCTTGGCTGCAGCAGTATGATGTCAGGTTGGCGGCCGAGTGTTGGCACAGTAGTCCTGTAGTCCTGTCTCACAGCTGTGCTTCCTCAGACATACACACACACACACACACACACACACACAAAACACACACACACGCACGCACGAACAAACACACACACACACACACACACACACACAAAACACACACACACACACACACACGCACACACGCACAAACACACACACACACACACACACACACACACACACACACACACACACACACACATGTCATATGTCTTTTTTATTATTTTCCCTCTCATTTTTGGCCGGACCAGCTTGTACCCTCATTGCCTCTCTTCCTTCCTCTCCCTTTGTGTCCCTCTCTACTCTTATGTCCGTTCCCCAATCTTCACATCAACACCTTCATCATCCCTTCATCCTCTTATCTGTGTGTCTTCCATCTCACTATTCTCCCTTTAGCTTTTTCTCTGGCTGTCCACTCACTTTCTCTATCTCTCTGTCACAAACTCGTTTTCCTTTCTTCCTCTCCACATTCTTTTTCTCACTTTTCCTAAGTAGTCCTCTTCTTTTTGAATCTCTTTAGTCCCTGACAAGCCCTTCTTTTCTCTTTTGGCTTCTATCATTTTCTCTATCTTTCCTCCCTTCCTCATCCTTCAGCCTCTTCTTTTCGTAGTCTTTTCTTCAGCTTCTCAGGCCCCATCAGGTTGTTGATTCCCCCCTCTTGAACAGCACCACGGGTTATTAGGTGTCTGTGCAGGGACTGGAAACTGCTAAAACTGTGCTTCAAGACTTCTTCTTCCGATCTCTCCCTCTCTCACTCTCACTCTCTCCTGCCTGCATCCTTCTCTCTCTAGTCTGCTACATGTCTCTCTCTCTCTCTCTCTCTCTCTCTCTCTCTCTCTCTTTCTCTCTAATCTTCATCCACACTAACCTCCCACATGGTGGTGAGGCATCAAAAGAAAGAGGGTGATTTGGCTCTTTTTAAGCTTCTCTCTATTCTCCTTGTGATGCGGGTCCATCAGTGAAGTCCTTTTAATCTTTCGACTCTTTTGCTTGGATTATTTCTTTATTCATTAGTTCTTGTTCTCCTTCTTCTTCTTCTTCTTCTTCTTCTTCTTCTTTGTCATCATCATCATCCTCTTCTTCTTCTTCTTGCTCTTCATCTTCCTCCCCTTGTGTGAGCAATGCCAGAGAGAGAATCCCAAACCGTGAAATCAAAGCGTGGAAGCCTTAAATCAAAGTGGACAGGAGTTGCAACACGAACCCTTGCCAAGCGGTAACGAGTGGTGTTTTGGGCTCTGGTTTGACAGATCCCTTTCAACAAGCATGGATTTGTTTTTCCTTTTTTTTTTTTTTTTTTAAGCGTGCACACCACAAACACGTGTTCCATCCGCTCCCGTCTGGGATTCTCATCTGTGTCAACGAGCATCATCAAAGCCGCTTTGAGCCGTGGGATAGTTGGACCTTAAAGTTTCAGCAGCTCTAAACAGAAGGGACCGGAGGTCATGGTGGCCCACCAAGGACAGATCAGTCAGACTTGCGTGACTTTATTTCACTTTCGGTTTGTGATGGCTCCGGTCCAAAGGGGGGGCGCTCTGTTGGTGAGTGCTGCTGAACATTGGGTGTGATGTTTTAAGGTTTCAAGGCTTCCACTTGTCTCTTGGGGTGCTAGAGACTAGAGCATACTACTCCAGTTCTAAAATCACTGGCTTCCAGTTAGTAACAGAAGTGACTAGTGCTGCTACTAGTCTATAAATCACTGAATGGTTTGAACCTCAAATACATCTCTTATATGTTTAAAGTATGTCAACCGTAGTAGGGCTCTTAGATCCATGGACTCAAGTCAGCTAGTAAAATCCAGAGTCCAAACTAAACAAAGCGAATGCTATATGAGATGTATGAGGCAATGTATGCCATGTCAGTATATGTCTGTGTGTGTGTGTGTGTGTGTGTTTGAGTGTGTGTGTGTGTGTGTGTGTGTGTGTGTGCGTGTGCGTGTGCGTGTGTGTGTGTGTGCGTGTGCGTGTGTGCGTGTGTGTGTGTGTGCGTGTGTGTCTGTGTGTGTCTGCTTGCGTGTGCGTGCGCCTGTGTGCGCGCCGGAGCATGGCCTCAGCACATGGCCACTGACTGATATGTGAAGTGGCAGTGTTTTTGGGAGGTGGCAGGGCAGTGCATCAGGCCGATGGAGGGTGTTGGGGCTGGAGCTGAAATATCAGACACAGGGGGCCCTTGAGCTCCAAGGCTCAGGGGTGCAGGGTGTGGGGCTGGCTGGCAGAGGTTGGGGGTGGGGGGTGATGCCGTTGATGGTAAATATCCTCCTGCTGTGGGGAGGGCAGCAGGGGGACGACAGGGGCAGCCACACACACGCACACACACCCACGCACGTACGCACACCCACACACTCATAAACACACACACACACACACACACACACACACAGACACAGACATGCACACGCATCCACACATCCACATCCACATCCACAGACACAGACACAGACACAGACACAGACACAGACACAGACACAGACACAGACACAGACACAGACACAGACACAGACACAGACACAGACAGCTGGTCTCCCTACAAGACCACATCTTGCACCCCCATTAGGTCACAGCAAAATGCATTACCGCCTGTTCCGGCATAACACAACAAGATTGGTTGCTAGGGCTGCGAAATTACCACATCACCGCTACTAAGAGGAGTACCGGAGTGTTGAGCACCGTAATCGTAATAGCTTTGCCCCCATATCTGAGAGTGCTGCCTTCCTCATGTAGCATGTTACTTTGTCTGTGGTCTGGTCTACACGTATCCATATTATCCACACGTTTATTTTTCTCTCTCCACACATGAACAACAAAACGATTCCAAAACGCCCAGACCCCTGCGCTAAGCATACACATAACCTTTCGCAAACACATCACGTCATTGTAACCTTCTGGTCAACTGACCATTAATTGTTTGGTAAACACACAAAGAATATGTAAATATTGCATTCAAATAAATGTGAATATGACATGCAACATGTAACTATAACTGCCTGTTTCGTTCATGCACCCAAATCTCATGAATACGCCTCATAGCAGCGTTAGCAGACAAGCTAGACATGCCACACAGAAATAGTGTTATAAAGTTTGTGTATTTTTAACTCCTTAAACTCTTTCAGCTCAACAATGTGAACATATTAAGGGTCGCCAAATTAATTAGCTAGCAGAGCACTCAGAGAGTGTAGACCTCTACCAAGGCCAAATGGCTTTCTCCCAATGTTGCAATGAGAAAGTGAAACTACATTTGTGGATCCGCCCCGCTATTTAGATTCGGGGATACGATTGATTGAGTTCTTATTTGGCCCATGCTACAGGTTTTATGAAAATCGAGTTTTGGCATAATCCTGCTTACAGACAGACAAACAGACAAACAAACCACAAAGAAAACATAACCTCATTGGTGGAAGTAATTAAACACAGGGGGGTTTGGTTGCGGTATTACAGCAAACCGCAAGGTGCCATTCTTCAAATACTGTGGCAAGGACATTTCTAAACCGCTGCAGCCCTACTGGTTGCTGTAATGGCAGTTATAATGATGATGAGGAGGACAAGGAGGACGGGGATCACGGAGACATGGAGATAATGATGATGATTATGATGATGGTGGTCATGGAGTTTGTGGTAGTCATGGAGACAATGGTGTTGATTATGATATGGTCACTAACTGGATACCTCAAAATACTTTCCCAAAATAACAGGCAAAGTTTGATTGGCTCCCTTTATGTTGTCATGACAAATGTACAAATGGATTCCAAGGAAGACACTCTGATGTATGACCCTGCAACTCACCCAGTGTTACAGCAGGACCACAGTAGGGCAACAAACTGTGTCCACACATGGTCCCTGAAGAGCCTCAGTATGCTGAAGCAGAACTGGTCCATGTCCATCACTATGAGGGAAGAACAAGACGGGCAGGAGGCATTCTCAGGTGGGATGTTGTCTTGGAGTAATTCAGTGAAATTAGACAACTGTCCTTGAGCGAACAACCACACACACACAAGCACACATTCAGTAGGCACACCACACACAGAGCATGCCTGGTAGTCAAAGCAACTGTATACAGGTTTTTTACAGCTTTTGAGGTATGTTTTTGTATCATCTTCAAATTCATTTGGATGATATATGGTCATGTGAAAAGGAGATAGACACACCCGTCTTCCACTAATGTTGGGGTGGCAGTGATATTCTGCCTTCAAGGGGATCTTTGAATGAAAGCTGTTTGTCAGTGTCCATTTCCGCTTCATCTAATAGACAGATGAATATAATATACATGTCACCTGTATTCAGAGCTGGTTTTAGAAGACATGGAAATAAATGTTTACTGGCTACAGAATAGTTGTTTTCTTTCGTTTTTTACGTTTACACATGGTTATGGTATTTAGCAGACACTTGCGGATTGTATTTATTTATATATACATACTGTATGTATGCAATTGTGTGTACACATACAGGGCAATGAAACTCAAACACTGGTCAATATAGTGTTTGAGGTTTCACGCCTATATATGCGTGGCCTAGTGGCCAACCTTCACAGACTTCACATTCCATCCGTAAGAGCAGAGTGTGAAGGTTGAATTAGCAGAGCAATAGCACAACTGTACATAAAGGATTGCATTCCACACAACATAATGGGAGACATATCAGTGTTCAAAAGAGGACAAATTGATGAACATTAAAGTGAAGTTTAACATCCTGCACAGTCACCAGATCTGAATATTATTGAGCCACTTTGGGGTGCTTTGGATGAGCGAGTCAGGTAACGTCTTCCTCCACCACCATCACGTAGTGACCTGGCCACTGTTCTGCAAGAGGAATGGCTCAACATCCCTCTGGCCACCGTGCAGGACTTGTGTCTGTCAGTCCCAAGATGAATTGGTGCTGTATAGGTTGAATTGATGCAGCAATAGGAGGTAGGATCAGTTGAAGCACTTGAAGACTTAGAGTTTTTTCATCTACTTGCTTTAGGTGCTCTTTGAACATGAATGGCGTGAACGTGATAAAACATGCTTACGAGCAAATTATATTAGTCTACACATGCTGCTATTGACTGCTACTCACACAATATAAGCCATTGCACAGAAAGAGTGAGAGTAGTACAGGCAGCTGTGTGAGAAACAAAACTCACAGACCTCCTCGGAGATTTAATCGATTGCCAGCTTTCGTTCCTGGAAGCCTGGAGCTCATGGGCAGTTTTACTCTGAATCTGACAATCTATAAAATGACTCTGACTCTAGAATTCTATGTTATAGTTCCCACCAAAGTATATAATTGCTAAAGACATTAGTGAGGTCCTGGATGATTTGTTTAGTAACATTAGATTTCAGCAACAAGTAGTGAACTTGCTGAGTGAGGTGAAAACCGGTAGGTAAACATTAGTTACAAATATAGCTAGCTTGTTCGTCTAGTTTTAGAGAAAACTGCTGAGTTGAATTGTCTGGAAGCTGTCGGGTAAATCCAGAACATCACTGTGAATGTTTTTTCAAGCCAGGAGGTAACCCAGGGATTAATGTAGGGGTGAGGTTAGGGTTCATGAGTCTGAGGTAACCCAGGGATTTAGGGGTGAGGTTAGGGGATTTAAGAATCGTTCAACCAGGTGATAGGTAGCTGATTTGAACAGGCATACAAGGCATGGCATGCTTGGATTTAGGTTAGTGCATCATTTCTTTTGCACTTTTTCACTTTTCCAGCCACCCATATGTTTAGAGCCGCCATCTCTGGAGCTGGAGATAGCCCTGGGGTCTGGCTATTGGGCTATAGCCATGGGTCTCTTTGTTTGTTTAATATGAATATGAATTAAGAGCTCACACAACCGCTGAACTTTCTGTGGTGAATGCAGCTCTCCCCGCCCCACCACTCATGACACACACTCACAGTGTTGTCAACTTAATGACTTTCTCGCTAAACTGAGTGACTTTTCAGACCCTGTTAGCGACTTTATTTCTAAAAGCCAACATGTGACAAATCTTGCAAGTTGTTAAGACCATCAGGGGGAAAGCAAGAAATCTAAATATTTTCTGAGACAACTGTAATTTATCCCCGTGCATGCTGCTCAGAGTGACGTTAATCTCAGCCATCATCTCCTGTGGCGGCTGTGTCTTTCTCTCTCTCCTGCACGCAGGCAGAAGTGAGTTACTATGGTTACGGGATGCTCTGTATTCCAACACTGCTCTTACATTTACCACACAGCTATGGCTGTTAGTCTTTATGTCCACAGTAAATGTCAGTGTGATGTGTGTCCACAATACATCTGGGATCATGTTGATTGAATGTCTCATTGAGAAAGAAAATCTCTTTTGCAAGAGAGACGAAGGCTGGTATGAAAATGTGGATAATCGCTATACTGCAAAGAAAATGGTCACGTCTTTAAATATGATCCTCTTTTTTATTTAATAGATAAAAACTGGATTGGATATTTTAAGGATGTATTGACCGCAGAGCTGGAAATGTCCCTGGTTTTCATTTCAGAAATCTGAACATCTGATAGGAGGGAGGGCAGCTACTGTTTTACAACTAGGCAGAGTTAAATGCTAACATTATTTAACCAGAGGCAATCACTTCTCCCCTAAACTGAAGCAATTCCAGGGATGAGTTCTTGGTCATTGGCAGAAACGGAGCCGAGGATGAGTAGTGATCCATCCAGCACATCCATAGCTCTTAAGGAGCAAGAAACAGGGGTTGTGTGCAGCTCTCTATCTTGCTATAAATGGGTGACAGGCTGCAGCACAGGGAAAGTTGACTTAGGCCCAGAGATAAGCCCTCTTCATCAGACAGAACTCATTATGTGGAGGTGGGGATGGAGGGGCGGGGGTGCCGAGAGCACACACACCTGATTAATTAGGAGTGTTGGCAGTTTGTTTTGTACAATGGGCCAGGGGAAGGAGTGTGAAGTTTGGCTTTTGAACGGGTGTTCAGAGCCACACGTGTGACTTTTCCACATCTTTGATGATCATCAAGCAAAGAAAAACACTCATCTAAATCTATTTTAAAATGCCACCTGTTTTTCGGTTGTGTCTTGCACTGCATTCTGTTTAGAGCGTTATACAGCAGAGTGCTGGGGGATTTAAAACACACTAGTGTAGGCTATATTATCTCTTGAATATAAACTGTTCCACACACCCTGCTCCAAAGGCACAGTTACATGAAGGGCGACCACAAATGCAGTCTGAATTGTGTTGTGTGATGCATAAAGAAAAGCAAACATCCAGGCATGCTGAAGGAAGGGCAAAGCCCAACCATTGGCCAGGGAGCCCTGTATGGCCCTGAAGGCCAATTAGGTGTGCAACCTAAGACCTAGAAAAAACAAGGCAGGGTTGTGGCAAAAGTCTTACTCTCATATGTACTGGGATATAGACCCCCTGACACCTAAGGTTACCCTGATTGCTCAAGTGAGGAGAGTGTGCATTTGGAGCTCTGAAGTGGCTTATTGTACACATTCCCCAGCCTTTAGAATGAGATGGAGTGGTAGAGGGAGGCCAGGTCAATAATACTGTTGGAAAGTGCCGGGAGGAATTGCTGCAGAATTGATCATTGCCTTGGTTTCCAAATAACATGAGGCTCTTGTAGCCAAATGGTCTTTGTTCTTTCCCCTGTTTCTCTCGCTCACTCACAGACAAACTCACGGACACGCACACACACACATATACGCACACACACGACACGCACACGCACACGCACACGCACACACACACACAAGCACAGTGGCAAGGCCGAAGATCTTAAGATGGGTGCACTTTATTTCACATCAGCTTATTTCGGACCACATATTGGAACTCAATAACAGTGAATCGCGTGTCAGGAAAACCGGTAACACTGAACTCCTCGCCCTGGCGGCCAGTCTATTGGGAGGGGGTGGGAGAAGAGAGAGAGAGAGATAGAAAGGCCTGTCATCAGCCTGCACCAGTTTTTAGTTATTAATGTCTGACGTAGCTTAGATTCATGAAGGCAAATCTGATTTAAAGGCTAATGAAGCTCTTCACAAGGCTGTATATTTTATGAAGATTAGCTAATCTTGGAAGGTATAAAAATAATATGACCCTACCCATTCTGCATTGTCTTGGAGAGAAGAGTTGGAGGGGTAAAAAGAAGAGATTGAGGGCATCGGGTCGTCGTCATCAGATGCGGTGTATAGGACTGCATTCCTTCTGTGCATTTTCCTATTTGCAATTTTTTTAAAGTAGTTATTCAACAACATTTGTTTTCAACATGATAAGGTTACAGCAGGTAATGTATAAGTTAGCTAATGCATATGGCCATCTGTGAGTGACCGACGCAGCTAACGTTGACGTAGCTAGCTACGTGTGAGTAACCTTCCCAATCATATTAAGCATACGACTCGGAATGAAAGACATCGTCGAAGAAAAGTATGTGAAGCAGAATTGTAATTTATTAAATACATTTCATTATAACTTACTTTCGCATGTGACAGGCTATGTTATTTTCAAACCATGGGCTACACCCCCTTTTGATTAGGTGGGCCAGCAGTCAATCTGACACATAAAAACAAAAAGCATGCACAGTTACAGACTTCATCTCTACTTCTAGCTGAAATGTTTCTGGTGTGAGTGGGGGGGCCTTTGAGGACACAAGCTTTCGTGTTGGGCGTCCATTTAGATGCCTTACGCGCTGCAGGGCTTCCTTTCATATCCGCAGCAGGGATTGAGGCCGCCTGTCCCTCAGGCTTTAAAAGTTTGGAGTGTGGGGGAGAGAGAGAGATGTAGACACACACTGGTAATGGAGGTCACCCCGAAAGAGCCTCCAGAGACAATGATTTTGACTTTATGACTGTGTGTGTATTTGTGCATTTGTGAGAGAGAGTGTGTGAATCTGTGTGTGAGCGTGTGTGTGTGTGTGTGTGTGTGTGTGTGTGTGTGTTTGTTTCTGTGAGTGTGTGTTTTAGCACATTTCCCCCTCATATAGAGGTGTGTTTTATATTTTGAGGAGATTGCCTAGTGCGTGAACATTCTATTCTGCGGCCTTCGCTTTGATGCCGAGCCAAAGCAAATGGTCCAGCTTTGCACAGAAAGCATGTCTTTCACAGTCGGATGGGGCCAGCACTTTGATTCTAGGCTCAGCTGCAGAAGCCTCTTAAGTTCAGCACTCTGTCTCCATTTCTCTACTGGCAAAAGTAGAGAAAGTAAAAGGCAACCTGCTGGATTTCTCACAATGCATCATTCTTCCCCATTGTGAATCAAGGCCTTTTGTGTCTGTGTGTGTGTGTGTGTGTGTGTGTGTGTGTGTGTTTGTGTGTGACTCACCAAGAGTGATATAAAGCTTAGAGAAAGTTCAACCAAAAAGAATAAAGACAATTTACTACATGTATTTTATGCACCTTTATGCAACTAACATGTTTGCACAGATAGAGAGAACCTGGATGAGTGAGCAAATCACTGTTGATTAAACATCTTTCTATTAGGGTGTATGTGTATGTGTGTATGTGCGTATGTTCTTTCTAGACGGTCTTATATTTTTTATGATTCATTTGTATTCATGTGAGTGCGTACATAAAATACTAAAACTCAATAAAGAAGGAAGAATATCTCTCTCTCTCTCCCTCTTTATCTTGCATCAGAGCAGGCAGCGCTGCACAGGCGGTTCATGTATTTGTTTGTGTGTTTACTCGCGTTTGTGCTGAAAGGCTCTTCCCCCTCCCTTCCCCTTCCCCTTCCTGCAGAGGAGACAGCGTTCGAGGCGGGCATCCGGGTGCAGATCCACAGCCAGGCCGAGCCTCCCTTCGTGCATGAGCTGGGGTTCGGCGTGGCGCCTGGCTTCCAGACGTTCGTGGCCACCCAGGAGCAGAGGGTGAGTCCCGCACCCTACCGTCCTTCAGCTCCCATCACTCACACTCACTGACGGCTGTCACTCATCTGTCGCTCAGAAGGAACAAGTCCCTATATTTATAAGACTTTATTGGATACACAATATATCTGAATTCCTTCCATATATATATATATCAGATTTCACTGTATATAGACCGTCGTTCGTTATATATATATCAGACTTAATTGTATATACGTACACTACCGTTCAGAAATTTGGAATCTCCCAGAAAATGACAGCATTTACAGGAAAACTCGTATTTCAGCCATCAAATAATGTGCAAAATGAACAGAAAATATAGTCAAGACAATGACAAAGTTAGAAATAATGATTTTAGCTTGAAATAACAATGTTCTTGAATATTTACTTTCGTTAAAGAATCCAACATTTGCAGCAAGTGGCTACTTTATGTAATGTTGTAGCATTACAGCTTGACAACTTCTTCCCTAAATACGTAATTTAGAGCAAAGCTTTGGGTGACTTTCATATCGTAGGATGAAATTGATTCTGTCAAGTGCTGTCCACGCAGGGTTGGGAAGGTTAATTTTGAAATGGAATTAGTAGTTACCCTGCTAACTTGGCCGCCGCAGGATGCCACTTTGGATCAAAGCATCTGCTAAATCCCGACGTTTACCTTTCATTACGCAACTCTGTTCCATGTACTGTAACTAGATACTCACCACCCCTGTGTCCACGGGTGGCATGGCGATGGAGATATGGTAAAATGGAGTTATAGCCTTTCTTGTTAAAGTTTTTTTACTCTGTACAAATGACATACTTTAGCAGCACCTAAGTGCCCCCAGACAATCATATTTCCTCTTCCATGCTTGAAAGAGGGTGGCAAGCACTCCTCCAAGACCGCTTCATTTGTTCTACACCTCACATAGTTTCTTCTCTGTGTTACAAGTTACAAGTTACAAGTTACAAGTCACAAGTCTTTTATTTGTCAGATGCACAAAATGACACAGGGTCAGACTAGGCACTGAAATTCTTATGACAAGGCGCCGCCCAAACCTACCAAACCATAACATCACATACTATAACATAACAAACCATGATGTACACTCTGCACAAGTACTATGAACATAATTTACACATAATAAACATATAAGGGCCATTCTACCGAATTGGTGCAAAGTCAGGTTGGAAATATTTTGAAAATTTGTATGTTTTATTCCCAAAACTTTGTCTGTATATATATTGTACCATATCTAAAGTACACATATCTAGTAAATGAACCGTCAATTTTTATATTGTATTTTCAGAATGTGTTGGAATGTTTTTCCTCTCCCAAAAATTGTCACTACCGAAACATAGTAATAAACTATAGGAAAAACGTATTATTATTAACCTGTTCAGATTGTGTTTCCTTCCCTTCTCTGAAGAGTATTTTTACAAATATTTCTTGAAGGTTTTCACAATGAAATCAATAAAAATTACATTTTTACCAAATTTCAAAGTTCAATTTATACAATTCATCAAAATCTAAGTGCAATATTTCTTTGTAAAATGCAAAATACTGATCATATTGATTCCAGAGTTGATGATTGATGAAATTGAACATACATTAAACCAATCAGTATCATAACATTTTAGTTGATAACTCAATATACTTTATTTTTTACAAAACATCCAGTGTTTCGGTAGTGACTGCACTGTTTCGGTAGTGACAGCACTGTTTCGGTAGTGACCACAGTATTTTGTTTGCAAGGTTGTATCATATTTCCTCAACCTTATTGCTTAATCTTAACTCATACCATGCTTTAGGTTAGGAATATTAAAAACACAAATGTTTTGTGCTTTTGCTGTCTTTTCCTCCATGATTTTCTGACCTTCTTTTGCTCCCTGTTAGGTAAATCACTGATACATTTCAACTTTCCTTCTTCCTTTCATTTCTTATTTCTTTCTCTTTCCTTCCTTAAATATTCTTGGTGTTTCACTGGGTCATCCCTCACTCTTTGTCGGTATTCTCTCAGCCTCTCTGCTCCACTTTTTCCTTTTGGCATTTTGGTGTCTTATGATTCTTTCTCTCCTGAACAATTTCAGATAGAAATCAGCATTATCCACATCTTTACCATTTAGTCCACATAACACATTTATTTCAAAATGATGGGATTGAACTACTTACCATTCCATTTTGTCACTACCGAAACGATCATGTCACTACCGAAACTTTACCATATGTTTTGGTAGTGACTGTTTCGGTAGTGACTGTTTCGGTAGTGACAATTCTAACTAAATTTGAGCATAAATAAATAATTCTAGCAAGCACATGGCTAGCAAACAAATCTTTGAAGACACAAACAAACATAATACTTTGCATAAAACCCCAAAAAGTTTACTTAATTGAAGAAAAAAAGGTGTTCGGTAGTGACAATTCTTAAGGTTACACACTGATTTTCAGACTTTGGAACACATTTATACCAAAAGTATGGGATCTAGCTACTTACCATTCAGCCATGAGGGACAGGGATGCATTATCACTGCCTGGTTATAAATGCAGGGGTGTGGCTAAAAAACAGGCTCAGCCAATGGACTAAAACTCCTGTGTTTCGGTAGTGACTATGGACATGATTTTTTGAGTATAGTTTTTTATTTTTTTTATTAAACCCACAATAAATCTAAATCTTCCAAGTTCTGTTTAAACTTAATCATAAAGATCTTTGAAATTAGATCATTGAAAAAAATCAAAAAAATGTAAAAAGTGTTATTTACAGAAGTTGAAATTTAGATGCCAGGGTTGGGGACAGCTACTTCCCAATAGAAAGTACCCTATAAAGGATGATTTTGTATATATTTAGCTTATCCCTATCTCATTTAATGTCTTGGGTTTAAATAGACCATAACATATTCTTAGTAAATATCTATGTCTGAATGTCTGTTTTGTGAATAGTTTTTCTTGTTGTGGGACCACACTTTGCGCCAATTCGGTAGAATGGCCCATAAACATATAATAACCTAAATAACCTTACTCAATATACAAGATAAATATACAATACGATGTGCTAAACATATACCAACCTATACATATAATACTAAATATACATATAGCAGCCTATACATATAATACTAACATATATACAGTACATATAACATATAATACACATATAATAAACTATACTAATCTATAGGTGATCCAAACACCTCAGTTTAGATTTATCAATCTTCAATCTTCCAGCCAGTATCTGCTTCCGTTTGCCCACTGCAGTGTTTTCCTGGCATTGGCCACTCTCAGAGAGTCTTTGTCTTTGAAACTCTGCCTATTAGGCCAGACCAACTGAGCCTCTTTATTGTTGAAGATAAGACTTGTGTCTTCTGGGTACTGTTTATTAAAATTGCCAGCTGAGGACCCATGAGGGATCTGTTTCTCCAATTAAGAGATTAAGATGTTTTTATCCTCCAGCACAGTTGTGCACAGGGACCTCCCACTTCTCTTTCTCTCCTGGTTAAATCCAGTCTGTCCGGTTCTGTGAAGGATGTGGCGCGTACCTTTGTCAGATAGCTTCAGTATCTTGCCAGTTTCATGGAGTAGCCTTCATTACTGAGAACATCAATAGACTGATGAGTTTCAGTAGAAAGTTATTTTGTTTACGGCCATGTTTAGACTTTAATCAATTCCAGAAGTGCTGATGCTCCAGATACTCAAGTAGTCTTTTAGACATGATCATTTAGGGAATTCAGGAATGATGGTGGGAGAAAATAGGCCTTTTACGCCTATGAAGACATTTCATTCAAAATCAGCTGTTACAGTGATACAACATTAACAATGTCTACACTATATTTATGATTCATTTTAGGTTATTTGCGTTGAAAAAAATATGATTGTCTTTCAAGTGATTACAAGCTTTTAAACAGTAGTGTATATCAGAGTCCAACAGATTTTATGTATACAGTACATACAATATATACATATATATATACACTTTCAGGTACTATGAGGGGGTTTGTAGGTTTGCAGGCTCCCTTTTCCTCTCTCTTCATGCTCCCCTCCTTCCCTCCCCTCTTGAGATGCCATGTCTTTTTACAAGCTGTCTGTTTCTGTTCATGTTGGAGTTTTTCTGCTTCATCTGCCTCTCTCGTCCACCTCATTCACCGCAAGAGCAGCATAATGTTCGGTCATCAGGTTCCAACAGGAGATGTCCATTAGTGTGTGTGTGTCTGTGTGTGTGTGTGTGTGTGTGTGTGTGTGTGTGTGTGTGTGTGTGTTTTTGTGTGTGTGTTTCTGTGTGTGTGTGTGTTTCTCTGTGTGTGTGTGTGTGTGTGTGTGTGTGTGTGTGTGTGTGTGTGTGTGTGTGTGTGTGTGTGTGGCATTTGTTGTGTGTGCTTGTGTGATTGAATCTCTGTAAAGACGTGCTCTGAATAGCCAAGCAGGTTATTGTATTGGTTTATGTTGTTCACATAGGGGTTCATTCCATCCTTTTCTATCCTTGCTGTGAGTGATGCTTGATTCACGGTCTCTCCCCTGTCCCTCTCTGCTTGTGTATGGGCCAGAGGGCCATAGTCACAGACAAGGCCATAGCTGCCACTTGCAGGAGGAGTGGCCATGTGTCTTTGGCTTGGAGAAAGAACGAGCCTGTCTGTGGACTGCAGACTATCTAATCAAGCCAAAAGACAGCAGGGGAAGTGCAGACCCTTACTGATACTAATACTATTAAAGATTCATGTTTGGTCATTTAAATGGCATTTTCTTTTAAATGGCAAAATCAGCCACTTTCACACCAACGGAAATCTAATCCAGTTTTGTGTAATGAAAGATGATTGTGGTCTCTAATGGTGATCTAACTGCAGTGCAAACTCATTGCTATTTGTAAATAGCTCATATTTTCTCCAGACTCTTCACTCCACTACCACAGTCCACTGCTGTTAAGCTAATTGCAAGTCGAGGCTTGAAGATAATGAAATCGCCACCATTGGGTTTTTCATATTAGTTCCTCCCTTTAAAAAGGCCAGAGGGAATACTGCTGTGTTGCTTTGCATTAATACAGTAATAGACTGGAATATGTATTAAGCCACAACGCTCTGTGCCACACATATCGCTTTTGGGACATAGGACAAATCTGCGTTTTATATATTTAAAAACTCAGACGCCCATAAAAGTGCTGAAATATTGTCAAAGATAAAGTGGAACATCTGCTTGCCCTAATTATAGCTTGTTAAATTGTGAAATTTTTCTTGTTTTGTTCAGTACATTTTTGTGACATTTAATCACACCCCTTAGTCTAACTCTTAGTTTCAGTTTCCTGTGGGTTCATTACATAAACTACTTTCAGAAGTGTTCCCACTCTTTCTCTCTCTCTCTCTTTCTCTTTCTCTCTTTCCACCTCTCTTTCTGCCTCTGTATGCACCACCCTCCCTTCTCTCTCCGTCTAAAAGCGTCTCCGACAACAGATGTTTACTCAAGTAGCTCTGTCACTCATATCCTTCTCAGCTGCAATGCAAAGTTCTCATTATTATCTTCAGGCTCAACACGCATTGCTTCGAGCCTTCTTAGAGAATAAAATACTGTGAGACGTTATGAGACACTACAAAGACATGACCTGACAGATCATTGCTTTGCTGTAATTAAAGCCCTGACTGGGTCAATTATGGGGAGTGCTTTAATGCTTGCATCATGCCTGAGAGATTTTAGTTGAGCTTGTTAATCCTCAGAGCAGAGGCAAGCAGTGAGGGAGACGTGTCTGCGCCGCCGGTTTCACCAGACGACGTAATCGCCGCGGCCGGCAACACGGGGCCGACAAAATGGAGTGCATAATACCGTAAAAGCTTTTAATCACAACACAGGCAATCAGCACACTAACTAATTCTTGAACCTATGTGAAATTAACACCCGTGTCCATTATAACAATTAGGAAACACGGTAGTCAAAAACAGGACTGGACAATGGATGTTGATATGCATTGTAAAGATTATAACTTTCATAATAGTTTCACGTACAAGAGCAGTCATAAAGTGTCACGGGTAGAATTGTATGTATTTAAGCTAACATTAAAACAATGCGTTATGGTTTGTATCTTTCACAATAAGTCACAACAGTGATAACAATGCCTTTCCATGAGTAGAGGGAATATGTACTATGATGGCTTTGTTTTTTAATCTGGTTTTGTGCTTTTGCCATAAATAACTTAATAATAAAATGAATAATATGCATGACACTAAAAATGTGTACAAACCATGTATAAACCATGTTAAATGTGTCATGTTACATCTTTAGGAGTGTCAAAATCGATATTCAGCTTCAGATTGACTTTGTCAAAGATGTTGTATCGCACTGCTCAGAAATTCTTTGCAATATTTACGGACAGTTCAAAGGAAGAAAAGTTAGAGAGACAGACAGAGAGGGAGCAAGAGAGCGGAAGAGATCTGAGGAGGTTGGACTCCAGAGAACTTCAATCATGAGGAGGCCTGCTCCCTCGGGACTTCAGGTTTAGAGAAGTCTCTGTGGATCTGGCTTTCTCTCTTTCTTTTCTTTCTTTCTCTCACTCTCTTTTCTTGTGCCATGTGTCTGCCTCTCTTGATATGCAGTGAGCTTGAGAGTCAGAGAGCACATATTGATTTTTTGTTAGCGCACCGTGTGTGTGTGTGTGTGTGTGTGTGTGTATGCACAGAGGCCTGCACGTACGTAACAACTTTTTAATGCATTTTTATGAATCTGTATGATCACATCTATGTTTATGTTGTGTGATGGCCTAAATTACTCTTTTATGGGACACAGTTTGTTTGTATGTATCAGTATTTCTGAAATATTTGTTGTGATTCGTTCACCAGCTCATTCAGTGGTACTTCCTATTTGCATAATAGATCTGGATCTATTTAGGCTATTTAGGCGAAATCGTATTGAGCAGTAAGCTAACCAATAAGGCATCTGAGAGAAATTGTATTTATTATTGATTTAGTCATTTGGCTAATTTGTTAAAACCACAAACATAACAACTCATAACGTAGTCAGCAAACACATCTTGCTAGACTTAACAAACTTATCCTTATATACAGCATATAAGAAATAAGGACTTTGAGATCCAGTGGCGTAACGTAGTTACGACGGGCCCAGGTGCAGGCTATTATGACGGGCCCTAGTCAGTGGCGTAAGGCAGTGGTCCCAAAACCATTTACAGTCCCGTACCCCATGTTTGTAACCGCCGCCGCCACGCCCCCTCCCCCTGCGCAGATATTTAGCCTACAACACTTAAAACTGTCAGGGTATGTCACTAACCGCCGCTGCTATGCCCCCTCCCCCCACGCAGTGTAATTATTTCGCTGAATATGGGTATACATCAATATTTTTGGCACACCAGCAAGTATATTCATCTAAATCAACCTTTTAAAACAGCATGCTAAGAAGGAAAGCTTCAATGATTTTAAACAAACTGTGAATTTAATTAGGCCTACTTGTTGTCAAGTCTGTGGAAACTGCAGACAATATTGACCTAGTTAGAAGCCCTGCCGTACTACAGCTGTTGAAATCCACTAGAAATCTTCATTAACAAATCCTGTGAAGGAGAAGTGGTCATTTGCTTTTCTCGTTCCTGACGTGCATGAATGTACAATCCTGTAGGTGACACATTCATCAATTTCAGTTCTGTTAAAGTTGACATATTTAATGATTATTCAGTTTCGTTAAAGTTGGCATATTTAATGATAATTCAGTTCCGTTAAAGTTGACATATTTAATGATAATTCAGTTTCAATAAAGTTGACATATTTGGTGATAATTCAGTTTTGTTAAAGTTAGCATATTTGATAATAATTCAAACATATGAAGATCTGTTCTTTTTTTTTATTTTCATTCATAAACTGTTACATCTTATTTTAAATTGTAGATTGACAGATGTGAAGAAAGCATCGGAAGAAGGGGAGGGGGATTTTTGACCTTGGGCTATATCTCACGCATTCAGAGATCTTTGCTTTTTGGCTCCAAAAGGACATGTCATGTTTTATAACCATGAACAGAAGACCCATCCCCTTAAAAGTCCTCCACATAGGATGCTCTTGGGTTTCCTCACTCATTACTCCTCTCTCCTCTCTCCTCTCTCCTCTCTCCTCATCTCCTCTGGTAGCTATTAGATAAATTAGATATCCTTCATGATGTCACACTGTGAACGTTTCTTTGGGTCCCGGGCTGGAAGACTGAGGAGCAGGGACAGAGGACGCCTGCACATAGCGGTTTGAGATGTGCCTATAGTTTTGAGACGAGTAGCCTGGTCACTTATTCTTCACCTAAACTGAAAGGCAGGTGCTTATAATTGGTGCTAAAGGCAGAAATAAGCACACATAAAACACAAACCTGGCTAATTAAAAAAGCTCTAATGTTGGATACAATGACAACTTTATTTTCATCAATCAAATAAACTGTATTTCCAATAATAGAAGGTAAACATAATTGATCATCTAAGCCTAGCTATTTGCCTAAGCTAATGTCCAAGTTTCAACATAGTGTGTTTCATGTCTGTGTAATCATTGGTCTTTTTCAGTGTGTCAGTCACAAAAAAGGGTTCAGTAGGCCCTACCAATAAGATATCTTCACTCCTTTGAGCTCCAGCCCTCCCCTGTGCTGCTCCACAGTCGAACGGGCAAACACATTTAAAAAAAGCCAAGCGTACAAAAGGAACGAGATGGAAGATGGGTCCTTCGTGAAGTCAAGTCCTATCACGAACGCCACATCACTGCGCCCCCGGATGTGTTCTGCGTGAGAGGGAAAGCGAGCCTGCGTCCTCCTGGCTATGTGGCTGTGGCGGCCCACCGCTGCTTTAGCATTCTGTGTCCATACAGCACAGCAGGGCTGGGGGTGCAGTGGACTGGAGAGAATGGCTGCCAACTCTTCCCCCCACTGTGTTCCTCTACTCGTTTCCTCGCTCTGCTTCGACGGGGAGTCTTTCCTCACCCCTGCGTTAAGGGTCACGTTGTCGCAACCCGACCAAGCAAGCAAGGAAGCAATCAAGCAGACACCAACATCAGCAGGATGGAGTGAAAAGGCATTCTGCTGCACAGGAAGTGGACTGTGGCAGTGGTCGCCTCAGTCACTTGACCCTGAGATCACAGCTTGCATTTAAACAGGATTATGGACACAAGCAAGCACACCAGCGCGTGAGGGGAATAGATTTTCGTTCCGGTGGCAAGGCTCATGACTGTACATGTACAGCGTCTAGTTTGAAGTGCTGCATCAACTATTTATGTTGTATGAGCCACTCATATATATATATATATATATATATTTTTTGGGATTGTCGGCTGGACTCAGTCCAAAGCGAACGGCAAGCCAAGGAAAGAGGGCCCGAGTTGGGCTGGGGTGTAACTTTGCACACCGCGCAGCTCTCCAAAAGGATGGAGGTTGGGTTTCGACGAGATATCAAATTAAAAGTTCATGGTCTGGAAACATGTCTCCTGCGTCCTGCAGAGTTTGCAGGCTGTCGGCATCAGGGGTGGGCGTGCTTATAAGATCTTCTTTGCTTTTTTCTGTGTTATTTGATTATTTATGCCTCTTCCATGTGTGAGGCCACCTCGTCGCATCCTGGCTGAGGTGAATCGTTAGCTGGAGTCTCAAAGACTCAAGACTCAAAAGTAACAGAACTGGGACGGAAATGACACCAGATGTGTCCGACATTCACCCTTGCGGTGGCGGCGGTATATGTGGACCTCAGGAGAGCTCTGAATATTTAATTGCGGAGCTTAATCAGGGGGGTCTACTCGTTAGCAGTCATATCCACTTAATTACGGTGTTAAAGGAGACGCCAGCCAAGACACTAGAGGAGAGCCTGAGGGGGGGGGGGTGTATGTACTTGCCCAGCGCCGCATGGCAGAAGTAGAAGAAGAGATTTCTCTAAGCTAGCTCTGGTGTGAATGCTGAAATAGTGTTTTTTTCTTAATAGTGTTTTTTCTCTTTTTGATGTAGTGGAGCGGTGTTGGGGGAGGGGGACGGAACCTGAGTGTTGTATAAATTTAATTATTTCAGAGAAAGGCAGCATGCGGTTTGATCTCTTACACACTCCGCCAAGGGCTCAGGTAGCCTTTTCATAGCCTTGGGCAGAGTAGTGGCATTTTAACGAGACTGATTTGGGCTTTCATTTACTTGTGTCGGTGCGGGGAGGTGATTTGGTTTATGGATTCATTTGACCCGCCTGCTCCGGGGACTTGCAGTGCAGCAGGAAAATCAGGAGCGTTTGGTTGTTGTTTCTTTTTTTTCTATTTTATTGTGTTTTGAAGGTGATCACCCTGTTAAAAGCTTAGCCAGCATTAATTCAGAATTTATTGGAAGAGATCCTATCTTTCAATTCCAAGCTGCACATTAAGTCACCTAGCAGACATCAGCTCTGATAAGAAAAGCGTTTACTTTTTGAACCCCCTCCCCCTCCCATTCTTCAGCATGATCCTCAGTGCACATAACACTCACCCAGAGCATGCTGTTCTTAATTTTGCATTATGGTTGCGGTTCTTTAGTTACTGTTTCTTACGGTGCCAGGACAGATGGGTTTCTGTCATGGTCTACTTGGTTCTACCATCCATCCACTCACTTGTCTCTCTCTCTCTCTCTCTCTCTTTTTCTGTCTGTCTGTCTCTTTCTCTATCTCTGTCTTTCTCTTCCTCCTTTACTCTCCCTCTCTCTCTCTCTCCTTGCCTGTCCATCCCTCCCTCCCTCTCTCTCTCTCTCTCTCTCTCTCCTTGCCTGTCCATCCCTCCCTCCCTCTCTCTCTCCTTTAAATGATTCTGCATCGCTGTAGGGGAGGCCGTTGAATGCTTAAACATTGGGAACTGTTTGCTGTGCCTGCTGGTGGTCTCTCGCCATGTATCAGTTATGAATAGCAGTTTGTGTGTGTGTGTGTGTGTGTGTGTGTGTGTGTGTGTGTGTGTGTGTGTGTGTGTGTGTGTGTGATATTGTGTCTCAGCCTAATCTCTCTATCTCTCCTTGTGTGTTGGCAGTCTCGCCTTGTAGCACTTATGAATAGCAGTAAATAGGCTGCACACAGGCAGAACAGCTACACCTCCACACTCCCATCTGACCTACAGGATGATCCAGTGCACAACACACGCACAAGCCTACAAAGATTGTTGTATTGCCTTGTATTTTTAAACTGTTGTGTGTGTGTGTGTATTTGTCTGTGTATGTGAGTGTGTCTCTGTGTGTGTGTGTGTGTGTATTTGTGTGTGTATTTGTCTGTCTTTATGTGTGTGTGTGTGTGTGTGTGTGTGTGTGTGTGTGTGTGTGTGTGTGTGTGTGTGTGTGTGTGTGTGTGTGTGTGTGTGTGTGTGTGTGTTATTGTGTCTCAGCCTAAACTCTCTCTCTCCCTGTGTGTTGACAGCTGACGTACCTGCCTCCCCCGTGGGGTGAGTGTGTGTCGCAGCCCCACGACTCGGGCTTCTTCCAGGTGTACAGCGTGACGGCCTGCCGCATTGAATGCGAGACTCGCTACATTGTGGAGAACTGCAACTGCAGGATGGTGCACATGCCTGGTAAGTAGGCTTCACTCTTTCTTTCTATCAGTCTCTGCACCATTCATTCTTATCTTTCTCTCCATCTCTCTCTCTCTCTCTCTCTCCATGGTTTATTCCTCTGCTCCCGAAGGAATTGTTCACTTGTTCATTGATTTTGTACATGCAATTTTAGGGGAAATTAACCACTAGTCATTTTCAGAAATGCACCATATTAATTTCCATATTTTTACACTCCTCTTCAACATGTCTGTCAACGTGTCTGTCCTGGCAGTCACTGATGAACATCACACCATCCGTGCTGAACATAATATATTCCAACAGTCTCTGTCAATCCTTCCCTCTACGCTTTCCGTTCTCTTCCCATGGTGTTTTATTAAGGCTCCGCTAATCCCTGTTAGCCTTAATTGGAATGGCACACTGTGTACCGCTACCTCGCTCCCAATTATCAGCTAATGGTTATGCGTGAACGTCTACGTGTGCTTCTTTTGCATGTGCGCGGGCAAGCAGTGGCTTAATGAACAGTTCACTTAGCATAACCAGCTTTTTTTTTATTTTAGGCTGCCTGCAAGTCAATTCAAATTACCTCTCCAGCAAATGTTTCTAGAGACCACACAACAAGTAGTCATTTTCATGTATACAGAGGAAACTATTCCACCTCAAGTGCCGGACAGACAGAAAACAAAGGGGTAGTTGTCTTGTTGAATAAATCCATGCTGTCCCGAAACCCTGAAGAACACTGCAAATACAGACTGTAAACATGAAAACAATGCTGTGTTCTTTTCTTTTT
Source organism: Clupea harengus (assembly GCF_900700415.2). Classification (NCBI taxonomy): domain Eukaryota; kingdom Metazoa; phylum Chordata; class Actinopteri; order Clupeiformes; family Clupeidae; genus Clupea; species Clupea harengus. The sequence continues at coordinate 21,766,434 of NC_045152.1, forward strand.
TTCTTTCTCTCTCTCTCTTTCTCTCTCTCTCTTTCTCTCTCTCTCTGTACCTCTGAGTGTTTGTGTGTGTGTTGGATAGAAACATGGAGAACACAAATGTCAGGGGAACAAAAAGTTTGGAAAATAAATGAGCTTTGTCTTTTTTTACAGGTCAGCAAAACAACAAAACAAAACAGCAGGCAAAAAATTACAGACCGTCAGTCTGTTTTTTCCCCCCGCCAACTGTTTGTGTTCTCTGTGTGTTCTCTCATGTTTTCTGATTAGCTGAGAGAAGACACACGCAACAACCACGAGCAACACAGGCCCTTACGCATATTGCAGACTGTTTGTTTTTGCGCTGCTCATCGTGCCCGACAGCCTGAAGTTTCTAGCTCCTTTGCTGTTGCCAAAACTTGGAGCAGTTTGCTGTTAGTTTGCTTCAAGCCCATCATTAATTCAGGAGCGTGGTCCGCAGAGGAGAAAAAATAAAAGAGAGAGAGAAAAGCTGTCTTGAAAAAGTGAGGACAGAATAAGTGCTCCTCCTCCTCCTCTTCCTCGTCCTTCTTCTGTCTCAATCCCTCTCTCCTTCCGTTCTCTGCAGGGGATTCACCATACTGCACCCCCGAACAGTACAAGGACTGCGCTGAGCCTGCTCTCGGTGAGACACACACTTACATATGCACACGTGCACACACACACACACACACACACACACACACACACACACACACACACACACACACACAGACACACACGCGTAGACACACACACACACAGAGACACACGCACACGCACACACACATGCACGCAGTGTGCTATATACATACTAGCCCTTTCTGTAGATTTTTAAATCACAACATAATCCAGATTTATTACAGCCAATTCCAGCTCTATTTACCTAAACAATGGTACACATTCATACATTTAAACACATGCATACACATACATGCATCTCTCTCTCCCTCTGTCTCTCTCGCTCTCTCTCTCTCACTTTCTCTCTTCATCTCTTTCCTTCTCTAATATTCTACACAGTTGCTTTCAGCTACACACCCCTTTTTTCTCAGACCCACACAAACACCCTCAGTCTATGTCTATGAATACTCACACACACTCCCACGGTAGCACCATCAGGCAGTGGTGTGCTGCGCCCTGTTCCTCTCCCTGCCTCCCTGCCTCCCTTACTCTCTGACGGCTCCACTCTGTCCCAAATACTTCATTGCTTTGTAGCACACAACAGAGGGATGTGCATGGTGTATTAGTCTATCTGTCAAAAACATTCACACACACACACACACACACACACACACACACACACACACACACACACACACACACACACATACATACATACATACACACACACACACACACACACACACTAGACAGTCACTTACACAGACAGTCATGTTTCACTCTTCTACACACACATTTCTCGCTCTTTCACTCTTTCATTCCCCCTCTCTCTTTCTCTTTTACTCTGTGGGTCTCTCACACACACACACACACGCACACACACACATACACACACACACACACACACACACACACACACACACACACACACACACACACATACACACACACACACACACACACACACATATGTATGCCATGGGTCCTTGTAGAAGCCGTTTGGTCTCTGCTGGAGATGTGTTCATTATTGTGGCTGCCATGACTGTAGGCCCAATTCAAATTAACTCATAACTGGACCCTTAATATAACTCCCCTCCCCTCCCCTCCCCTCCCCTCCCCTCCCTTCCCTTTCCAGACACTCTTCCTCACTCTTCTCATCATTTGCTTCACACACTCGATTTCATCCTTCCCCCCTACTGCTGTGCCAGCATTTAACTTGTTCTCTCCCTGAGGTACAACTGTTCCAGTTTGTTTATTGGAATTTTAAGCTGTGCGTGTGTCTGCAGGCATGTGTGTGGGCAGGTGTGTGTGTGTGTGTGTGTCTGTGTGTGTGTGTGTGTGTGTGTGTGTGTGTGTGTGTGTCTGTGTCTGTGTCTGTGTCTGTGTGTGTCTGTGTCTGTGTCTGTGTCTCTGTGTGTGTGTGTGTGTGTGTGTGTGTGTGTGTGTGTGTGTGTGTGTGTGTGTGTGTGTGTGTGTGTGTGTGTGTGTGTGTGTGCACATTGGGGGTTGGGGGCTGTGATGGAGTGGGGGAGGGGCAGAAGGGGGTGCTGATAAAATGTTTGCCAGTTTTTGTCTAGTAAACTTTGTGAGAATTTTATTTAAATAAATTTGGTAAATTACAAACTGAAAATTATCAAATTTTATATTTCTCATACAAAACAAAAATTATCCATAAACAGGACATTTGTTTTTTAACCAGAACAAGTAAATCAACAACAGAAGTAGGCCAAAAATGATATTGTATGTTTCATTAACCTGTGGTGAATTACACAATGACTGCTTATGGGAATTAGACAGCGTGGGGAGGAAATAGATTTCATCCAATCATGTTTCATTTTCCGTGAAAGTTCCGTCTGAGCCTTGCCCTCCAAATCACATCCAGGGAATAGCAGATCTGTTTTTGATTGTCACATCATGGCGATCAGCCAATTTGAAAGTATCCTGCAGTTGCAGTTCTCCACAATGTAGCGCGTCTCGCATTCAATATGACAGTAAATGCAAGCAACCTTGACCAACGTTAAGCTTTACTAACGTTAAGCTTATTCACTTCATTTAGGGTTCACTTCATAAGTTCTGTTCACCAAAACCATGCTGACGCTGAAAAATAAATGATTTATAGGATTTATCTCTTCTCGTAGTGCTACTGCTCTGATACTAAAATATTGCGCTGTTGCAGGCTTTACATTGCAGTATAGGCCTATAGGCTATGAAAGAAAAGTGGTTTGTAATATGGTATGTAAGAAATAGGATGTCTAGATAGCAACAGAAAAATGCTTTTGTGTGGTCCTTTCCGTCTCTAAATGCATGAAAAATGTGCGTTTATAAGCTATAACGGTTAGTTTTATTCCTGGCTAAACTTTAGTAGCCCATTCTTTTTTTCAGTTTCACATGTAGGGTTGCTACCCGGTGCAGTTTGACAGTTTTTGATTGCATCAAATTAAAATAATATAGTGTCAAATATGATTGTGTTGCGAAGTTGCAATTGCAGCCGACATTATGGGAGACGGGTAGGATTTGGACATTATCAGTTGATGTTGAATTTAGTTGCCCACCCTGTGAATCCAACTGTCCACCCCAGGATGTCATCCCGTTAACAGTCCAACATTGTCATTCTTTCGTCAACCTAGGTATAGCATACGTTAGGCCTACAGGATTATATCCTACTTTATATTTACATTTGGTTTGTAAGTGGAACTGTATTTGATCGATGGATGCCACATAAAATATAGGCTTTCGCTCTTGTGCAATCTCTTTGAAAAATACCAAATTAAAAAGTGTTACTTTCGACTCTGCTTCTCCCTATTATGTCCGTCCATGCCTGCATCACTGTAACTCTGGCCAGTCTAACACTAGGAAATGTACAAGTTACAAGTTACATGTATGAATGTTGGTCCCCTTGCGAATCCTTAGTCCTTGCACCCTGCAGCTGGCCCTGAGCACACGCCGGAGGGTTCCTCTTGCTTGATTACCTATTTGCATTGCAAATGGCAAGAACAATATCGAGTGTGTACTGCAGAACACCCCCGCACGGCACCACAAGACTCCAGCCCTCCCTCTCCAACAACACTTGCTCTCTCAACTGAAAAATCCAAACTCCCCTCTGCCTCTGACTGGCGTCATGCATTTACCACCATCTGAAGGTCTAGCTAGCATCACATAAACAGCTCATCATGCAAGTCAGATAGCTGCACCGCACTAAATGTATACAAACCACTTGAATATTTAAAATGTAAAGTACTAAGCATGAATTTGACAGCGTGGTGCCCACAGGGTCTGGAGGTTGGTGTTAATATTTACCCCGGTCTCAGGCTGATTGACATCTGCTCCAGGGGAGCACCCCTGCAGCGAGGCACTGGCTGGAGTCCCTAGTAATTAGCGATTAGCTATGCGGCCTCAGCAATCAAGCTGCTAGCCATAATGATGAGCGCTGTGATGACACGGGCCTGCAGCACATCTGTGGCAGGGTCTGTGTGAGCCTGCATGGCTCCCGTCTGGTCTCATGTTTTTATCTGAGGTTGTTTGTTTGTTTGTTTAGGTACAAATTAGGCGAACCACTAGCCCTTGTAAAACTGTAAAACATTTGCAGGGTGTTTTTATGATGCCAACATTTTGAAGATATAATACATTACCGCATACCCAAGGGGACATTTTCCACACGTGCACAAGTGATTCACTGTTCAGTGTGTGGATGCATTGTAAACAGGTACAGATGAGCACACACACACACACCCACGTACACACACAGATAAACACGAAATGATGTGCACGTGGGCTCACCGGCAGGCACACACACAAGTACAACAGCATAATTAAAATAATTTCATGCAAATTATTCATGCTGAATACTTGGTGGTGGTGGGTGCGCCTTTGAAAAGTTCCCCCTGTGAAGTTTCCACATCACCATGATTTTCCACCTTGAAGGAAACTTGCAGAAATGTGTTGTTAACAGGGACACGGGGCGCAGGGCTAGGGAAAATCATTGTGTGATGTTATGGAAATGCGCGTGGCTCCTGCTGCTTTGGAAATGGGGGACAGCTGCCGCGGACTGCTCTGGCAGGACTTAGTGTACCCTAGCCTGCCTTGCCCACCTGTCGGCAGCTGCTCCAAAAGATAGGTATGCAGAAGTCATCTTGGCAAGGTAGCTGTAATGTGTAGAGAAAACAACAATGCAAAAACACTAAATACAAAATAATAAAACAGATACAAAAAAAAAATTGTAAATAAATAATTAAATACCAGTCTATTCTAGTCAGACAAATCAATACAGATCACAATTACATTTTCTTTCTTTTTCTTGTGACAGTTAAACTGTCACTTAAGATATAAGAGGAGAGATACAAACAGGCGTTCATCACCAGGTGGTGAATCTGCTCCGAGTGAAGCAGGGCCTGGGCAACAGCAGAAGGAGGCGGTGGCGGCGGGCGGCAGGCATCCGGATGAATGAATCACTTCACATCCTATTGGGCGAATGTAAATATTCTAATTAAAGGCTTGCTGACACTGTTGAGGTGTGGGATGGGATGGGAGGGGGCAAGTTGTTGTTGTTGTTGATGTTGGTTTTTTAGGAGGGGGGGGGGGGGAGTAGGAGATGTGTGGCTTGGCTCCATGAATGTGTCAGGCTGTGGGTGTTTACACGACTCTGACGAGATCAGCAGCACGGTTACGGAGACGAATGGACGGGGATGGCAGGCGGGAGAGATAGATAGATGATACCGAAGGCTTGGGGATAGAGGGAGCAGGGGAGAGTGGTAGGGTGGGGTGGGGTGGGGTGACGTGGGGCTAGCAGGTTGGGATATTAATGGGCAGCCTGGGCCGGCCCCCCACTAGATTGCAATAATGCCACATTCAAATGAAAATGGAAGAGCACGCCGAGGCCATATTGGATTTCCTGCTGCAGCATTTGCGTGACTGTGCTTTCTGCTGGGATATTACCAAAACCCCACGGAGAGAGAGAGAGGGAGGGAGGGAGAAAGCAAGAATGGAGAGAGACAGAGATTAAGAAAGAGACAAGAGGAGACAGATGGGGGAAACAGAGAATGAGGAAAAGATGAAAATTGAGTGGCAGAGGGAGGAGGAGTAGAAAATATGGAGAAAAAGAGAGATGAAGATAGAGGAGATATTTCAGGGTAAACATCAGGTAGAGGGACCATCAAGGGGGTGAGATGGAGTGATCATTTTTTAGGGAGGGGGCAGAAATCAAGAAACGATAGGTAGAGCGAGAGAGTGAAGGGCATGGGGAGAAGCCATCTGTTGGAATAAGGATGAACAGAATGAGGCGATAATGATAGAACACAGCGGAACGACAGACACAGAGCGGGTGGATTAAAAGGAAACATGCCTCCCCTATGGCGGATGCAGCCTCAGAGATATTCACAGTTGTAATCATAAGCACAGCAGCCACAGTCACAGCCGAATCCAGGGCTCGAGTCTCACCTAGCAGCAAGAGCAGTCGGAGCTTTCGTCTGTCAGTTGGTGATTCAGTCAAAGCTGTTGCCTTAGTCACAGCTTTCATCACAATGGCAGCCACAGATACGCACAGGCATAGGGGTGCTATGAAGAACTCTAAAGAGCTCATTCATTCATTCTGCCATGTTGAATCCTTGTACAACCAAAGGTCGAACGAAACGAAAAAAGAGAACTTGCATCAGTCTTGACAGATTCTAAATGTATATTTCAGATATAATACAAAATGAAATACAAACATACATACTCTCTCACACACACGCACACACACACACATATATAGTATATATATATATGTGTGTGTGTGTGTGTGTGTGTGTGTGTGTGAGGCAATGAGTGTTGTCACTACTGCAGTGTCATTACTGGCTCTCCTCTCTGAGCCCCTGCAGACACCCAGGACAGGAGGAGGAAGTGTTAAATATGGGCACATGACTAGGGGCCGTGACAGCCTGATGAATGTCAATGATCCCCCGCTTGCCTCCTGAGGGGAGATGAAGGCACAGGCACAGACGGATTACGCAGCAGTGTCTCCTGTGGAATTACAAATAGCTCTTTTTTTCCCACATGGACGTTAAAAGGTGGATCTTATTTCTTAATGTAGACAAAGTCACACAAAAAAAACTTTGATTCCTGTTCTCCCACTTCAAGTGCGCTCAAGTAAGAAGGAATTTATTAATCGTGTGAAGTAGGTAAAGGACTTTGTGTCTGTTTTATACAAAAAAAATGAAGCAAAAAATGAAGGCCAGGATACACACAATATCTATGGTTACATCTCTGGTGGCAGTAAGAATAGGGGAGTAGAAGCGGAGAACGTGGCTCAGTTCAGGGAGACATGGTGTGTAAAGGAGGGGATAGTTACCCTAATAACTAATAATGAATGACTTTGGGAGGCTTGTTTTCAACTGGTGAAGTGTTTTTTTCTCTTGATAGTTTCGATAGTCAAATGTTAATTTAAATAGACAGGACGCATGAGAGTGACTGAGTCTGTGGCCAAAACAAAGAGGCATGACGGCACTGTGTTCGTGTGTGTGTGTGTGTGTGTGCGTGCGTATGTACATGTGTACCCATTTGTGCATATCTGTGTGTGTGTGTGTGTGTGTGTGTGTGTGTGTGTGTGTGTGTGCGTATGTACATGTGTACCCATGTGTGCATATCTGTGTGTGTGTGTGTGTGTTTGTGACTGCTCTGTGCTGTGAAGTCCCCAGACATCATCATATCAGCCCTCGCACGCACAGCCTCTTGTATAAAACTCTGTTGGAAACCTTTTGGGCATTGGAACACGCGTGCTGATGTGTGTTTGGCATTGGAACACGCGTGCTGATGTGTGTTTGGCATTGGAACACGCGTGCTGATGTGTGTTTGGCATTGGAACACGCGTGCTGATGTGTGTTTGGCATTGGAACACGCGTGCTGATGTGTGTTTGGCATTGGAACACGCGTGCTGATGTGTGTTTGGCATTGGAACACGGGTGCTGATGTGTGTTTGGCATTGGAACACGCGTGTTGATGTGTGTTTCTTTTCTGATGTGTTTTCTGTTTCTTTACATTTTACAAAAACGCTGACAAGCATTTCCATCCTACTTCTCGACCTCTTTCTCCTTTCCTTCCCCCTTTCACCATTTTCATTTTGTTTCCTTCTCCTGTAGCTGCCTTGTCAGCAGCAGAGAGCAGCAACTGCATCTGTCGAGCTCCCTGCAACATGACCCGCTACAACAAGGAGCTCTCCATGGTCAAAATCCCTAGCAAGACCTCTGCCCGCTACCTGGAGAAGAAGTTCAACCGTTCGGAGAAGTACATCACGTAAGTGTCTTGATGGAAGACTCCAATGCAGTAGTTTTTTGTTTGTTTGTTTGTTTGTTTGTTTGTTTGCATGTTTCATGTATTTATATGCATCTGTAAGCCAGTAATTACTGTTGCTTACAAACTTTTTTTTTTATTTGCAAACTCTCAGCATTTCTGATCCCACCGCTAACACCAAGCAGATCAACAGACATTGAGCTGAACGCTGCCAAACGAACCGAATCTGCTGTGCTAATGAATGTTTCTCTATCGCGGTAGATGCTGCTAGGCGGGTAATGGTGGCATTAGTATTCAGTACTTTTATCGAGTGAAATCCCCTTAGCCTCGTTCATTTTCCCTCTTAAAGTCGGAAGTTTGATCATTTGTCCATGGCGCAGGCAGAGCGGTGCGTCTGGGAATATGCTCGGCAGTGGCGCGGATGCTCGGGCGCCACGTACTCCATTACACAAACAGGAAGCAGACAGCCTCTCATTTTCTTTTAGTCTCACTTGAAGGATTGTGGGATATCCATCTAAATGAAGACTGAGGAACATGATGGCATGCTGATCAACAGATGTCTTTTGGATGCAGTTTTGTTTTGGAGATTTGAAACACAAATGCAAATGCACATAGCAATATGCACACACCCACACATGCACACGTAATAAAGCTGTGAAACAGATGTATGCATATGTTTTTTGCATGGGTACACACACACACAAACACACACACAAATACACACACACACACACACACACAACACCACACACATAATAGAATAGAATAGAATATCTTTATTGTCATTGCACAAGTACAACGAAATTGAGGTAGCAGCTCTCAGACTCAGTGCAGTTGAAAAGTATTACGTAAATGGAATGGAATGGAAAAGTTTCCAGTTTATAAGAGAGCATTCTACAAAACTGAAGAGTTGCATTAAGAAGTGTCAAATAAATTGAATTTCTGGGCTATTAGTCTGACCATAACCAACTATATGTGAATATATAATAATGTATTATGTTGATCAGTGTCCATAACAATGAGTTTGTGTGTGTGTGTGTGTGTGTGTGTGTGTGTGTGTGTGTGTGTGTGTGTGTGTGTGTGTGTGTGTGTGTGTGTGTGTGTATGTGTGTGTGTGTGTGTGTGTGTGTGAGTGAGTGTGTGTGTGTGTGTGTGTGTGTGTGTGTGTGTGTGTGTGTGTGTGTGTGTGTGTGTGTGTGTGTGTGTGTGTGTGTGTGTGTGTGTGTGTGTACCTTTGTAATGCAGCACAGGTTTCTGTGCATTCTTAGAGATACTGATCTGTCTGTCCTCCTTCCTCCTCAGGGATAATATCCTGGTACTGGACGTGTTCTTCGAGGCTCTGAACTATGAGACCATCGAGCAGAAGAAGGCCTACGAGGTGGCAGGTCTGCTGGGTGGGTTGAAACACGTTCCCTCAGTTGTTTATGAATATTGTTATTAATCATTTTTGTGATCACTCTATCTCTCTCTATCGTTCTCACTCGCTGTCTTTCTCTCAATCACAGGGGACATTGGAGGTCAGATGGGACTGTTCATTGGTGCAAGCATACTGACCATCCTCGAGCTGTTCGACTATGCTTATGAGGTCAGTAGCTCTCCGTCTTTTTAATGAACCTCTGCACACACACACACACACACACACACACACATAAAAGAGAGAGAGAGAGAGAGAGACAAACAAGCAGCTATGGTCAAATGAATTCCCCCAATAACTAATAAACTATTAACCAATTAATTCGGTATGTAATGGGTTCATACTGTTTTGGTGAAGGGCTTATTTCTCCACTTGGTGACTTGAAGAGTCCAGGAATACCTAGACAGTCAAATCATAAAGTGACCTCCCTGAACATCCTACCTCCATCCCCCAGCGTGTCTCAGCCAACCTGAACACGACCGCTGAACATAAACTTGTCATTCAGAGCCTCATTTGAAGCCGCATTAAAAGTTTCATCCCCTCACTTGACGGCTAATGGCCATTAACAGTAAGATTTAATAGAGGTTACATCCGACAACCCATCTCTCTCTACGACCCCTTAAGGGAAATAAGGATAAGTTGTAATGTGAAGCGCTAACACGGGACCACATTTGGACCAGAGATGGCGCGTTACCATTGCTGCATGGCCAACTGTGTACCAGTGAGACCTTCAGTGCCATTGCCAAGTGTTCCTCACATGTTTATGAGGCCTGCGTGAGCAGTTGTGAGAGATGTATGAGTGGTAATAAGGTTTGGAGGAGCCTCATGTGGCACCGCGTGTGGTTTGCCGTAGGTGGTGAAGGAGAGATTGCTGGACCTGCTCAGCCGGGAAGAGGAGGAGGAGAGTCATGGAGAGGATGTGGTAAGAGAGAGAAAGAGAGAGTGTGTGTGTGTGTGTGTTTGTTTGCATGTGAGTGGCAAGGTATGTGTGTGTGTGTGTGTGTGTGTGTGTGTGTGTGTGTGTGTGTGGGAGAAAATGAAAACAAAGTACCTTGTACCTGACTGAAAATATGTTTGAGCATATACAGTATTGTACGTCCAAAACCTGTGTGTACCTTCGGGTTCAGCCTGTTTGTTTGTATTTTGACATTACTTCATGTCTTATGTCCCTGTATGGTTATGTCTTACATGCATGCTGAATCCAGAGCACATGTGACCCCGTGGTGAACCACTCGGAGACCATCAGCCACACGGTCAGCGTCCCTCTGCAGACCACACTGGGCACCCTGGAGGAGATCGCCTGCTGAGTGCACCACTTCTCCACACCAGCAGGTGGCACCAGCGCGTACACCCAGACACTCTTCCTCTTCTTCTTCCTCCTCCTCCTCCTCCATGCAGATAGGACTGGGTTCTCTGGGAGGGAGAGAGAGAGAGAGAGAGAGAGAGAGAGGAAGATAGAGAGGAAGAGCAATGGGAGAGGGAAAAGGACAAAGATGGTGCCCAGCCCTCCCTGCTTCTTAACAGACTCTCCCATAAGGACACTCTGACATATGGAGCTTCGTTGAGCCTGCAGGAGGTTTGCAGAGGGTCTTTTGGAACCGAGCGGTCAAGCCGTGCCGTTGCTTCACACATTCACGCAGCCACAAACACGTTTGGTGACCTTCTCATGGAGCTTATGAAAACAGTGCCAAACATTGTGTACAGAAACATCTATAAGATACGGACCATGAACTAAATAGACATACAGTGGATGTTGAGCAGAACAGAATCTGTACAGGACATGATCTCACACTTCTCATCTCAAAGTCTACTGCCATACCTGTTATATAAAGAGAAAAGCAAAACAATGAAATTGTTGGTAAACTGTCAAAAATTTGCATGTGTCAGTTTTTTGGATACAATGCAGTTTTCTTGTTCTGATTGCATTGGGGCTGATGTAATGGTGTATGTGTATGATTTAAGTATGTGAGTGAGTGTGTCTCTTTGTATGACGTGTGTCTGTCTGTCTGTCAGCCATATGCTGTGCAGTCTCCTTTTGTAAAGGCTCTAGTCTCTATCCCCACACTCTTACAAGGCTTCTCATTCTGACACTGTTTTCGTGACAACAAAGGTCAGAGGTCAGTGAGGTTTGATGGTGGCCATTTTGTAACGTAGAAAAGAGACGCCTGGCATTTGCAGTGACAGTCCACCCAACTCTACACAGTTAAGGCTTGTCCAAAAATGGAGATGTTTTGTGGCAAATGGATTATAAAGCAAAGCTTTAGTTGTCAGTGTGATTATGACATGTGTGATGGTATTTATTTGCTGTTGATTATGCTTTGGGCTTCAATTTCTTTTTTTTCAGAGAACTTATTTTCATTGAAAAATTTGTAAAAAAAACGAAACAAAAAAAACAATAACGCTGAATGTCAATGATGTGCAGTCATTTTACCGTACCAGTTGCCATGGCACTTAACTGCTTCTGTACTTAAACATGTGTGACATTTAAAGCAAGAAACAAATCGTACTTTTTTTTCTGTGAGTGACATTAAAACAGTAATCCCACTGACTGTGAGTGGCATGTTGAGAGAGCTGCCATTAAACAGTAACTGTAACCAGTAGCAGATAGCCTTCAGTGGGCAGCGATACAGGCCCTCTCCTCCCCTACATCCCTCCCAAGTCCTCCTATAGTATCCCCATGGCAACATTTAAAGGCTTTTATCATTCTTCTGCAGGCGCGCAGCCAACCCTGTTACAGTGTTTAGCATCGCTCCCGAGGCAGCACTGTCCTCTCAAGCAGAACCAGAACCAAGTGGAAGTGATGTATGCTTATTTCCTTGTTCATGTGGAACTCTCAGGAGGAACCAGAACCAAGTAGAAGTGATGTAAGGGGGGGGGGGGGGGGGGGGGGCAAGGAACTAGGTGGCTTCTCTGCACATTGTTCTGAAACATTATTATTATTATTATTGTTGATGTTGTTATTATTTCATGAAAAATATACAATGGGGTTTTGTTCCCTTTAAATGGCTTCTAAGTGTTTATCGACATGTGCAGTATGTTTTCTTTTGTCCCGCACAGCTTTTTAGGGGGATATGCCATCCATTCCACTGTGGATGTTCTGGACATAAACATAGCCCACTTTACTTTTGCCAACTGTCAACACATTAGTCCTTTACTATAAGACACTCATAGCTTCGTTTCAGAGCCTCAGAGAAGAGCCACGCTCAGCAGAAAGAAAGCACACACCTGCATAGACAGTGGACTGAGGGCTGAGAGTCTCCACATGAGGACCAACCTTCCCACCTGGGCTCTCCATAAATGTCAGCTCAGTTTGTTGAACAGAAATCAACCAATAACAGCGCACTGTCCAAGTGCAATTTTGTGTGCAAATGACAAACATACCTGCAGATGTTTCCTTCTGAAAGCATGTGTTCCCTTGAGCATCCTGCTATGATATGTTGGAATTGGGCAGGCTACACTGGGACACACACACACACACACACACACACACACACACACACACACACACAAACACACACACACACAGGCTACACTGGGACACACACACACACACAGACACAGACACAGACACACACACACACACACACACACACACACACACACTGTGGGACTTCATGTAGGATGTGTATGGGTTACAATCAGAGATATGAGAAAAGTTTAACGGCATTTTTTTTTTACCATGGTAGCTAAGGTCAGAAAAAGGTGTTGTCAATGAAACGTAAATATTCATTGACTAAAAGAACCAAAATACTTTTAAGCTGTTCCAACAAAACCCACACAGAGGACACACTTGCATTTCTTGATACGTCACAGAAAAATATTTTGCTTCAGTGGTCCTGAGCCATGCAGCCTTAACCAGACTGAGGAGACAGACCCATACCATTTTTCTATGCCATATGGTATACAAACATATCGTCAAAATCTATAATTTTTGCATCAAATAATATAAAATAATATAATTAAATAACATGAAAACTAATTTCATTGAACGGTGGCTATTTGATCATGAATTTTCGATTGCGTTTTTCTCAAAAGTGCACTTGGACCTTGTGAATTCTCGGTTGATGATATCTATTGGCTTTTCTGATCCAAATGCAGTCTGTGCTTTTGGTGTCAGTTGCCCCTCAGCTTGTGCTTTTGGTGTCAGTTGCCCCTCAGCTTGGAGCTAGTCTTCAAAATGTGGACGTGGGCTCTGTCACGTCCTTTCCTCAGCTGGAAAAGAAATTAATTTCATAACACTCCAAAATGATAATGGTGTTTTGTATCAATTACATTCTTTTTTATTCTGCCCTTTAGAGTGTACTCAAATGTGTGTGTGTGTGTGTGTCTGTGTGTGTGTGTTAGTGATAGAAGGAGGTGTTTTCTTGTTTACACTTCGATAAGCATGGAATCAATCTCCCCCATTACTGAGAGAGATCCCTGCAGTGCCAATTAAAAGACGTAATAAAAGAGAGTTCGGTACAATCATCGTTTCCTAGTTTGTCAGAAAATGGCACCAGGCTGTTTGCCACGCGCCAGCTTTGTTCAACAGCCGTGCCTGATTAGCAGTCACAAAGTGAGTCAGGACACCAGGGCTTTCATGGGCTCCAGACTCGTGGTTTTAAGGCAACACACTTCATAGTGTCATTGTCTCTTCAGTGGAACATGGAGGCAACTCAAAAAGGCAAATAGGCAATGTACTTCTAAATTTTGAGTATGTGTATATGGAAAGAAGTTTCATTGTTTTGTTTTTTGGTTAACTGGAAATTGAATGGTTGATTTCATTTCTATATTTGCGCATGTAAGACATGCTCACATACCGGTACTATGATTCATACTGTTCATCTTTTATTGGTAAACATTTGTTTGTTTGTTCTTCGGGCCCGTGTCAGTGGGAAACTTATTTTAATGCAATGGAGCTCAAGAGCCCAGCATGGGATGCAGTGCAAGTAAAGTGATGACAAACTGTCCTGTGATTTGATTTGATATCTTGACTTCTTTCTCTGCTGTGTCTCTCCACCTGTCATCTCCTCCTTCTCTCTGGCTGTCAATGTCTTTCTCTTTTCTCAGCCATAATCAGTGTTCTCTCTCTCTCTCTCTCTCTTCTCTGTTGTCTCTCTCACATTTTGTATCTGTTTCTTTCTGTTGGTGTGTCTCTTTCTCTCTGTCTGTCTTTATTTCTGTATATTTCATTTTTTTTGTCTTTCTCCCCGACTGTGGCCAAGCTGTGTGTAATATCTTTGTGCGTGGCTCACCATCTTTTCCCCCTGTCCTTTTCCTTCTCTTGAAGATGGGCAGAGGGTGGGGAGGGCTGATTAGGGTGGATGTATGTGTGGAGACAGCGCTACTAATGGTGACTGCAAAAATGCTTTTTCATGACATTATGCATCTGTGTTTTTAATGTGAATAAATCAAAGTATCTTTTCTTCTTGCTGGTTTTCTTCTTTGTGGCGTGCATACTGTATGTGTGTGTGTGTGTGTGTGTTTTTGACTGTTTGCTTATTGTTTTGTGTGCATGTGTTTGTTTCTGTTTTGTTTGTGTGTGTGTGTGTGTGTCTGTGTGCGCGTGCGTGCATGTGTGTGTGTGTGTGTGTGTCTGCGTGCGTGCGTGTGTGTGTGTGTGTGTGTGTGCACGTGTGCGCGCATCAGATCTGTTTAGCAATGATAACAGAGAAACCTAGGTTATGACTAATGCAAACAACCAAAAAAGAGACATGAGCTCAAAACAATGGAGGAGGAGGAGGAGGAGGCTGATAAGACCTGGGCACAGTGCTTTCTCCCTGGCAAGAATACTCACGCTGTTAAAGTGGAGCACTGGCAGGAGTAACACGCTAACGTTGCGTCGCAGATATTTATAGAATCTACTTCCTCTCACGGTTCAAGACACGCTTATGCACGGAAACGGTGCTTCAGGTAACTCCATGAGCATGGCCTCCCTTTCCAGCACGCAATTCTTAATTCTTGTTGAGGTCAGCCCCTCTTATGTCACCATGGAACTGCACTTTTACTTCTAAACTAAATCTCATGAGTCATTGCCTCTTAGGGTTACTCATTAGTCCAAAGCCAAACCTTTATTTATAGATTGCATTGTTGTGTTAATTATGAATATATACATGTGATGCTGTACTATCAAAGTCATGTCAACTGAGTTCACGCTGATTCAGTGGTTGAAGAAATACATTTTAGATTTGAAGGGAGGAATTCAACTCAGACAGCGTATGAACTGAAGGTGCCTGAAGTTGACTTTTCAACATGTGTCTGCGAGCCTCAGAATTATTGGGTTTGATTTTTGCTGTCAATGATGTGTGACTGCTTCTTTTGACATTTTTACATCCTAACAAAAGCTGAGAAGTCAAACCAGCTAATGAAGTCTTAAGCTGCGGAATACATTTTAAAACCCTGGAACTGGGAGAATTGTAGTGTAGCTTTACACGTTTTATTCCAGTGAATCCATTTCGGCTGATTAGAAATTTTTCAAAATTAAATTAATGTTCAGCCAACCTTTTTTTTTGTTACCATTTCCATATCGTCCAAGAAACAGCTTCCACTAAGAACAAACTGTCATGGGCAGGAAGGAGAGCCCCCCCCCCCCCCCGAGTAGACGGTCGGTATAAGCTGCTGTTTGAGCAGCACTGACCCCGGGGCCGAGTCGTTCTCAATCACTTGTCGCTCGTGTTTATTGCACAAGAGAGGCTGACGGCTAATTGAATTGCCTCTGTGCATTTTCTAATAGGCTTCCCTTCACTGTAGGTGTAATGAGGCCTGCACAAATCAATGGCCCTTTTTTAAGTTTTTTCTTTTTTTCAAACGGCTGGATAGGCTAATGAACACTATTGTTTATGAAGGATGTCTGGTTCCCTCTCACAAGCGTCGTAGGAGACAACCCTCTCCTCCCCTTACCCCGTCACTTCATGACCTCATTAAAGCAGCAGAAACACACCGGATTTACTCTCCACACAGAGGGAGCAAGCTGTGGCCAGGCCTGGCAGGTGTTTAGAGGAGAGAGCCCAGTGCTTTGGCTCCCTGGGCCCTGGTTAGCCCTCTCCTTAAAACACATTTCAGAAAGATGAAGGGAAAATAAAAACACTCAAGAGCCGAGTCATCTTGACTGTGGCCAGGCTCCAAAGAGGCAGGAGGAAATGTGATGTTAGAGAGATTGTGGGCCAGCTTTGAGTGACAGCCCAGTCTTGAGCCAGCGTTTTGGGCTCTGTAATCATCTCACATGAAATATCCTTGGCTGATGAACAAACGTTGACAGGTTATTCCATTTGGATGGAGAAGGAGTTTGCTTCAGCCAAAGGGCAGAGGACTGAAGGGCTCAGTCAAAGGGGAGAGGACTGAAGGGTTTTAGCCAAAGGGGAGAGGACTGAAGGGTTTATTTAGGTCTATTTAGGTATTTAGGTTCAGAATGCTGTATGAAGTTGTTAGAAGTCAGTTTTATAATATTCAAAACCAAAAGCTTGAATGTATCACTCACCTTTACTACTATACAAAGTAGTGCCCTTCTTAGTGTCTCCCTCTGTAAGTGTCCATAGTACCCTTGACCATAGTATGGGCCAAATGAGTGCGGCAAGGGAGGGGGGTTGAGGTGGTTGAGTTTAAGTGATTTGTGTCCTCAGTATGTGAGGGGTTTCACCTATTGACCTGTGTTGCTTTATAATTTCCTTTCTCAAAGAAATATTTGTACCTTCCTCTATCATACATGGTTGGCACGGTGGCCTTCACAGAAGTACCTTGTGTACAGCTCCTTGCCCTTGTGTATAACTGAAACATCAGTCCCCAAGAACATGAAGAATATGAACACCTTTTTAAAAAATACTTGTGGTCTGCCGAGCACAAAGCCTGTCTAGCATTGGCTGTCTGCGCAGCTTTATCATATGTTTCAGGATGCATTGTTGAAGGTTATATGGTGCTGGCTAGAAGGGCATGTAATCAAGGTGAACCAACAAGTCTTGCCTGCTAACTTCTGTCTGGAGTGGGATAGCGGCATCCTTCACTGCAAATATTGATAGTAAATGGTAAATTATTGAATCAGGGGAATGCTGAATAATTTAGACAAAGCTGAAAATGAAACTCTCACCTCTTATACCCCCCTCCCTCCCATCTCAATCAGCAGATGATAGGAAAGTTAGTTTGTCATAAGATCTCTAGTGCCCCCTACAGACTGGATGGAGGATTGCAGGGGATTTTTTTCTCCCCAAGGCTGATTTCTCCTCTCGAGCATCCCAAATCCCCCTGGATCCTTGGATGACATCTTCTTGCATCATTGCTCTCATTAACATGCAAATCAAAAGTTGTGAGCCGCTTTTTACACGCAACTCGTTTGTAGAAGGGGCTTATTGGCCTTTCCTCCGCATTAGTGGAGATAGTCCAACGCCATGGAACGGAGGTGATTTTCTGCTAAAATGCGTGGATGGCTTGGCCACACATTTGCGAATGCGGCTGGCAGCACAAGTTGGAACACTGAGTAATCATTATCGACCACTCTGGATTGTATTAGAAATGCTATTACTCCCGGGAAGCCGTATTAATCACAGTCACCGGCCGCACCCTCTGGGCAATGAAATATTACCGTCTCCCTGTCGCCTTACACTAAACGTCCCCTTAGATATTCAGTCCAGATGCTTATTTAAATGAAGCAGCAAATCAAATGAACAACTCTAAACACACTTGTAAGACTTGGCATTTATGAGACAAAAAATAGGCCGTATTTATAATTTGTGATAACCACGAGCAGCGGAGACTTTGTAAATGTTATTAAGGGTGGCCTTTGGGGATGATCGGTAATTCTTCATAATGATCCACGACACAATGGGCTGAAATTATCCTCCTTCCACAGACCTCTCCTTCTTCCAACCCTTGCCACCGAAGGAACCACAGACAAATGAGCAAATTAGTTAATGAGATGAAAGTCTCCAGGAGGAAGGAGATGAATGCTTGTTTTCCATTTTCAGGACTTTAAATGGCAGAGAAAGTTAATCAGACCTTGTGTGATTGTGTGTGTGTGTGTGTGTGTGTGATTGTGTGTGTGTGTGTGTGTGTGTGTGTGTGTGTTTGATTGTGTGCATGTGTATGCATGTGTTTAGGGAATGGATATTGCACATATGTTCAATCAGTGTGTGTGTGTGTGTGTGTGTTTGTGTGCATGAATATACGTGGGTGTGTGTAGTCTGACATTACCATTCAGCCTCCCTAATAGAGCTCTGTTCCTCAGTAGAGAAAGCCATGCTAATAAGATCGATTGTCGTCCGTTTTAATTGTCTTCGCTGGGAGCAGCCTCTGGAGCCTGGCAGGATGCTCCGAAGTTAATTGCTAAAGAGGGAAGGTTGGGTGGAGGTGGGAGATGAGTGTGTGTGTGTGTGTGTGTGTGTGTGTGTGTGTGTGTGTGTGTGTGTGTGTGTGTGTGTGTGTGTGTGTTTGGGAGTAGAGGGGGGTTGTGATCGCACCTCTGAGATGTGACAGCCAACCTCCCAGCAAATCAGGAAACAGCCCACGCAAACAAACAAACCAGTTTAAAAAAAAGAGATAAGCACACCTCCCTCCCCTCTGTGTTCGCAAGTCATGGAAGTGAAGAAGAGCTGCTGGCATATCTCCCTGTTCACAGAAGAGCGTAATGAAATATTCAGTGTGTGTGTGTGTCTGTGTGTGTTCGTGTGTGTCCGTGTGTGTGTTCGTGTATGTGTGTGTGTCTTTGAATGTATCTGGTTGCGTGCGAGGGTTGAAAGGGAAGAAAAGTCTGTACACCGTCATAATTCCATGTTGCTCTTATTAAATGAAGAACTAACTCTAATAAGGATTTGCTCTTTGTCTTTCTAATCATGCTGGGCAGATATTCATCTTGTCTTGTGTAGAGACATGTCTGCGATCCAACCTTACAGAAAGAAACTGCACGTCAAGATATGCCTTACGTAATATGCAAACTATTCCTGTGAAATGACTATTTAAGGCTCACATGGTAAATGTCATGAAGCCAGTGGGTGGTTTCAAAGTTTGCCTTTGGAGAACTTTCTTCAATCCAACTTTACCTTGAATGTAGGAAATTTAAATATATTAACCAACAGTGGCTGATTGCAAATTTACTTTCAACACTTTACCCGTGATTATTCCGCATGCCAAGTCGTCCTCTGTCAGATATCTGTTGTTCAACCGCAACCAATTCTAATTTAAAGTGAACACACTCGCCTTCATCAGAAAAAACATCAGATGTATTCATCACATATTTATTCTATGTTCACTTGCATCTTCACAATGATATGTAAAGTAGATGTGAAGCTTAATTATTTTGCATGACCCATTAAAAATGCTTCATATCACCAAGAAAGATGATGGAATCAGTTAGTTTTGTCTTCCCGTCAAAGTTTGTCCTTTGTGGGCAAAGGTCCCAGTGTGCATATCGATCATCACAAATCATATTCCCATGACGCACACACAAACACAACGGCCCATGATAAGGAAGTCCACAGTAACACTATGGACACTATGGTCCTGTCAAAATCCCTTCTTCCCTATAATAAACATATTTACAGCTCTGCTGTGGTTGTTCATTTTGTATGGACACAAAGGACACTGCAGCATCACAATGTACAGGCATTCCCACCAGTTCCTCATCCATTCAGATAGATAGATAGGAAGATAGATAGATAGATAGATAGATAGATAGATAGATAGATAGATAGATAGATAGAAAGAGAGAGAAAAAGAGAGAGACAGACAGAAAGAGATGGATCGAATGCTACACGTGCTGTCATTGGCACAAGAGAATTAGAATGTACACTATGGACATTCATGTTAACCTTTTTTTTCAGTTGCGCACTTGATTTTAAAAAGTCTGTAAGTTCATTAAACACTGTAAAATGAAACATTCCATATTTATGTACAATGATTTCTACTGAAGTACATGATATGTGAGGTTGTGTATGTGTGTGTCTGTCTGTCTGTCTGTCGGTCTGTCTGTGTATTTCTGTCCGTGTATGTGTGTGTGCATGCGCACATGTGCATGGAAGCTTCTCGATTGATTGGTGGCTACAGTAGTCGGAGGTGCAATGGCTCAGCAATGCATCTTGCCCTAAAGAACAGACACAGGTAAGGAAGCACTTTGTACTTTGCCATTGCAAACCCACTACAAAAACAAGAGGCTTGGTCTCTCGATTGACAAGGATTTTTGAAAGTTGAAAATAGCCGTTTGATTGACATACAACCCCAAGTTAGGAACTGGAAACTGACAGACAACCCCTCTGGTAGAATACACACAGTTCTTTGTAGCTGATTGGATTCTGTTTCTCCAGCCTACATATGTACTTCAAAGTGATGATGACTGACATCTCAGTCTGGGGACAGTGGAGACCAGTGGGAGTGTGTTGACAGACACGTGTTATGGGAGCAGGTTAGACCAAGGGAAAACTAAAGAAATAGACAAGTGTCTTTCTGCCCGTGGGTGTGACAGGATCTGGTATGCGAGACAGCGCTGTTTACTACTGCTGCAATGCTTCTTTTGCTGAATTTAAACTCTGAATCTGCTCCAAATAACAAATGATACGCTGAAGCAGAAATGACAAGAGAGAGATTAAAAAGGTAAATAAATGCAGAAATTAGATATTGCTGTAATAAATTAAATTAAACTTTCCAAAATAATCTGTTATCCTCAGCAGCAAGACCATGTGTACGTATCTGTGTGTGTGTGTGTGTGTGTGTGTGTGTGTGTGTGTGTGTGTGTGTGTGTGTGTGTGTGTGTGTGTGTGTGTGTGTGTGTGCACTCATGGGTATGTGTCTGTCTATTTGAATCACAGAAAACGTATGTCTGTCTGTCTTTCTGTGAGCATGTCTCTTTGTGTGTGTGTGTGTGTGTGTGTGTGTGTGTGTGTGTGTGTGTGTCTGTGTGTGTGTGTGTCTGGTTCAGAGCTCTGAATCTGAATCCATTAGTCTCTTCATAAATTATGAGCAGGGTATTTCAGGAGGGTCTCCAGTCTTCCTCTTTATTCCCACAGCATCGACTCTGAGTTGGTTTCCGTTCCTTCACCGAGGTTCAGACTCAGTCTGCACCCCAAGCAAGCCTCCGTCTGTAGTCTCCCCCATCCCCGGTCCCAGGGGAGCTCTCAAACCCCTCCACGGACCATCACAAGGACATGTAAAGCCAGAGGGAGAAGGGGTTGGGTGGGATCAGAGACAAGCCGAAAGGTCAGTATG
This sequence comes from Clupea harengus, assembly GCF_900700415.2. Lineage (NCBI taxonomy): Eukaryota > Metazoa > Chordata > Actinopteri > Clupeiformes > Clupeidae > Clupea > Clupea harengus. Next base: position 21,787,882 of record NC_045152.1, read on the forward strand.
GAGGTATGCCCCGTGGTGGGGGCAGAGAGGGACATGCTCCTCCCCACTCGAAAAGCGCCTGTTCTGGGGTGGGTTGGTAGACATCTTAGGTCCTCACCCAGCTCACAGGCACCCAGAAGGACTCCCGTTCTAGCCTCTCCAGGATACCCCTGAGTTCTGCACAGGCACTTGCAGAATCCTCCTTGATCAGGATGCGATCGGCCATATGCCCATACTGCTGGTCGATCTGCTGGGCGGACTGACGCATCTCCTGCATCTCATCCTCCTGACCGAGAGAGAGAGAGAGAGAGAGAGAGATGGAGTTAGGGGAGATAAAAACAGAAAGATCAAAATTGTCTGGCTTGTGAAAAATGAAATAGCCTCTCTTCTAAAACAGGGTTATGAGTGTCTGTAAGCTTTCCACACAGTGTTATATCTGTTGTCTGTATGGAAAGGTAGTTTGGTATTTCTGTCTCCACTGGAATGCAACAGGGGGCCTTACCGTGACTCGTCCATGTTCGCCCCCTCCTGGTGAGGTAGTTGCAGTGCGACGCTTTCTTCCTTCTGGAATTCTCGGCTTGACAAAAATCACGAAGGGCTTGAACTCAGACGTACGAAGTGTCTTTAAGGCCTGCGGAGATTAATAGAAATGGATAATCAATCAATCGAGGTTTCTTTGACTCAGCTAAAGAATTTGGGGAGAGTTTTGTGTTTGTCAAATGCCACATCCTCACAGAACAGCTTGGCTGGGCAACTCCACTCAAGATTAAGTCGGTTCAGATCCTATTCAGAGACATGAAGTCACCTCTCTTTTGAACCTTTAATGGTAGAAAACTGCTTCCATGGTTAACCCTATACAAAAGAGGTTTGTGAAGCATACCTCAGGCTGGACGTCCACCAGACACATCTTATTCTTGGCCTGAACCGAGCGAATGGCCTCTATGCTGGTGCCATACTGGTTCTCCTTGTACTCGCCGTACTCTATGAACCTATGAACACACACAACAGACACACAGAGAAGTGGTAACACTTCACTTAAACACTCAGAAGACATACATATTTTGGCAGATGCCCTGTCCTGTTCTGTCACTGGTTACAGGCAATGGTCAAGACAGATTTCAGAATGATGAAATTTGTATTGAAGCAGGCTTTGTGGTGAAAACATTGTAATTAAATGTATTTTGTCTAGGCAGACCAGGTTTATACATGCCCATTCAAAGTGTTCTTGTTTACTGAAACTTTATGCAGGTAACCAATATTGTTCATTGATTTGTATGTCTCGTGCATGTTTCAACTTTCAGCTATCAAGTTCACGATCGTCTAGATAGCCAGTGACCACTAACGCCATTGTTGTGTTTATAGATGCAGTACTTTTTATGACTACTTTGATATTTACCTTTGAACGAGAACTGTTTCGGGTGAATGTTATTGAAAACGGATGGAGTAGACTTTGTACTTAATGTTCACTTTGTATTTAAATGTTTTTAATATTTTGCTTGTTTAGATATGAAATTTACTTTAATTTATCAAGATACAGATTGGAAATTAAAGTATTTGCTCCATTTATTTACACATTCACATTTCTATGATATATTAGCCTTATTTTAATTGTAATATTTTTTGTAATTTTAGTAACTGCTGCTTAATAAATTATCTCATCCTTCATCCTGAGTCATGTGTGCTGACTGAAGGCAGAACCACTAGGAAACAGTGCCCAGTCTAACAAAGAGTGATTCATCAACACCCTGTAATTCAAGAGGACATTGTAAACACTGGAAAAGTAACTGCTGAAGGATAACACGAGTTGTTGAGTAAAACTCACTTGTTGTTCTGAGCGTCAGCGTCAAACGCCGGTTTGGTGACAAAGTGGTACTCCACCCCCTCTTTCTCGTGAGTCTTCTTAGGTCTGGTGGTGTCTAGAGGAGGAAGCAAACAGTTTGTTGAGTCTACGTTTATTTGGAGGGACAGTGAAAAACATCGTAACGTAATGAGAGTTGAATCAGCGTGATCTGGTGTGAAAATAGACATGAGAGGAGAGAGATAGAAAGGATGCATGAGTTATGGAGAGGAGCTTGACGTACGTGGAACAGCCACAGCGTAGCGATGAGGGTTCTCCGCTATTACCCGCTGTTTCAGCTCATTGATACGAGCACCCAGAGAACCTTCGCGGAGCAGAGATGGTGCATGTTAAGTGTAGAATATTCTGTGCACTTTAACTACACGTAATATTACAGTGGGAGCATATAAGATACAGTGGCATGACACTCGATTACATGTCTATTGCATCTTCCTGTTCACAACGTCGGGGTACGCACTTAAAAAATATTCAATTCACAAATCAAAACAAGTATGCCAAGACTAATTTATTTTTTTGTTTATCGGTGCGCACACCGATGTTGTTAAATGTGGAGAATGTGTAGTGGACACTTCACATTGTGTCTTACAAAGAACGCTATGATAGAGCACAACGGCACAACAGTTACTGTAATAGCCACTAGGAGTCAGCACCACCATGCAAATCTCCAGTCGCGCAATCTAATTTATACAACCACGTCAGGTCTTACTTTGGGGCTCTACTTGCCTATAAGCACCACTAGACGAGGTCTTTCATTAGGTCGGTGTTGATACCGGGTCACCTCTTCATACGTGACGAAATCTGGATCGCTGTCTGAGGTGTTGGCATCTCCTGACGAGCCTTGCCGGTCCTTCCGACTCAGACGGAAACTGCGCCGCAGGCCAGCTATATAGAGCAGGGTTGGGATGAAGAAATGATGAACACAAGGTCCGTCAAGTTTATTTCGTGAACAACTCTCTTGCTCTAGTGAGTGAAGGACATGTAATATTTATCGAAATGTCATTTGATCATCAGTGTCACTGTAACAATGCAATCCAGAGGTAATTAAATAGCAGTATTCTTTAATGCACTGACTGCTAACTTGAGCCGACATTTCATGAGAATATAACCAGACAAAATAGATTAGACCCCGTTTAAAATCAAATTACATATTCATTTCCCTCACAGATAGCACAGCATGCCATTACAGCCTAGCAAACAAAACAGCTCTTTGAATATAATCTAGTCTCTGAGTAAGTGACACTAATTTTGCTTGCATTGAACGATAATAAAGGCTGTGCACAGTGTCTGCTATGCTAATCTAGTGTTATTACCTCAGCTGTTACATAACGGTGTGTGCTCAGTGTGGCCCAAGCCCATGCTGTCAGTGTGAATGCAATATTCTATGCTATCTCACGTCCGCTGGCAGAGATAAGGTAGCCTATCCAAAGAGGAATCGTACTGCAATTTTCAGCTGACGTGGGAAGACTTTTACTGTCTGTGAATGAGCTGCCTGACCATAAATGATTCCCATATATCAGTGGTTCTCTGTCTGGTGATGCTGGGCTCTGGCCTACGTATGTGGACCCAATTAGGTGTGCGTGTGTGTGTATGTGTGGGGGTGTGTGTGTGTGTGTGTGTGTTTCTAGAGGCTACATGGCCGAATGCCTTAAAAGCTGCAGCAGTTACCCTGCGTAAATGGAGGTGGAGGAGAGGGGCGCTGAGGGCAATTAGAAGCCAGAGCCAAGCTGGACGGGCACATTACATTCACGCTTCATCTCGCCGCCAGGAGGCAGCGCACATGCACTAAACAGAGAGGGCCCTCGCCTGACTTTGACAAACAGTGTGTCCTGGTTAAGCTCACCGAGTGATACCTCATCTCATCTAAATCCTCAAGTAAATGCACATGTGTTAGAAATGTGGCACAACACCAGAGTAGTGTGATCTAATATCTAAAATAGTCATCGAAACATTCATTTATCACTAATCAAGATTTTTCTTGATTATCAAGACTTCCTGAAGGTTCCTCGAAAATCTTAATTTTAAATGAATAGATTTCTTTATTGTCATTGCAAAGTACAACGAAATTACTTTGACAAGATTATTGAGCAATTCAGGGAGTTATGTGGACAGTTTACATGAACCAACTTGTATAAAAATACTGATTAGCATACTTCCAGCATACTGTCATCATAAGGGTCCGGTAGGACACATCAGCTCATGACCGGTGTTGTGTCACATCTCTGACCTCCATAAGGGCTCTGTTTCAGCAGGCACGCAGTCAAGGCTGTGCTCAGCCTGTGATAGTAACAGTGATAACCTTCTGGTAACAAACGGTGACTGTACCTGAGTAAAACTCCCAGGAAAACACCTGGCCACAGGAGGGCGCCACCGCTTTACACTTCGGAGAGACTATAACGCGCATTAGACCATCACTCTCACTTTCGCGCACTCGTCCAACTCACTTCTCTGCCCGAAGCAACTGCACTGGGATCAGTTCCCTGCATCCTGCTCATGAGCTTGCTCTCAGTTACCGGTTGGCGGTCGGAACTGATGTGAGTGCAGTTGCTAAGGACACGTAAGTTCAGTGGCTTCAGGCACATTTGTAGCACCAGGCAACGCAGCACCTCGAGCAGTGAGTGTACGAGCAGACCGACGTGCTGACTCGAGTGTGCAGTGCATCCAACAGCAGGGGGTACAGGAGTTAGGAGGGTAGCAGGGTCTGCAAGGGAGTGTTAGGGGTCAAGGTTCACAGGCTCAAAGGTCAGGGGCAGCAGAGGAGGGAGGAAAAGGAAGGAGGATCTAAACACCATCAATTGGGATTGGACTGGCATGATCTTATTTGGTTCTCATCTGAAATTTTAGTGTCAGGAGGACCAATACAAATCTCTGTACCGATTGATTGAGTGTAGCTATGACACATTTTGTCCAGTGTTCAGATCACTCCAAGAATCCAGAGCATTCATGGATATCTGGGGTGAGATCTGGGGAGGCAGTGGGATGTTTCGGAGAGGATAAAGACTTGGAAAGGGTTTAGGGATTAACGTGTGCTCCATATGGACATCTGAATTTTGAAAGCCTATTTAAACCAGGAGATCTATTTGTTTGATACAAATTCCCAACCCCCAAAGCTAAAACCTATACAGACCTTCACAATGTCAGGGGTGTATCTATGGATAATATACCCTTACACTCAATCTAAATTACAGTAGAAGATATATTGGATATGTCTCTCATCCCCAACAAGTGTGTATAGACCAGCATCTCTCTCTCTCTCTCTACCCCTCTCTCTCTCTCTCTCTCTCTCTCTCTCTCTCTCTGTCTCTGTGGACTACATTGAGAACTAGTCACAACAGTTGCAAACTGCAGTATAGTCTCTGTGACAAGGATTACAGCGCCTCTCCACATTTCATGTCTTAATGTATTTTATCACTACCTTCCTGTGTGCCTCCCACTGAATCTTTTTGACTTTTTTTGTCAGTTTCTAATCTCTAATCTCACTGTGGGACCATAGTCAGGCAACTGTTTCCCTTGGTTACCCATAACCTGAAGAGACATCTCACTCCCTCTCTCTCTCTCTCTCTCTCTCTCTCTCTCTCTCTCTCTCTCTCTCTGCACCTAAATCCGTGGGGCTGATGCCTATCCATCCCCAGTGACCCACCCACTCCCAAAGTGGCTCATTTGGTGGCCAAATCCAGCTCTACCCGAGGGACAGAGGGAACCAGCACATAGCCAGGCAGACAGACATGGGATGCAGACAGGAGAGGAAGAGGAGGAGGCATGCAGGCTCTCACCTATGTACTGTCCATTGAAATAGCCCTCACAGTCACAGTCCTCTGTAAGGGAAGCAAGCAGGGGAGAAGAGAGGAGTGGTGAGCAGAGGGGAACAGACACCGCCAAAGGAACCAAAGCACCGGGGAGGGGAGGGGGGTGGGGGGGGGGGGGTCTGGTGATTGGCTGCCAGCTCTGGACCCAGGCAGGCACACTGGCAAGCAGGCAGGCAGGCGGACAGGACAGGACAGGACGGAGGGTACGGGGGACCAGGGGCAGGGCGGGCACACAAGCAGGCAGTGGGTTGTAGTGGTGTGGGCAGGGGAGCCAACAGGCCCCAGTGGTAGGGGCCCTTCAGTCAGGCCTGAGGGGAGTAGAGCCTGCACACTCTGGGGTCGACACCTTGAGAGAGATCTCATGTGAAAAAGACACTGACACGCAGTTTGGAAATGACAACATCCGGATCTGATGGATGACTGAGATCAGTGCAATTATACATTATTGTTCAGTTTGATACCAATGACAGAAAGACAGACAGGGAAAAACCTGCATTATCTTCCTTCAAAAGAGCGCTTGTGCTGGTAAAGCTACTTATAGAATTTCTATTATAACCCTTTTTACAATGAGATAGCACCAACGAGATGTGAAAGAACAGGAAATGGAACATTTCTGAAAGAAGGAAAGGAAGAGAGACCTTGAAGAAGCTCAAGATTGTGTGAGAACATGTATTAGCATTTTTATGCCTGCGGTGGCAATCTACAGGTCTGCTTGTTCTGACTCTTTCTCTCGCTCTCTCTCTCTCTCTCTTATTTTCTTACTCACTCACCCAGACACACACAGACACACTCGCAGCCACGCACACACACACACACACACACACACACACACACACACACACACACACACACACACACACACACACACACACACACACACACACACACATTCCCAGAATGAAGTGTGCCCTCATTTTCGACATGACTGTCAACAACCCGAAACAGGGCTGTGAGAAAGAGGGAGGAAGAGAGCACTAACAGAAGAACGAGAGCACCACAGTCCTCTCACCACAGCCATGAACGATTGAACAGCCACGGCACACCTACCTTTGTCACATCCCTGGTCATCTGATGGAAGCAGTGTGGAGGAGAACAGATACAGGTTGGACAATTCAACTGGGTACATCAAACATGCTGTCATTTAGCTTAATATAATCAGAGAGGGGAGATGGATGGATGGATAGATGGATAGATAGATAGATGAAGTACAACTGCATGAGTATAATAGAAGCAATATTGGAAACGAGAGAGAGTTAGAGATGTGGTAGGCGAGGAGATGAAATGCAGGAAGAGATTATCTGTGAGAGAAAGAAGCACGGCCATGGTCTAAACATATGGCTAAGCCATTGTTGTCGCTCTGCCACAAAACACTAATCGGATAGACAAAGGATTATGGACCACAAAGCGTTGACACTGACTCGAAACACACACCTGCCGACTTTACACGTACATACACACACACACACACACACACACACACACACACACACAGTATTCATCTGGTTTTATCTATGCAATGGATATGTTTTTACTCTATTAGCTGGCAGACTACTTTAAAAAAGAATGCAAAGAGCATTCTACAGTTCAACAGACCATCTACAGTTCAACAAGCTACTTTTCCCCACCTGTGCATTCCACTGGCAAGCATTAGGGAGAAAGGTTGAAGTCAGTTGAAAATCATAACCAATCAGGAACTTCGAAATCGATGTCCCCACAGCCTCATCCATCTCCATAACGATAAACTGCTAATGCATTAGGAGGGCTCCACTCATGTCTTAAGTGGTCAAAGGGATGCCTGCATCCCACAGTCTTAGTCAATATGACTTCAAGAGATAGAGATGAGGAAGGAAGGGAGGGAGGGGGGAGGGAGGGGGAGCGAGAGCAAAGAGAGGAAACTTACAGACAGGCTTTTTAGGAGATTTGGGATTCTGAAGGGTGCCAATTTTCACTCTGTAGGCCAACCGTCTGATGAAAAAAAGGGGAAGAGAACGAGAATTGAGAAAGAGAGAGAGAAAGAAAGTAGGACCCCTCCTGCAAAACACCAACAAGAAACATGCATACCTATAGCCCCTTTATAGCCGGCTAAACACTAACAAGAGACATGCATGCCTATAGCCCCTTTATAGCCGGCTAAATGCACAGCAGGATCCATAGCAACACAGACAACCTCTGGCTTTACTGTATTAATTAAAATAGTGCTCTGTGCTCCGATGGCACAGCGAGTGGCCTCAGGTCTGCTATGAGTGTATGTAGGTGGTGACTGGCGTGTTGTGGTGCAGGCTGTGCTGTGTTGTGTTGTGGTGCAGGCTGTGCTGTTTTTGTGGTGCAGGCTGTGCTGTGTTGTGTTGTGGTGCAGGCTGTGCTGTGTTGTGGTGCAGGCGGTGCTGTGTTGTGTTGTGGTGCAGGCTGTGCTGTGTTGTGTTGTGGTGCAGGCTGTGCTGTGTTGTGGTGCAGGCTGTGCTGTGTTGTGGTGTAGGCTGTGCTGTTTTTGTGGTGCAGGCTGTGCTGTGTTGTGGTGCAGGCTGTGCTGTTTTGTGGTGCAGGCTGTGCTGTGTTGTGGTGTAGGCTGTGCTGTTTTTGTGGTGTAGGCTGTGCTGTTTTTGTGGTGCAGGCTGTGCTGTTTTTGTGGTGCAGGCTGTGCTGTGCTGTGTTGTGGTGCAGGCTGTGCTGTTTTTGTGGTCTAGGCTGTGCTGTTTTTGTGGTGCAGGCGGTGCTGTGTTGTGTTGTGGTGCAGGGTGTGCTGTGTTGTGGTGCAGGCTGTGCTGTTTTTGTGGTGTAGGCTGTGCTGTTTTTGTGGTGTAGGCTGTGCTGTTTTTGTGGTGCAGGCGGTGCTGTGTTGTGTTGTGGTGCAGGGTGTGCTGTGTTGTGGTGCAGGCTGTGCTGTTTTTGTGGTGTAGGCTGTGCTGTTTTTGTGGTGTAGGCTGTGCTGTTTTTGTGGTGCAGGCGGTGCTGTGTTGTGTTGTGGTGTAGGCTGTGCTGTTTTTGTGGTGCAGGCGGTGCTGTGTTGTGTTGTGGTGCAGGGTGTGCTGTGTTGTGGTGCAGGTTGTGGAGAAGAACATCTGCGGCCCTGTGGCAGTCCCCTCTGATCTGCGCAAAGTGCAGCATATGGACAGATTTGGGACCAAAGTGTGTCGAGCATTACTTTCACAAATAGCTCTTAATCCAAAACAAACTCACACACACACATACACACACAAACACTCACACACATATGCACACATACACACACAATAAAGGAGACAGTCTACCTCTCTCTCTCTTTCTCTCTCTCTCTCTTTCTCTCTCTGTCACACACAAGTACACACAAACCAAACAACAAAGTAGAATACCTCACTCAGTCACCCACACATCATGAATGTGAGAGGATGACACACGCACACAACAAAAAACACTGCTACTCTCTCTCTCTCTCTCTCTCTCTTTTTCACACAAACACACACACACACACACACACACACACACACATGAAAGAGGATGGAGTCAAACCAGGCTGTTCTGCAGTATTCTGGGCGGGTATCCACAGAGCTCCTGCACAGCAGTCAGACCTGTACTAAATCTACCGCATTCATTCCACTGCATTCACTCCAGCTGCAATATTTAGGCAGTTCTAACTTAACGCTAAAGTCATTGGTATGTATGTGTGTATCTCAGAGTGAGAGAGAAAGAGAGGGAACGGCAGAGGGCATGTCTCTGCATTAAAAGCTACGGCATTACAGTGATTCTGATAGAAAGATCTGGAGTGACTCTTCACTGACTAATCCGGCCACTGGAACTCACCTCTCCTGGAACTGTTTGGAGGGCACCAGGCCAGCACGCAGGCTGCTGTCGCCCACTTTCTTGGCCTGCCACCAGGTGGAGTCGTCCTGGCTCACCACCTGCAGTACGTCGCCCCGCTGGAAGGGAAGGCCCGCCTCCTGGCAGGGCGTGGCCTTGTCTTCCACGGGATTGTAGTCAAACAGCGCCCTCATGTACACCTGGTGGAGACACACCCCACCCCCACCCCCAAAGCAAAGCACAAAGCACAGAGGGTGGAGTAAGATAGTGTGTGTGTGTGCACTGACATTCCTACCGCAATGAGGACATTACATATTAGACTTTTAGGGACAAAACGCAGTAATTATCAGCAAATGGTACATTGACCAAGACTTTGCCCAGTGAAGATGGGTGGTGACTTTTCACAGCGGTGACCGACCTTGCTCTCTCTAAACCTGTCCTCCTCCTTGACGCCTGGGATGATTTTCAGCGTGATGGAGCCCTGAGACTGTGACTGTGGGAGAAAAAACAAGAAGGAGAGAGAGGAAGGTCAAGGGTAGATGGATGTGAGGGGAAGATCAGAGTGGGGATAAAACAGAGGGATGAGAAGGAATGAATGGAGGAGATGAATGACTTTGTTAGGTGACATTTAAAGCACAGCACGTAGCCCTGTGATCACTTCTCTTTTCGGGGTAAAGTATTCAACGGAACGGTCAGAAAATGAAGATGCCGCCAAGGCTGCATGTTTTTGTAAGTGCTACATACCAGTAGCTGGCTGATTTCGTCTGGTCGCTTGTGTATAATGGAGACGCCGTTTACTTCCCTCAGCTCATCTCCCACATGGACCAGACCTGAGCAGACAGAGAGAGAAGGCTTTACATGTGTGTGGGGCTTTACATGTTGTTACACGTGTCGTGTGTGTCTGGCTTTAGATGTGCAGCTGTGCCTGCAGGTATCATAGCGCTATCTGTAGGTAAGGGTGTGTGTGGATGTGGATGTATGTGTGCGTGTCATGTGTGTGTGTGGGTTGTGTGTATGTGTGTGTGTGTGTGTGTGTGTGTGCGTTTTATGTGTGTGTGTAATGTGTGTGTGTGTTATGTGTGAGTATGTGTGTGTGTGTGTGTGTGTGTGTGTGTGTGTGTGTGTGTGTTATGTGTGTGTGCAGGGGCGGCCCTAGCACATTTGGTGCTCTAGGCGAGCTTCACTCCTTCAATTTTTTTTTCCCCCACGAAAACGGAATTGCTACTTTCAAACGCTATTTTGCCCTGTAAGACTGCATTTCTTTCACATAAACACAACAACGATCGCAACGATGAACAAACATTAATTCAAGAACAAATCACTGAGAAAATGTCACGCCTGTGCTGGACTACGCTCCGGCCACGCCCCCTGTTGAACTGTTTATGGACACACACACACCTCCACGTCATCTTCCCAATCGCCTGCAAATAATGTTTTCTTAGTCTTCTAAAAGTGAATCTAAAATGATATAACAAAAGTATGTATTATCATCATTTGTTAAATGTAGCTATTATGTAGTTATTAAGCATTTTGGTGTATTTGGACAGCCTGACATTTTTTATTCCAAGATGCATAGCTCTTGATTAGTTGAATCATGTCTAATTAAACTGGCTAGCTCGCTCCACCAAAACTAAAGCTGTCCAAATTTGATTACTCAAATTTTTATGACGCAAAATGACGCAAATTGCGGTACAGCTGAACTTGAACTGATGTTTCGACTGAATGGCAATAACAAGGAACGTCACAAGTCACTGGCTAGCTAGCGTTAGCTAACTAGCAAGATTACATACAAACCATTCGCTAAAGTTGACAATACAACACTTGGATTTTTACCAGTATTCCTCACATATTGGCAAGTTGCCGTGTTTGGCTTCCTTAATGGGTGTGCTATGCAACGAGTAAGATATGTGTAGTGTTGTTGCACTGGCTATTGGCTTTATATGTGCGCCCCTATTTTAATCATGTCTTTTTTTGTATAATGTAGAATAAATCATTTTTGATATACCCGCCTCTGTAAAATCCTTAAAGAACTATGTGACAGGGAGTAGGAAAACTTTCAATGATAAGGTACATCTTTTCTTCTTAACTCCACTAAAGTGCCGTGGGCAATTCACGCATTTGTGAACGTTTTCTTATCTGGAATTCATTCTAGGCTAGAACAGGATTTAAGGATTTACCTTTCTCCTTGTCACGTTTCTTTTCTTCTTCCTTTCTTTTCTTCCTAAATTGCGCCCCGGATGGCTTTTGCCTCTTCATTATTTTGTTCTTCAAAGTTTCTTGAACAGACACACACTCTAACCAAACGCCTCACTGTGCTAGCATGTTCTGACAACACCAAGGACGTACGTACCCCTTCCGTTTTCGATTTTTGGCTCATTTTACCCTAATGTTAGAATTTTTTTTTATTTCAAAATATTGGTTGGAGATATAGAAGGGGGCGCAAAAAAAACTCTGTCCAGCAAAAAAAACAAAACACAATTCTTGTTTTTTATTTTTTTTGCTGGGCGCAGTTTTTTGCGCCCCCCTCTGAGTGGTGCCCTAGGCGACCGCCTATACCGCCTGTAGGAAAAACCGCCCCTGTGTGTGTGTGTGTGTGTTATGTGCGTGCGTGTTATGTGTGTGTGTGTGTGTGTTATGTGTGTGTGTGTTATGTGTGTGTGTGTGTGTGTGTGTGTGTGTGCGTAGATGTGGATGTAGCATAGCAGGGGATGAGGTGGGGGTTGGTCTATGTATGAAATCAATCAAATATTCACACACACACACAACGCCACATCATGTGCCACAAAACATCACACGCATGCAGCGAGTTAAATAATGCAAAATGCACAAACAAAATGAGCCACATTTCTCTGTCTACCCTGCACTGTCTCTATGGCAACCGGAATGGTCAGCTTTTTAGTGAGTCTGTGTGATCTCTGATTGGATCTCATGGGATCTATTGAGACCCCAATGAGTCATGCCCCCTGCAGGGCAACAGTGATTCATGTGTCACTCAGTATGGCACCACACCATAACACCAAATATGTGCTGAAGGCTCATTATTTTCACAACGCTGGTCTACAGTAAAAGTGGAAGAACTTCAAATGACCGAAGCCCTTATGGGAGCGATGTGGTATTCACATAATTTCAGTGATGGTGCTGCATGAGTAAGTGTTTCAGCACTAACATTGAGAATTAATCCATACCATTTTTAAATTGGAATAAAATGGCTGCCAAAAGATCAACTTTCCTGATTCTGTCAGCTAATTTTCGCAATATATATTAGCAAAGAAACAGCCAACTGCGAAGACAGAGATTTTGTTATGTCTCCCTTGAAACAGAATGAAAACCTGATGACTCAAACCACACTCGCTACAAAGGCTAATCAGCTAGCCAGACAGAATTCTATAAAAACGTCTCAGGTATGCAGATAAATGTCTCTGTTATGAGACTGATATGAGAAGCTCATTCCAAGGAAAGAATACATTTTTCAAAAACCTCAATACGTACCTAAAAAAAAAAAACAGTCAGTATTCTACAAAAAGATCTCACTAATGATTTGTTATTAAATGTAATTGTTTCTGGTACCCAATGCACACAAGTCTGTTTCCATTCTAAGTGTGTGTAACTGGACATTGATTTGTACTCCAAACTGTTACAGATGTATCTTAAGTGTATTCTGTGGTAAACTGCAGTTAAAGACAAAAGATCAGATTAGATTTAAAATAGATTAGGTGGAGAAGGGTCCCTGTGAGATGTGTGCGAGGAGGATGGTCTAAAGTCTCACCACTCCTGTCTGCAGCTCCTCCTTTCATTACACGCGCCACCATGACAGCGCCCGTGGCTTCATCCCGCCGAATCGTTGCCCCCTGTGACATAACAGGTCAAAGGTCAGGTGTATCTGCAGGAGTTTCTGCAGATTCTCTTCTCTTGATTACATTTATACTATTGACAGTTTTTTACTCCAGATATGCTCAGGTTATTTGCAGTTTACAGTATATAACAGCATCTGTCTGTGTTTCTCTCACCAATGGTTCCTTGTTTTTGACCAGTCGGACGATCTTTACGGACTCCTCCTCCAGCTCATCATCCAAGTCGTCTGGCAGGGGCGGAAGGATGGGGTCAAAGTTCTTTTGGGCCACCGTGTCATGCACAGACAGCATGGCCTGATGAGAAACAGGACAAAGTGGGAGAACACATAGAGATTAATATGAGTTTTAATTGCTGCATGATTGTGTGTGTGTGTGTCTGTGTGTGTGTGTGTGTGTGTGTGTGTGTGTGTGTGTGTGTGTGTGTGTGTGTATGTATGTGTGATGCAAATGTGTGTGTCTAGGTGACACATACCCGTAAATGGGGTGATGTCAACAACTGTAACAGCTCCTTCTCTTCAACACTCATTGGCCCACTCTGCAACTCCTCTGCTACCTGTCAATCAATCAGTCAGGGCAATCAATCAATGAACCTTTCAGTCAACCTTTATTTTCATCAACACTCACTCATGTTACCAGTAATACAACAAGATACTGTGTAGTAGATGGCTAAAGACAGCTGCACTGCTAATGCGGCAGTGTTGGAGAGAATGTGCAGAGACAGTGTGATGCGTGATGAAACGAACGCATAGAGGATGAACAAGTACACATGGAGTGGAAGTAAGTCAGAGAGAGCTCCTGTCAGCTGTTTCAGCACAGCAGGCAGAGAGTTAGAGAGAGCTCACCGAGGCAGCATGTGGCGGCTGATTAGAGAGCGCTTTCACTGAGTCAGCGCTTTCTCACCACGTTCACCACCTTTTTTTTAATACCCAAATTGCCTCTCTCTCTTTCACACACACACACACGCACACACTTTCTGTTACCCACCGACACACAAACTCTCTCTTTTACACACATACGTACGCACACACACACACACACACACACACACACACACACACACACACACACACACACACGCACACACACACACACTTTCTATTACCCCCCAACACACAAACTCTCAGTCACACACATGTACTCACTACTTCGCTGCCATGTAATTTGTATTCTCCTACCAC
>NC_045152.1:21807324-21814824 GCF_900700415.2 Clupea harengus
TGTTTAAATAACCTTGAAATACTTGGTAGGCTGTTAATGGACACTAAGTCAAAATGCCATGAAACCTATGGCTGATGTATACAGCATGTTACATATTTAATGGATAGATATCGACTGAAGTACAAGGTCACCACTTTAACTGGGTTTTAAAGCGTCAGAGTGATAACCGGAAGCAGTCAGCTCTCAGCCCACTGGGCGACTACAGAACATAGCAATCACTTGTCCATAACGTGCCGTACATGGAAATGACTAGTTAGTGAAATCAAAGTCTTATCATGCAAACAGAAGGGGCATTTCTATCTTGTGGTCATCCACAGTGATATGAATCACTTTGAAGAAACATAATGGCTGACGCACAGACACAGACATGTCAATCATGGAGCTGACTTTTTTTCCAAATAATAAAAAGCAAGTTTGGGGAGAGGAAATATGTTTCCATCGCATTATTTGTGCTTTCCCAATAGCGTATATCCACAATAAGCAACCTAGCATCCCATTACAACACATCATACATCATGAAGTCATAAACCTCTAATCTGGGTAACTGGTATCATCAGTGGCGTTGAAAACATAACACGATAGAAATGCTTTACTGGTCTTATCAGAAGCAATGGTGGTAGAATCTTACACATTTCTATGCTGTATTTCTTTAAAACTACTGTGCCGTGATCTGCTGGAGCAGACTCTCCCCCCATCATCAGCTGTGGAGAGTGGAGGTGCAGGACAGAGAACAGAGAGGCCAGAGCAGATGAAATATGCATGAGCCTCGGATAAAGAGGAAATGGGAACATCTGACAACTCCATCTATAAGCTGAGGAGGTCAGCAGAGGGAATGAGAAGCACTGTGAGATCAGACAAAAACATGGGCCAACTCACTCGCACACATATACATACACATACACTCACACATATACACATACACTCACACATATACACATACACATACACATACACTCACACACATACAGCACATATGAGTGAGCTCTCACCACATGTATTCTAGCTCTTTGGGTGTCTTTGAGTGTGTCAATGCAAGTGTATGTATGTTGATGCAGCTATCTACTACTAGCATGGGGGAAGGCCTTAGGGGTTAGCTTCAGTGAGTTAGCATTGACTTTGGTGCTGAGATGTTTGTTTCCTATAAGCTATTTTTGGCACCAGAACAGAGCACTATGAAACCAAATTTGCAAGGATGTGTGTGTGTGTGTGTGTGTGTGTGTGTGTGTGTGTGTGTGTGTGTGTGTGTGTGTGTGTGTGTGTGTGTGTGTGTACTCCCACAAGTGTATATGGAACTCTCAGTCAGTCATAACACCTACTTTAGATGGACAGAGTAGAGACTGTAGCATAAATGACTGTGTGTGTGTGTGTGTGTGTGTGTGTGTGTGTGTGTGTGTGTGTGTGTGTGTGTGTGTGTGTGTGTGTGTGTGTGTGTGTGTGTGTGTGTGTGTGTGTGTGTTTGAATGTGTTTAGCATCTTGTGTCTCTCTGTGAAGTGGTGACATCATCCTTTGGGCCCATTGCTGGTCCCAGAGGTGAGGTCATCTTACTGAGGAGTGGGGAGATTTCACACGAATCTCCTGGGGGAAAAGTGTGTGTGTGTGTGTGTGTGTGTGTGTGTGTGTGTGTGTGTGTGTGTGTGTGTGTGTGTGTGTGTGTGTGTGTGTGTGTGTGTGTGTGTACTCGGTGGATACGCACATTTAATAGATCCCTGCTCCACACAAACTCCTCTATAAGCCAAAGTGAGCTTCTGTCTTATCAGTTATAACATCTCACAAGTGAAACTAAGCGCTGGTAACCACCTAATACATAATATCATAATATTACTACTGTGCAATATAGCTCCAAGAAACACGAGATATTCTGAAGAGTCGGCACAATGGAAAGAAACACATTCAAGCAATCAAAAGGAGGAGGAGCGAGGAAATAGCCGCCATTAGATTCCCATTTCAGCCCTGTGAGCAAGCCAGCCCAAAGCAGACACAGGAGCCCCACTGTCCAGATGATTCCTTCTGAAATCCATCATCAAAACTCTGTACACCACGTGGAAGGAGAAAGACTGGGGTTCTGGATGTCAGAGGTGTCTGACTGGGGGACATCCCCCCAGCGGCTGGAGAAGAGCTCCACTGGTAGACAGTATCAAAGCACTATTCACAGAAGAGCTCCACTGGTAGACAGTATCAAAGCACTAGTCACAGAAGAGCTCCACTGGTAGACAGTATCAAAGCACTAGTCACAGAAGATCTCCACTGGTAGACAGTATCAAAGCACTAGTCACAGAAGATCTCCACTGGTAGACAGTATCAAAGCACTAGTCACAGAAGATCTCCACTGGTAGACAGTATCAAAGCACTAGTCACAGAAGATCTCCACTGGTAGACAGTATCAAAGCACTAGTCACAGAAGCACAAGAGCAGGCACTGAAGAGGTAGTGGAGGTAGGCCTATGCCAAGGTCCATGCTGAGGAACCCTCAGACACAGTCCATATAGATGAGCACGATATTAGAGACACAAAGGGCTATTGCGTACTGAATTCTGTAATTATGGTACACGGATTCTGTACGTGCTGCTGCATGCTTACTGCTGAGTTTGAGTCCCAGTCCTTGGGTCCGGGTGGACAACACCACAGATGAAGGTAGCCGGAACTAACAGACATTGTACTAATAAACCAAGACTATACATTTGTTTGCATACAAATAAGGTGTTCATTGCATTAATCTATTATAAATTGTTATGCAAAATGTGCATCCATAATTGACTGGCAAAACATTTAAAAACAATGAAGCTTCAAACATCCTTGCCTCCCATGTTGCTTCCCTGGGAAGGACCCTTGTCTCCCTTGTCTCCCATATTAAATCAACCACAACACTTCTGCTCTGGATTTTTATTTTTTTCAAGGACGAGGAGGATTAAAGGAGTTGTCTGAGGCTGCTGGAAAAACAAGTCAGTGGTTATAACTGAGGCGCTCACTCGGGGACATGAATCTGTATTACATGAAGAAGCCTGTTGTGGCAAGATGTTTGGCTGCCTAAGGTGTATCCCAGTCTTTTCTCTTACCCCAACCTGGGTTCATGTCTAATTCTTACCATTACCCATTCTTACCCTTTGGTTGGTACTCCAGAGGGGTAAGGGTATAATGAGATAGATAATTAGGCAGTGCATCGTTCAGACAATGAGATATGCATGTGAAATATTTCCGTGGTGTATCCTGAGTTGTATTTGTTGTTGTCCCTGGTATTCACATATACCCTATGCCATTGTGAGTATGGAGGGGGTGGGTCTGGGATGCCATACACCACTGTTGAGCCTTCTGGAGGTTGAGCCTAATTCAACGAAACATTAATGGTTGTAGTGCACCCTGTTGTGTTATAGTACTTGGGCTAGGTTGTTGGGTATGAGCACTTGCAGGTGAGAGTGAGAGGATTGGCCGCTGTGTGAAGTCTCCAATCAATAGCACGTGGAATTTATCATATTTTCTGTATATAACTGACAAATTTAACTTCTATCAGAGCAAGTCCATTCACAGTGGACCATGTACCTAACCCAGCTCTTATGCAGTGCCACTTTGCTGTCTGTAAATCCTCACATGACCTTTTCAGCCCCAAAATAGCATCCTTCCTGACATGCTCTTTTGCTGCATAAATGTTATATTCCTCCCAATCCCGTTAGGAGATTACACACACACACACATACACACACACACACACACACACACACACACACACACACGACCCTGGAAGGGGTCACACCACTGTTGCGTAACACTGGCAATAAGCTGAGGAGGTTCCCAGATCGGTGTCTGTCTCACCGTAGTGGCAGAGGTATTAACCCACTCATACAAACACATAGTGAACCTCACACAAATACAGTGGGCACAGTGTGGTCTATAGAGACATTAGGATACAACAGCAGTGTGGCTGCATATTTCCACTGAAATACTAGAAATATGACCCATATCATGTTCAAAAACCCCTAAAAGTGTCTATATTACAATAAGCACAAGAGCCCTTTTTCCTTTCCAGGTGTGCAATGGGATTATGGTGCACACCTACTTATCTGACTAGACTGCGGCTGGTTGGTTGAAGTCTGAGAGAACAGGGGAGGAGGTCTGGCTCACGCCTGAGTTCAGCTCCATGTCACTGCGTGACACGGCAGCCAAACTGGGACACTGCGGGTGTGCTGGGACTCAGTGGAGTCCAAAGCGGCTGACGCACTAGCAGCTTCCTCTCCGGTCTCAGTTTCATGCGGTACATCTGCCCTGGTAAAGACTGCTCTCACGGAAACGAGTCACGCTTGAAGTCAGCTGGTGCTTACATCAGTCAGGTCCTTGGGTGAAAAGTATTTGGATGGGGGGGGGGGGGGGGGGGGGGGGGGGGGGGGGGGGGGGGTGGTGGTGGTGCTATAAAGTTAAGTTGGAGACAGGATATGATGAAGGACACCAATGAAGTTTGGTTTGTTTGAGTTGAATGACTTCCGCCCTTTTGCCTGCGTGGCTAAAGCAAGTGGCGAACAGGAAGCCGCTAATCTGCAAACATGCTAACCCCCATGCAGTGTTTTCTGAGGGCCTGCGGGGACCTGACTGCTGACGTGCTGAGGGCCTGAGCTCACCCAAATCCCAGCTCACAGCTTTGACTCCGTTTCTCAGGTGATGGCATCTGACAGACAGTTTCTGCCTCTGCTAGCTGATCCTGGAGTCATCGGGTCTGGCCCTGTTCAAAGGCAAAATCCTTTGGATCCAGTGTCAGCTGCTGCCAAGAGTATTGTCACAGACTCCCACACACGGCGATAGAGAACAACAGACAACCAGATTAAGTTACACCAACAGACTGATACGAGCTAAGCGGAAATGTCAGATACACAGGATTAAGAGTCACCTGTTGTGCTACGTGTTATCACTCCATTAAGACATTAACACACACACACACACACACACACACACACTATACAGTATGCATGTGCACAGTGCACAGATTAACACCCATAAAAAGAAGGCTTATACATACACTCATGAGCTGTGGCCATGTTCCACAGCTGTGTGAAAAACACTTTAGCAGACTAATCGTGTGGCTACCATGGGAATGGACAAGATGCCAGAGCGGAAATGTTCAGTTGGGCGGCTGGATTTGCTAATATAGCTAAACCTGAGTGAACTCTCAGTGTGTCCGTTGACACAGTTTCCGTGGCAGGGCCACAGGGGTACTGTGTGGGAGACCATAAGGCCCGCTAATGGCAGTAAACACCAGCTTTTCAAACTCAAAACACAAGAACATAATAAAGACCATGCAATAAAGTTACAACATCCCTACTTATTGAACTTTAATAGTACAATAATAAGGAAAGTGATACGGACACTGGTCATCAGTTCACACATAGAATGCACATAGATGTTATGTGGAACTTCAGGTAACATATTAGATGCATAGCCTAATGTGTGTGTACCACACACACACACACACACACACACACACACACACACACCAGTAACAGAAGCAGCAGTTCATGTTTCCTGATTTGCATGCAAGGCATAGCTCAAGTAGTCAAAGGAAGTAAAAGCCTTGTCATGAACCTGGCAAAAACCCAACCCTCCTGCCTCCCATCTCTCTGTCTTTCTCTCTCTCTATCTATCTATCTCTCTCTCTCTCTATCTCTCTCTCTCTTTCTCTCTTTCTCTCTCTCTCTCGTGTAGAAAAATAAAGCACAATTTTATCTATAACTTATAATCTTACATCTCCGGTGAACATTCAGTGTTACTTCAACACAAAATCAGCAATGAAAATAATAATTATAATTATTATTATTATGTATTTAAAAGATAGGCATATTTCTCTCACACTGTGTTTTGAAAACACAAACAAATACATACAGAAACACACACACACAGAGAAATGCACACATAAGCAGACAAAAAGACACAGAGACACAAACACACCCACATACGAACACAGACCCCCCCCCCCCCACATACACATACACTCAAACAACACACATGCATGCACACACACAGGTACCAGCTGTGTGAGACAGACATTATAACGCAAGTTGTCACCCAACCACACTCCACCTCCTCACCTCATATCATCAAAATAATGCCATCAATGCTTTAGCACGCTAAATAAAATACCTCCATTCCTCCCCTTTCTCCATCCCTCTCTCTCTCTCTCTCTCTCTCTCCATCTTCCTTCATAAAACCACTTCCTCAGTGCACCCTCTTCCTCCCTCCGTCTCCTCTCTCTCTCTCTCTCTCTTTCTTCATCTCTCCCTTCGTTTCTCCCTCCCTCCCTCTCCATTTGTTTTTCCGCTCTCTGCAGTCGATCTGCAGTGCTGCTCCGTATCGCCTGGTTTCTTTTAGCTTGCATATGTCGGCCGCCACAGCAGAGGGGCAAAAATCCGCTTTGAATGAGATTATCACATACCACACACACACAGACACACACTTTCTCTCTCTCACACACACACACACGCTTATACACACCACACCCACCACCAGAACTCGTACGCAGGCATGAGCGCACACACACATGAACACACATTGAGAAACACACACAGCATGCAAGTGCAGGGCTGACTGTAGAGCCACAGCAGCTCTTCATAGTAACAGCAATGTAGGCTGAAGCATCCTTACCTTATTTCGTCTTCCTCTCTCTCGCCTTTTCTCTCTGTCAGTCAATTCTCTCTTTCGCTGTCTTGGTTCCTCCCTCGTTCACAGGCAGCAGCCACACTGATCCCTTCAGCTCTGATTCCCCCTCTGGCTGCTGAGCTCACGGACCTGCTGCTCCCTCTGCTGCTCCACACTCCTCCCTCTCCCTCTCTCTCTCTCTCTCTCTCTCTCTCCCTCTCTCTTTTTTTCTCTCTCCCTCTCGCACACTATCTCGCTCTCGCAGCAGTTCTCTGCGTGTGTCTCTCAACCGTTCTCTGTTTTCTCTCGTGGTCCACTTTCTCTCCTGCTCTCTCTCTCTCTCTGTCTTGCTAAGCTAGACCGCTCACTCTCTCTTTCCGTCTCTCTTGTGTCTCTCACTTGCTGTCAATATCTGCGTCCCCCTTCCCTCCTCCCTCTCTCCACCCACCTCCTTCCAAAGTCCCCTCCCTCTGTTGGTGTTAATTACTGAGCCCGCACGGTGATGTGGGAGACTGGGGCAGGTGTGTGAGGTGAGCGTGGGTGGGTGGGTGGCAGAGGGTAGGCATGGGGGAGGAGTGGCTGTTTAGAGTCGTCATGGCCAGCCATTGTTTTTTCTTCCTCCTCAATCTGCCATCGTTCCATTATTCCATTCGCTATTGGCATTTTTTTCTCCCCGCCCCATCCCCCTTTTCCTGTCAGACCACTAGATTCTCTGTAATATTTTCTCCAGTATTTTGTTTCTGACTCACTGAATAAATCAGACCATTAGATGAGACAGATGAGAATGTTTGTGTGTGTGTGTGTGTGTGTGTGTGTGTGTGTGTGTGTGTGTGTGTGTGTGTGTGTGTGTGTGTGTGTGTGTGTGTGTGTGTGAGAGAGAGAGAGAGA
>NC_045152.1:21817324-21822324 GCF_900700415.2 Clupea harengus
TTCCTACTGTGTCATTGCACCCTAGAAATACCCAGAATCCCCAGGAAATACATGGGCACACAACAATGCATATAACATGTATAAAAACAATCATGCATTACGTAGTGTTGTGTCAGGAAACCCATTCTACTCCGTACATCGATGATGCATATTGATGACTATGGGCAAGTGTTAGGCATGTTAAGTCATGCTGCAGTGATCTGAGAGAGAGGAACATGTCCCGTGGCCAAAAGTGCAGTGCAGTAGTGCAGGCGTGACACCACCAAAGTGCTCCCCAGGATGTGGGCCAAGCAGCATTCAAGGAAAATGCCAAAGCTGTCTCCAGCGCTGGAGTGAGAGACATCTGCTACCCTAAGCCACTATATTTAGGCTGACATTCAAAAGCATCCTTGAGGTTTTTTTTGTTTGTTTGTTTAAAAAAAAAAAAAATGTATGATACCTAGCAGTGCTGAAATTGTACTACTCTTGAAGGTGGACATGTCATGTAATTTTTTTTCATCACAATTTCCACAGCCCAACAATACAACAGATACAAACTAGTTACATCAGAACCGGAGACTGATGGCATAATAAAGCATTAAAGGTTACTAAATGTGGATGTCAGATTCAAGGGACGGTACCCGAGGACAGATTCTCAGTCGGTTAATCTGTGCCCTGTACTTTGTGTGCCGTAACTATATAAGGTGTATCTCAGGATAAAGTCTGGTTAGGTAAAACTAGTTGCGTTTCTAGTTCTTCATTCTTCATCTTGGTTGAAGGAAAATGAGTTTGGTTTGTCAGTGGATTGTGGATTTTGCTAAGGACCACCATCTAAATAAATGGAGATGTTGAGATCTAAATCTTGTGTTTGCAAGATGATCTGGGATTAGGCTGACCAGGTTTTGGCTAATCTCAGATGCCCCTGGCTGCGCTGAACAAAATCAGACTCTGCACTTTAAGGTCAACTCTTGATGAGTCTGCATCACAGGAGGAGGGAGGAGTAATCCTTTTGTGTCGTTAAACTTATGCATAACCTTCATCCCGCCATGTTGTCTACACGAGGATTCTTAAACACAACAAGGGAAGAAAAAGAAAAAATTAAGAAAAAACGATTTGGTTATACATTGATATTGCCTACATTTCCTATGTCTGAGGTTCCAGTTCTAAATCTGTCCTTTTAGATCACATGTCATAACCATGCAAACTCTGAGTGTGAGACAGGTTGAGCGTGGACAAACTCTGAATGTGAGACAGGTTGAGCGTGGACAAACTCTGAGTGTGAGACAGGTTGATCGTGGACAAACTCTGAATGTGAGACAGGTTGATCGTGGACACAATCAGAACAGTGATAATAAAGACCAATTCATTGTGATTGACACTAGGGTTGTGTGAGAATGGCCCGAGTCGGCCACCCCACGATGTGGGAGGCTGGTGGAATGGGGTTGCAGGTAGGAACACACGGCGCAGGAGACAGTGGCTTACTTATAAAAATAGCTATATTTATTAACAGGGCAATTCATAACCCCAAAACATATAATCACAAATTGAACACTCTGTGCTTACAGGTTTCGTCTAGTACTTTCTCCAAGCTTTCATCCAGCATGTTCAGTCTGTCCTTTCCTCACTAGACAATGAGGTGCACCTTAAATAAGGCCACACAAGGGCTAAATTGGTCCAATTAAAGCTAATTGGACCCCTCCACAGAGGTAGGGGAACCCGGACCCAACCATTCAGGTAGGGGAGTCCAGTCCTTTTCCCCCTTTGGGCCACAGTGAGAAGGGGAAGGGATTTCACCTTCTCACAGGTTGACAGATGAGTATTTCTCATAGAGGTATACAGAGACATCCTTATCTGTATCTGTTCAGCCATGAAAATGATCTGTCTCTGTATTCGGAGAGACTGGAAAACTGGAAGTAGGCGTGGTTTATTGTTAAATTGGGCAAATGTTGTAATTTCTAACCTATTACTCGTAGGCAATGCAATTGTTGTGTCTTCACAGCATCAAACTGATTCAATATTGACATATTATGATAACGATCAGAAAGATTCTGTTTTGCATTGTGAAAAGAGACTATTTGCGGTAGATATATAGAAAAATATCCTCTAGTTGAATGGAATAATCTTGATGTATTAACCTTACTGCAGTTCGCTAGGGCAGGGGTTTTCAACTGGTTTTGTCCCAGGGACCACCATTCTGACAAGAAAGTAATCCCCACTGATGTGCCAGTGATTACCAAAACAACCAGTCCCGTACCCTTCTTTTTCATGTTTGTAACCGCCGGACACATATTCCGCCTTTAACACTTAAATATGTGAAATTATCCGGGTAGATCACTAACCGCCGCCGCCTTTGCCCCGCCCCCCCCCCCCCCCCGCGCACATATTCTGCCTATAGCACTTGTCAGTGTCATTTCTTTGCTGAATATGGGTCTACATCAGTATTTTTGCCAATGCGACTTGGCTATTCAGACTATTTAGATTGACATAAATATGTCTACGGGCCCAGGTATATTTATAAAAATTAAAAAAGTCAATGGCGAACTGATCAACATAGGCTCATGTCGCGGACCCCCTACAATGCCGTCGCGGACCACCAGGGGGGCGCGGACCCCCCGGTTGAAAACCCCTGCGCTAGGGGAATGTGAATGACTACTTTATAATAGTAGAGTCCATTGCTAGCTTCACAAATCACTTGTTACTGGCACTTGGACTTGTTGCTGTCTGTTTAAATAACCAATATTTGGTAGTGGACACCATGTCAAAAGTCTATAGAACCTATTGCTGATATATACAGCATGTTACATCTTAAAAGGATGAATATTGAATATTAAAACTGCAAGTTCTAAGCTTCATTTTGATGTATAGGGGATTTGACAGAAATCCAGCTGCAACACCCGCAGACTTTTGTCTCACTAGCTTCATTCACGACGCCCCCTCCTCCTCGATGTTCCCTGTGCAATGACGTGGTGGGGGCAACTACAGAATATAGTGATCACTTTTCCATGATGTGTAGTAAATGACTAGACGTCCTATGTGGCAAACTGAATTTTTATCCTGTGGTCATCCACAGTGAACATAACGAATGACGCGCAGACGTGTCATGGCACTGAGTTTTCCCCCAAATAATGATGAAAAGCTCTAGTTAGAAGAAATAATGATAATTGCCAAGTAACGTATTTTGTTTCGGAAACATCCCTAATTTCTCAGACACACTATAACTGCAGTTATAACCAGGGTTGGGAAGGTTACCTTTGAAATGTAATAGGTTACAGATTACTACTTACCCTGTTGAAAATGTAACAATTTCAATTTATTACATTTGCTTTATGATTGGCAGACGAGAGGCGAAAAAAATGCAAAAAATTTGAGTGCCTATTGCCAGATGAATGGAGTGTTAAAGTAACCAAATTAATGTTATATTCTACATATATTACCAAAAAGAATATATTGGAATATAACCCCTTTGTAATCACCAATACTTTGATTAGTAACTGTAATTGAATTGCATATTTTTTCTCAGTAACTGTAACAGATTAGTTAAATGTATTTGTCATTAAATGTCTTACTCCCCAACCCGGGCTATAACCATGTGCTCGCCATTTCAGCAGCCCGTCATCCTAGCTTAGTCTTTGGAGATGTGGTACTGTGCCATTCACTCTCTTTAATTGATGCCTATTTGCCAAGATTCTCTCTCTCTCTCTCTCTCTCTCTCTCTCTCTCTCTCTCTCTCTCTCTCTCTCTCTCTCTCTCTCTCTCTCTCTCTCTCTCTCTCCACACGCTGCTGGCCTAGTGCCCGAGATTAAAGGTTCACAAAGTCATCTCTGGCCGCCCCGTCATCCCCTGGGCATGAGGACACACATCCGGCACAGCGTGTCCTTAATGTGCCACGGCCCTCCAGCTCGCCAGTCGGGCACTAGGTGGCCACTGCGACGGCTCCCTCCTCGTGGGCATCTGTGAGGAAAACATAGCTCTGCTCCTGAGGGGAGGAGATACCACACAGGCTGGCATTTTGACCAGCTCTGAAACAAGATGTCTGAGTGGCAGATCAAGCGAATGCAGTTGGTTTTGTGTTTAAGGAGGAACAAAGGCATGATGGCACCTCTGTTCTCTGGAGTTGAAATCACCTAAGAACGGCAGTTACACCACTCATTGTGTTATCATTCCTTCTGAGTTTCCATCATGACATTCACACACATAATGTCCTGTCCTGTGCCAAAGGTTCGCTCTTTTTAACACATTATGACACTCTGTTTCCCATAGCCTAACACCGCACATTACAACAGACGAAAGAGTAATAGCCATATGACGTTGTCAGGGAGGGCTCTCACATCTTTGGTCAGCCAGATCAATTGATGGCTGCAAAATGCATTAGAGAGCTGCTGTTGTAGTTGCTGCCAAGAGAGTGCTTTCAGATCATTCCCCGATACGACTGAAGAATTTCTGGTGAGATTCTTGGGTCAATGAGAGACAGCTGCAGAGGTATGGTGGCCATGTCAGACAGCGATCAGAACCATGACTCTATAGCTCTCAAAACTGCGTTTCCTCTCACAGGAGATGTTTGAAGCGAAGTGGGTATCTGTCCAAAATAAATCCACAAAAGCTCCAAAAAGGAAAGAACTGATCCCAAATGGTTTGCTTCGAACAAATGAACCTGGTGTGAACATCTCACATTTTGTTAATTTGTTCATGTTGAGAGAGTACTCAGTATGATAGCATTTTTGGTTTACAAACAAATGCAAACAAAGGTCAGGTTAGGCCTCTTGAACACTAAGTATAAGAAAGCATGCAAGTAATCATTTATAAATGTGGCATAAACAAAGATTTTAAGTTCATCTTTTGTTTAAATTAATTTATTTTCATTTTGTCATACATATACACCATTCATATCCAAAAAGACAATCTTCATTTATAAAATTTATATATACAATTAGAAAAGTGCATTGTCTCCAACCAACATATACAGACGGCATATTAAATTAAGACGACATATAATACGTTAAAATGGGCATATTTCGTATTCA
>NC_045152.1:21829824-21834824 GCF_900700415.2 Clupea harengus
AACTCAGTTAAGAAACAAATATAGGTATATTTTATGTAATAAACACAACTAGTGCTAGTGTTATGATTAACATGGAAGAGGAAAGAAATCTTGCATTTTGTAAAAGCAAATTTTGAGTAGGTGCACTGTGATTGATTGCACAAGACCACTTGATTCCACAGACCAAAGAGAGTAAGCTGAAAAGGTAGTGATTGTGAAGGCCATGAATAATCAGTAACCATGCTAATGCTAATACTATTTTCATTTTGCAAGAGCAGAACAGCAGAGAACGAGGCCCTGAATCACGGAGGTCCACGGGGATTAGCGGGAGCTGGGTAAAGCTCCTACCTGCTGACGTCACTGCAACGCTCTGCATGGGTGAGGTGTTAGATGAGGTGGCCATGCTGGTGGAGAAGTGAGAGCTGGAGGTGGACAGCTCGGTGGAGGAGCTGCCGGAGGTTAAGATGGAAGTACCGCCGGGGGTAGACCCGAGGTTAGGGGTTACGGTGTTGGCGGTGGTGTCTGCGTTGGTAGTTACTACGTTGCTGCTAGTAAAGCCTGAGTTAGTGGTGTGGGAGGTTAGTGTGGTTTCGGGATTATGAGTTTCTACGGTGGTAGGGTTTGTGGTATCATCAATGGCCGAGGAAGATGACAGGGCTACACTGGGAAACATGGTTGAGACGACTGGGTTGTCTGTGGAGCTTGCTTCTATGGTAGATGTTATGTCAGTATCTATGGCAGCTGTGGGATTGGTTGGGGGATTGGAAGTTGAGATGCTTTCAGGTGTTGAATTAGTCAAAGAGGGAAACATGGTGTTAGATACAGGGCTTGATTCAGTGACTAAGTTCGTTGTAGAGTTGGATGTAGGGGTAGTGGGGGCAGACGTAGACCTGCTGTCAAAAGTGGGCATTAGATCAGTCGAAGGGGTGGATACTAAGTTGGATGTGGAATTGATTTCAGGTTCAGATGTTGGGCTAGATGTTGGGAGGGACACTGGGTTGGTTTCAGAGCTAGCTGTAATTGTTTCAGCTGTGGAAGGGTTCTCAATAGTGGATGGTGTACCGGTGACATCAGAAGTGAATATTGACATGTGTGCTGAAGTGAATGTTGAGAAGCTATCAGAAGTGGATGTCAGCATGGTTTCTGGGGGAACGGTTGGATTAAATGTTGCGTTGGGTGTCAGGCTGGTCTCCACAGTAGTGAAGTTTTCAGGGGCAGTAGTTGGATTGAGTGTAGAGGTGTTGTCAGTAGGAACTGATGGATCAGTGTGTGTAGGAACCACTGACCCGGTTACTGAGTCAGTAGTGGGATTTAAGTTTGTTGTCGGGCCGGATTCAGGGCTGGTTGTTGGGGTGGATGTAGGTGTTGATGTTGATGCATCAGGTGTTTGGGGTGTTATGGCGGCCTGTGTTAACGCTGTGTTCTCATCAGGTGTTTGGGATGTTATGGCGGCCTGTGTTAACGCTGTGTTCTCATCAGGTGTTTGGGGTGTTATGGCGGCCTGTGTTGACCCTGTGTTCTCATCAGGTATTTGGGGTGTTATGGTGGCATGTGTTGACCCTGTGTTCTCATCAGGTGTTATGGCGGCCTGTGTTGACGCTGTGTTCTCATCAGGTGTTTGGGGTGTTATGGTGGCCTGTGTTGACCCTGTGTTCTCATCAGGTGTTTGGGGTGTTATGGTGGCCTGTGTTGACCCTGTGTTCTCATCAAGTTTTTGGGCTGTTATGGCGGTCTGTGTTGACGCTGTGTTCTCATCAGGTGTTTGGGGTGTTATGGTGGCCTGTGTTGACCCTGTGTTCTCATCAGGTGTTTGGGGTCTTATGGTGGCCTGTGTTGACCCTGTGTTCTCATCAGGTGTTTGGGATGTTATGGCGGCCTGTGTTGACCCTGTGTTCTCATCAGGTGTTTGGGGTGTTATGGCGGCCTGTGTTGACGCTGTGTTCTCATCAGGTGTTTGGGGTGTTATGGTGGCCTGTGTTGACCCTGTGTTCTCATCAGGTGTTTGGGGTGTTATGGTGGCCTGTGTTGACCCTGTGTTCTCATCAAGTTTTTGGGCTGTTATGGCGGTCTGTGTTGACGCTGTGTTCTCATCAGGTGTTTGGGGTGTTATGGTGGCCTGTGTTGACCCTGTGTTCTCATCAGGTGTTTGGGGTCTTATGGTGGCCTGTGTTGACCCTGTGTTCTCATCAGGTGTTTGGGATGTTATGGCGGCCTGTGTTGACCCTGTGTTCTCATCAGGTGTTTGGGGTGTTATGGTGGCCTGTGTTGACCCTGTGTTCTCATCAGGTGTTTGGGGTCTTATGGTGGCCTGTGTTAACGCTGTGTTCTCATCAGGTGTTTGGGGTGTTATGGTGGCCTGTGTTGACCCTGTGTTCTCATCAGGTGTTATGGCGGCCTGTGTTGACGCTGTGTTCTCATCAGGTGTTTGGGGTGTTATGGTGGCCTGTGTTGACCCTGTGTTCTCATCAGGTGTTTGGGGTGTTATGGCGGCCTGTGTTGACGCTGTGTTCTCATCAGGTGTTTGGGGTGTTATGGTGGCCTGTGTTGACCCTGTGTTCTCATCAGGTGTTTGGGGTGTTATGGTGGCCTGTGTTGACCCTTTGTTCTCATCAGGTGTTTGGGGTGTTATGGTGGCCTGTGTTGACCCTGTGTTCTCATCAGGTGTTTGAAGTGTTATGGTGGCATGTGTTGACCCTGTGTTCTCATCAGGTGTTATGGCGGCCTGTGTTGACCCTGTGTTCTCATCAGCCTCTGTGGTCTTTGAGGTTAAGTGTGAGATCATACTAGTCTCAGTACCTGCGGAAGTGGTGGACTGACCTCCAGTCTGACCTCCAGCAGTTGTCTCCATGCTCTGTGTCCCCGATGGATCAACTACGGTGCTGGTCTCTGGAGCACTCGATGTCATAGTAGTGCTCTCCAGGACTCTGGTTGTGCTTTGATCCACTTCAGTGGAGGTGGACTCAGGGAGTGCCTCAGTGGTCTCAGGGGTTGTGGTTGAGGCTGTTTCAGTGGTCTGTTCCTCTGTTGAAACGGGGGACTCTGTAGAACTGGATGAGGAAGTGATGTCGGTCGCGGCAGTGTTCATTTCCTGCGTCGATACGGTATTTTCCTCAGGTGTGGCCGTGGCCAAGGGTGTGACACTGGATGTCGTCCCCGTTTCTGTGGAGGCGGGACCAGGAGTGCCAGTGGAATGGCTGACGGGCTCTGACGACATCTCCTCAGCTGTGGTGCCAGTAGTGGTTGCACTGGTGACCTCAGCTGTGGTGCCAGTACCGGCTGCGCTGGTGACCTCATTTGTGGTGCCAGTACTGGCTGCGCTGGTGACCTCAGCTGTGGTGCCACTACCGGCTGCGCTGGTGACCTCTGTGGGGCTGGCTGTGGGAACATCAGCCGTCGGAGCCTGGGTGGGACTCAAGGAAGTGGCGGCGGAAGGGTCACCTGTGGTAGGAGACGAGGTAACAGCTATGGATGGGGACTCGACAGAGGGCGGGGAGGTTGAGGTGGGGCTTGGGGGGGTGCCACTGGTCTCTGGGGCCCCATCTGTGGGGCTGTGTGTGCTGGGGGGCCCTGCTGGTTCTGTGCTGGCTGCGCTGCCGTCAGCCGTGGAGGTCACTAAGGAACTAGCTGACCCGCTGGAACTGCCTACACTCGTGGCATCTGGCGTTGTCTGACCCACTACAGCTACTGCAAGAGTGATAAATGTGAAAACAAAAATTAGAGGCTTGTCAAGTTAAAAGGAAAACATACAAAGAGAAATATACTAAGAGAGAGTGCCTCTGAAAAAAACATTATTTCAAGCATGGAAGAAGATGAAGATAGAACTCCCCCCCCCCCCCCCGCCCATGTCATTATTTTTGATAACCACTTATCTGAACTGGAACAGTACACACAGATATGTGGTTTTTTTTCTTTCTATGTCGTTTTTTTCTATTTATTGTTACACCAGGTTTTTATTGCTCTTAGCTTGACTGTTCTCTTCCTTGTACGTCGCTTTGGACAAAAGCGTCTGCTAAATGACTAAATGTAAAGATATGGGTGAGACTACACTGATCTGACTGGAACAGTACACACAGATATGGGTGAGACTACGTTTGTTTATGGTCATGGTCTCTCTCTTAGAATAATTCACTTCCGTAAACAGAAGAGGAACACACGAAATGTTCATGTTTATAGGATTAACCTTTAACCCTCATCTCCTGTACTCAGAACTCATATTACCTCAGACAGTGGAAAATGAACGAGCGTATAAAACTCACGACTACAACACTGATTAATTAGAACAACATGTACAAATGACAACAGTAAGAGGCCAGGGTAAAACCAGGATCTAATTTGCCTATTTTCCTGTATGTGTGTGTGTGTCCACAGCCCATATAACCGTCAATAGCATGACTGTGAACAGATGTACACTCTCACACACACACACACACAGAGTCACACTCTCACACCTGGCTAGATAAGACCACAGGTTACCAAGAGAAGTGAGGGACTGTTGCTATGAGGATAAGAAGGACAGAAAAGTAAATAGTGGTGCCTTTTCTGTATATCTAGTCTCTGAAATGTGACATACAGACACATCTAGATCACCAAAGAGCACATTCAGCTGCTATTTTGGCTGACTAAAGTAATGTTTCTCAGACCAGACCACAGGAAAATAAGCCTCACACAAATACCTGCTCAGCAACTTTACCGAAAGCCAGCAGCAATAATCCTGTGATTGTCCTATGAGTGGTTATAATTGGGGCAATGTTCAACCCAACCCGTTGAGGACCTTCAATAACAGAACTTAATTCACAACACTCACTCACATACAGAACAAAATAATACAAATAGTTCCTCATAACATTTGGATGTTTTTGAGACACCAGAGGAACAAATTAGTGTTTACTGTAACATGAATAAAGCATGTTAGTCTCTGACCTACAAACTCCCTCAGACACAGAGGCTGACACAGTGTGAGAGATCCACTGATGCAGACTAACTCAATTCCCCTAATGTGCTTCCCAGTGTATCATGCCTGC
>NC_045152.1:21839824-21887324 GCF_900700415.2 Clupea harengus
TCCCTAAGAGCAGCCCTAATCCAACGGGATACAACAGAGTGGAGGGGGCAGAGGGAGAGAGAGAGAGAGAGAGAGAGAGAGAGAGAGAGGGGGAGGGAGTGAGAGAAAGAAATGGAGAGGGAGGGAGGGAGGGGAAGAGAGAGATGGCTAATAAGTAGGAGGAGGACAGAAAGAGAGGGAGGGAATAGGTGATAAATGCAGTGGAAACTTACAGCAATAAAGGGCAGATAAGAAAAGAAAGCAGAAGACAGAGGAGGACAGATTGATGGAGGTCAGGGTGAACTAGCTGGCAAGTGGCAGAGACTACTACAGTCTGCTCTGGGACTGCTGCTTTCTACTCCTGATAGTCTCTTGGTGCCTACTAAATGGAATAAATGAGAACAACCACAACCCACACACACACACACACACTCATGCACACACATAGTTACACACGAGTGTGTGCGCAAACTCGTGGACAAGCAGATTAGGCTCACTAAAGCATGTCTGGCATTAGAATGCACTCTGACACAGAGACAAACAAGCCCGCTACTTCTACCGTTCTCGTTCAGCCTCTACAGGGCCATCAATACACACACGGGCACACACAAACACAGACATGCACACACACACACATACACAGACAGACACACACACACACACACACATACATGCATACATGCAGTTGTAGGGGCTGGGAGATGAGATAAGTGGTTCTGCTTAAGAGGATGTGTGTGTGTGTGTGTGCGTGTCTCTGTGTGTGTGTGTGTGTGTGTGTGTGTGTGTGTGTGTGTGTGTGTGTGTGTGTGTGTGTGTGTGTGTGTGTGTGTGTGTGTGTGTGTGTTGGAGAGGGGGAATGCACTCTCCTACTACCTCCAGTCTCCTGGCACAGTCTGCCTGCCCTTGCAACTCCATAACTCACCCACCAACAATTCAGCAGCTCCACACAGAAAGACATGACAGATGTGAGCTCATGTTTTCATTCTCTCTCTCCCTCCCTCCCTCCTGCTCTCTCACTTATCGTGGTCACCAGGCGACTGACTATACTCAAGGCGCCAGACTGTGGAGAAGAGGGCAGTGAACCTTCAGGCCACCCATTTCTCCTGCAGAACTTTGTGTCCTGCTATTAACACATGCAGTCAACACATCTGGAGTTTCCCTCTTTATCTCTCCCACTCTCCCTCTCTCCTATACTCTGTGTTGCTCTCTCCCCTGCTGTGTAAAAGCAACACAGACCTGCATACACTTAATTGATGGCATAAATGCTAAAGACAGTTTGTTATGTCTGACATAAAACAGCTGTAGCACATACTACATACCACAACATATACTTTATATGCATATAATCACACACACACACACACACACACACACACACACACACACACACACACACACACACACACACACACACACACACACACACACACACACACACACACACACACAAACACACACACACACACACACACACACACACACTAGTTCCAACATCATTAAACAGCCAGAGGACCACTTTATGGAGAACACGCACCCCCAGATAAAGCTCATAGTGCATCATGCTTCCCCCAACCACCCCACCCGACTCTTTCCTAACACGCTAGCACTGCCCTTAGACCTCAGAATGCCGTAGGGGTGAGTGATTATTAGAGGGTCCTGTGGGGTAACTTCCTGGTAGCGACCCCACGTCTGAGCCAATCAGCTGCTCAAACATGTGTGAGGTCTCTTGCCTCCACAAAACCTCCCACAATCCTCTCAACCTTTGAGACCACGTTGTATACCTGTGCATATAATTCTTAGGGAATCGTTCTTCTGGTGTCAAGACTTACAGAGAGTTTGTTAAATAGTACAATATAATCCACATCATCCATAGGTTATCGCACCAGAATCATTCAGAGACATACTTGAGTCTCTCATGTCAGGCTACAGAAGAACAGCAAAGGATTAACATGGCTAAAATGTTGGCACCCCTTCCATAACGGTAAGCTGTTTACTTGCAGGTGATACAATAGGCTATAAGAATAGCAGTAATGATTGTGAAATGGGAGCAACTCGTCTGGTAGCTCCCAAGAATTAAATTTAACCCCCACCCAACCCTGACTCACACACACATGCCATGTATGCGTTAGTGACCCCAAATGACTCAGTCTCCAATAAGCTACCCATCACTCGAGGCTCCCCTCAAACTTATGTACCCTGTTGACGTCTTATGTAAGACTTTAATAACCACCTATGGACGCAGTGGTACTGTGGCAACTTCTGCAAACAAACCACCGACTTGCTGTGGCCAGCTGGCTTGTGCAGATTCTGATCTGAACACGGACACTAAGCTCCTTTAACATTTTACAATGGTCCTCGGTCTCAGCAATATCTGGATTACCTCCATATCCACATGGACCTCTAAGGGTAAACGCACTTTATTCTTCAGAGGAAGAACATTTGTATCAAAACTATTCAGTATGAGCCAGTTGACCGTGACATATTCTCTGAGTTGATCTGTTAACGTTGCACAGTAGCTACATACCAGGCTATCATAGCACAATGAATCAATTCAAAACAAATTAACACAACGAAACAAAATTACTCATATTTTGTTTTGACTGAATTCATTGTAAAACGAACGTTACACAATAGCCAGTGAGCGGTAGGTCAAAACTACCTTACCTGACCCAACAAGCCACGACAAGACGAGAAGTTTATGCAGTAATGTCATGATGTCCCACTTCCACTTTTGGGTTCCGTTAGAAAGACTGTTTAACAAAGACGATTTCTGGGAAGAACTGTTACCGCGCCGAAAAGCGGTCGCCGAATGTCTGCTTGAAGAGCGTGGAAGCTACAGGTGGGAAAAAGTAGGAGCGATCAGCTGCCGGCGCATTTAATGCGCTCTGCCCCTCCTTGGTTGTATAGGGGCGGGCATTCGCGGACGACCTGTGCGTTGCCTAACCAACTACAAGTATGAGTGTCTAATTTTAGACTTCTTTGATGTGTGTGTGTGTGTGTGTGTGTGTGTGTGTGTGTGTGAACATATCTTCACCTTCCTAAAATAATTGCCTGAGTAATTTTTTCAGGTTTTTCAGAAAACACAAAAAAACTTAACCAAAAAATTAATATGTGATATTTATTGACAATTTCACTCAAAAGGTTATGACAAAAGATGACTTTTGTATGTCAACAATGTATGTCAATTATGTAACACAACAAGAGGAATAAATGACGTATGCAATTTTTTGAACATGCCTTTTTGACTTTTTGCCATTTTAAACCTTCAACTCTGTCAACAATAAAGCTTGTAAAATTAATTTTGAAAAGCTTGTACATTTGCCTAGGTCATATTGTCTTTTGCCTTAGGCAAAATAAAACTGCCTAATTCACACTCTTGACATAGGCCATTATACTACAGGCGTAGAATCACATGATGTGTTCAACTGAGGATGTGGGCGATTTTACCAGAGGTTGCCAGCATCATGAGGAGATGATTTAGGCAAAAAAAGTCATTTTCGTAAAAAAATGACTTAGGCATTTATTTTGGGAAGGTGACGATATGTACGAACATGCTAGAAGTGATCCTCGTCCAGCTTTCAGACTCCATACTAAATAGTTCATCACATTTCAAACGTGAGTGTTGCTGCAAGGGTAATGCGAACATGTAAACGTTTTTATGAACTTC
This sequence comes from Clupea harengus, assembly GCF_900700415.2. NCBI lineage: Eukaryota > Metazoa > Chordata > Actinopteri > Clupeiformes > Clupeidae > Clupea > Clupea harengus. Next base: position 21,843,471 of record NC_045152.1, read on the forward strand.
CTTCCCATCGGATGGTTTACATAGCCCTTATAATAAGAACACAATTCTTCCGCGTAATAAATCCGTAATTACCACTTTTATGAGGTTGGCTATAGCACCCAGGGTTTTCCGTCAGTGGGCAAGCTGTCCTAAGGGCAACTTTGTTTTGTTGATATTTATGGTATGCCATGACATATCCGTATGATAAAAAATGTGATGATAAATGACAGATTATTAAAAACATCCACGAAACGTATGCAATTTAGCATAAGTAACTAAGAAAAGTGCGAACTGTGCTATATCTGATATCTGTGCTATGGATTCTAACAAAAATGTTGATGTAATTGAATTGTGCTCACAGCCAGACGCCAGTCCATGTTTTGATGTTCATATATGACCATCATAAGCCTTGTAAATTCAAATAGGGTCATTTAGACAACACAATAGAAAAAGCTGCATCTGAGGTATAACTAATCCATGCAAACCAAACCGGTTATGATGGGGGATTATAGAGTTGTGTCACAAAGAGAGAATGAACTTCACTCCTGTAAAATACACTGGTCTGTCTCTAGATTTGAGTCTGCAGTATGAGCACCAGATACCACAATGGCACACCTCCATACCATTTCAAAAAGGAGACTACAAATTGTGTACATGGAATATATAACAATCTAGCCAGGAAGAGGACAGAGATCTCAGCTTTAATACAGCTCCTGTGCCCTTTCGCAACCGCCTGACCCCAGGAGTGCCACTTTACTGGATACTTGAACACACTTGAATTCTAGGAACTACATTACTCACACACACAATACAGTTTGTATCTTGTTTACGAATAATAGTGGAAGTTATTCATTGTTCAATCGATTCTTGTTGAAACCTGCTCTGATGACCATGACGTATGAAACATATCAGTAATACGGTCGGGTCAAGCACAGTACTGAAAAGGGAGTGAGCCTGAGGTCTCTGTAGACTATAATAGCAGGGGGATTTCACTGACAGGACCTCCACGTGGAAACCATGCAGCCGAATAAAATCCTAATAACCACACGTTAATGCTTAGAAACCACCGTTTACCAACTGCCATCGTAATTAAGGTCTGAACATAGAAAGTAACCTACTCTTGACCAATGATAAATATGGTTGCTCATGGTCTGGTACAGGCTGCCACAATATACTGTGAGATACATTTACTTTAAAATGATGGCAAGGGTTGATCACTCATACAGCGTGATTCTAGGATTTAGGATTTAGCATTGCATGCGAGTAAATAAGCTACTGAAGTTTTAAATGTATGGGAGGTCTGCTGTGTCCTAATATCACCAGCACTCTCTGTAGACGGGCTGGAAGGCTGAGCAGCCCAGCAGAGTGATGCCGGCTGACTCGCAACGTAACGGGTTAGCAGAGCAAGGGGGACTAGGCTCATTACAATATCTCAGATGTGAAGAGAGATTGGGGTTTATTGTGTAACACCATGGGCTTCCACTTGGTGATGGGCATATTACTGGCAGATTGTATGCAAATGGGAGACGACCTCGTTTGGTCTTCTCACGGAGGTTCAGGAGGAAGTTAGGTCAGTGTGCGTAGTGTGAGAGGAACTGTTTAGTTCTCTTCCTCATGGTTGAGTTACTTCACAAGAGTATCTACCTCTCCACCACCTCTCCTCAGTAACACGCTGTTATATAACAGTACGCTTATTTATGGCAGTCCTGAGGCCTTGTCCATAACAACATACAGTTCTCATCCTTTTTGTTGTTCATCTTTTCCCGCCAATTATTTGCAAGAGTCCTCTTATCCTTTTTTTTTGTGGGGCCAGTCTTTAGAGTTTGTTTCAGGAGGAGAGAGAGTGGCCACCATAGAAACAGGATGAATCCCATTGATTAAGGAAGCATCCAGAACATTGCCTGTTCTCTGTGGAATCCTTGTTTTGTTTCCAGCTCAGCCTCTTGTCTCTGTGGGCTGATGGTCTTTCACAGAATAAATGAGGCAAAAAGCTCAGTGACCATGAAGAATATCAAACTTACAATAGATGCTCCAGAAACAGTTTGTGTTGTTTTGTCTACAATATTTTATACCGGGACTGTATCAGGGAATACTGATTCTAAATCAGTTTGCAGGGGTACAATGAACCTGTATGATAGCAGTTATGATGCCATAATTAAGTCAATAAACCAACACTCCTGGTGTCAGGGGGGAGGTGGTCATTGGTTTCAAAGGTTTCACTGGAACACAATCACTCACAAAATAAATAGAGTCAGTCAAGCGTCCACAGCTCTCTGCATACCAGATTACAAACATAATTAAGAACACATCTAAACTGAACCCACCTGTCAGATTACATACATAATTGAGAACACATCTAAACTGAACCCACATGTCAGATTTGAACATACTTAACTGTTAGGTACAGTACATGAGAATGGATTCTAGTACATGAGAATGGATATGGACATATAGTTCATGAGAATGGATTCAGTACATGAGAGTGGACATGGACATCTAGTATATGAGACTGGTTACATGTTTACAACATTACATGTTACTGGAGTTTACCCGACACCTGTATGGGCATAGACAACATCTGTCTGACATGGTGTTCTGACAAGTTCACCCTAACCGAACCTTTTGGCCTATATATACTCACTCTCTCTCTCTCGCTCTCTCTCTCTCTCTCTCTCTCTCTCTCTCTCTCTCTCTCTCTCTATATATATATATATATATATATATACTGTACTGTATATATATATATATATACTCTATATACTCTCTCTATATATATATACTGTACCTTTACATATGATGGTAATATATATATATATATATATATGTAATAATATATATATATTACCATCATATGTAAAGGTACAGTATGTAGCCTGATTGTATGTTTCAGGGTTTTCTTTGACATTGCTTGCGGTTTCTGGACCTATAAGTGAAAAAAAAAAAAACACAGAAATTTAAAACAAAGAATGAAGTTAATAGTAAATATATTCTTTTCATGGTCTTATTAGAGTTACAGTACATACATCATTATGGTATAGGCCTGAACAATTGCTCCTACTTGACTTGTATGCCACTCTCAGACTTCAGTTAGGACCATGTGGAATGATTGAAATGTAAAGACCTCTCATTTGTCACCTTCAGTGACACTTGACTTAAATCAGAACAAAAATTAATTGTTTTTCTATTTGTTGACTTTTAATACCGAACCAGGAAACACACTTCTTTTATTTCCTCCTAACCCATTCCCGTAATGCGTAATCCTGTAAAATCTTAGAGTAAAGAAACTTTTTTGTTTTTGATTGCTTTTGAACAAGTTTACACTTTGACTGGAATCTATTCACACTTCCATTCTGCACAGGGTGGAAACACTGGTTGAAGAAAAAGTAAGCACAACAGTTCACACTTTTCAGTGGTGCTCCCCCAATGCCAAATGTGCTGTTCAACTGCAAGAGAACATGTTTTGAGTTTGGTTTTGAACACTTATTTAGTGCCCATATTTATTTCTGTAGGTTAAATAGAATAATTTGAGGCCTTAATCCACTATATAATTTACTTTGACCAGTAAATGCTATGTCTGAAGGTAGGTCAGATATATAAGCAATACATTTACAAACTTCCATGTCATTTTCTTTTCAGTGATCAGGGAGTGGTATGCTATAGCAGTTGCAAATATAAAGTAGAAACCCTGAAAAGAAAGAAGGGGTGTGAATAAGGAAGAACAATACAATGTTTTGATCATCCGGATTGGCTCAGTGACGTCAACTACATACATACCACTGGATGCAAACTCCATGATGGATTGTGGAGCAAGAAGGTATTTGTCCTATATATAGGGCACAACCAGATCTTGGATTTCACCTTAATGATCTTTTGAGAGATTGGATTTTGAGAGTCATCTTGCTTTGTATAGGAGAGTGGTGACGCCAATGGTGCCAGCAGTTGTGTGAGACAAGAGAACACGTTAGTTAACACTTCAAGTAGTGAGGGCAGTGGGAGTAAACTGAAAATGCAGACATGCAGAAATGGCTGGAGCTGGCTAATACTATATATTTCAGTAATATGTCAAGTCCCGGTGCCATATCCCAGTGGTTGTTGGAGTGGTTGCAATCACTAAAAGGCAATAACTAAACAATGGGTAAAAACCAAGAATGGAAAGCATTATACACACATGTCCAAAACCACCAAGGAGTCAGACACATAATTTAGTTTTATTATTGTTTGGCATTTTTGCTCTGGCCAGTCTTGTGTATTCATTACTGCAGAAGGTAATGGACACTCAGATGTGATTCAATGTCATACTGCTTCTCTGAACAGTGTGTATTAGGGAATCTGACATCCACAATGTGTACCATGAACACACTGGAAGATAGTATGAAAAACATTCACTGCATAACAAGCCATTGTTACTGTTCAGACATTGCAAAACTACTGTAGCCAGTGGGGAATTGATATGATATGATACACCCTGTGCAAACTGTTGCTATGAACCAGTGAAAGTCATGAAACAACACCTTCAGAAGAAATGATAAAAAAGGATTGATAAGTATTACTGTAGCTTACTGCGGTTTTACTCTGTGGTTTTTCTGAAGTCTAGAGTATAACGTTTTGTGACAGTCAAATGCAGATAGTATTGTTATTAGCATTCATGGTAAACAAAACAAGCAACCCTCCAACCATTTAGTCATGTAGCTCTCAAAATAAATGGAAAAGGAAAGGTGGTCTAAGGACACAATGATTGTTTGGTTGATTTGTTAGGACATTATCTCCCTGAGTTTGAATCAAAACGCTACTTTCATCCCACAGACTATTGTTTGGCAACAATGAATCAATGTTTGTGCCCGACAGAGCCATTGGGAAATAGAAACTCAAACAATACTGAATCATGCGCTGACAGGGAGAGGCATAGAGGAGAAAACAGGTCGAAATGCATTCGTTCAAAGAACACACATGAAAAACAAGACCAGGTAAGACCAAACAGGGTCAGTTGTCAGACATCTGAGGGCTCCAACTCTGTACATTGCTGGTTCATGTCTGTGGTTGGGTGGAATAAAAGGTTCTCCTGTTGTTTGGGAGTCAGGGATATGTAGTCAGGTGTGCCCATGATGTCACCCATCTTTATGCCTTTATGATTGTTGAATCAGCAGCCCAAACAAAGCACAGCCCAACATGTCAGATAAGAGTCTACAGGAGGCCAACTAAATACTACACTATATTCCCAACTTAAAAACTGTGCTATGATGATCTCGTGTCGGACAGTGGGCCCTCCAAGCGCTAAACCATGACGTTGATTCAGGAGAATGTTTGTGACCATATATGTGGCCCAGTGGTAAAGGTTTGGTTTCAGACACCTGTTCTTTGGTAGCGGACAGAATATAAAATCAGTGAAAAAATAACTAATCCCCACTGACAAATAATTTCTACTAACAAACTCATTTTTGAGGGAATTTTCATCTCCTGTGAGCTAGCACTTTTTCAACATTATATAGTTATTTTGTTCTTTAAGCCCCATACATGAATAAATATATACAGCAAACTTAGTCAGGTAGATATGGTGTATGGTTGGAGCCCGTTTTAAAATGATAAAACATCATTCTTTTTGAGGCTACAGGAAATAGTGTTGGGAAACAACTGAAGGCGACAGGCCTCAAAGAGAACATACAACAGGACAAACTTATCTACATCATCGACAGTAATGACTTAGCAGGAACAGGCTTCTAGAGCCAAAAGCATCTCTGAGCTGTTTTCACTGACCTATTAGCTGTGAACAACTTATCCTCTTCATAACAGCAATCAGTAGTGTAAACACAATCAAAAGTATTAGAATGCTATTACTGGCAACCGCAAAATGCCTATACAGTGTAATCTCATCCTAACCCTAACCAACTGTAAATAAACTATAAAACAGTAATTTTCTACTGTTTCGTTACATTTATTGAGGTAAACAGACAGGTCTATCTCTGTAGGAATCCATGTTGTCAGACACTTACAACAACATTATGAGCCTGTCAGTGGTGAAAACAAGCGGTTTACTTTGCAGACGCAGATGCTTGCACCATGGGATTACATTGTATAGCCATTATGCGGTTGACATTTATAAAAAATGTATTCAATACTGGATCGATTTCGATCGTTTATTGTCCTAAGTAAATTTTTGGACCCAAAAATAGCTAAAACTATGGCTCAGGTTGAAAAATCACAAACGTTTCCATTTAAAGAGTAAGTCACTATTAATCAGTGCCTTTCAGAACATCTTGGTTGAAACTGTACCTGCCATGAAAGTGTAATCATGTGTGCATTTCCTTTATGACCAAAAAGAATTGTATCAAATCAAATGCTAGAACAACACTACCACAACCATGCAAGTCACCATTGTCTCTCACACACATACCAGAAGGAAGTGTGATCAAAATGGTTGTGGTAGTGTTGTTCTAGCATTTGATTTGATACACTTCTTTTTGGTCATAAAAGAAATTTCCATTTCCATCACCATTGTCTGTCACACACATACCAGAAGGAAGTGTGATAATTCCCCCTTCACAGAATAAAAGGAAATTAGATGGAGCTGGCGTGATCTCTGAGGTCAAAGTCCTTGGTCAGGCCTAGTGGAACAGATGGCACCAAGCGCCAGCTTTGCCATGGATGAGAACATGGCCGAACTTGATTGTTATCTGCACAATTATAACTTACCTAATGTAATTTGTTCTCATTACATCCTGATCAATCCTTACATCAGAAGCCTTCTCGCTGATAATATGTATTTGCTTACATCTGTTCACCATTACACTCAACAAATTCATACCTTCCATGGGTTGTCAAAATGCTGTGTTGACTTTAAGTTACATACTATACAAGCCAAAAGACAATGGCGGCAGTGCTAGCACCAGATGAAGTGATGCAAACAGTAGTAGAAAGGAGAGAATTAAATTCATTCATCAAGGGCAAAGACATTGTGTATTTAAAGCCAACAGGTTTGGGAAAAGGTTAATATACCAGTTTGTAACATTAGTGGCGAAGTAGGAAGTATAGCGAACCCATTGTGGTCAATGGCGATTAGTTAAAGGCTGATCTAATGGTTTCAAAATGTACCCAAAGTCTACGCCTATTAGAATGCAACGACGGGAAACAATGCCCAATGGAGCGTGGCCAGACCCTATTTATTCACCGAGTGAAAAGAGTGTGCAAGTGACAGTTGCCATAATAACTCTGTGGTAAAATCAACAAAATAACGCTGTGGTAGTTAAATAACTGCTTGAGAGACCCCACATTCAATAAAATGCATGTGAAAGTAGTGTCTGTGTAGACCCATTATATCTCCAAAATATGTCTGTTGCTATCCCTCTGCTAACAGCAAAAAAATAACAGACTACAAAGCAAGCCACTCACCTAATGTGTCACCATTTGTACAAGGTAAGCAGAAACTAACCATTAGGCTTTTCTGACTGGACCTTCGTAGTGCTGCACCTTTAAGCCATGCCTACCTAGGCCGTGAACCAAACATGCTCCATTCAACCTGACCAATTGAACAATGAAAATGCCTTGGTGGTGCATGACAGCGTGATCATGTGATCATGAACATAGATATCTCTTAAACTAACATTCAGACTGGAATGACTGCAGAGAGAAAGGGAGTGAGGGACAGAGATGGAGGGAGATGGGGATAGGGGGGTTTGACTTTTAACGTAGATTATTTTGCTCTGGCCATTTTGAATGATCACATGACCGTGGTGCACTTATACATGCAAGCTAGATTTCCTCCTTGCAGAAGGAGCTACACTGGGTGTTAGAAAGCGGTCTAGTCCCAGTGAAATAAAAGTCGTGCAGCAGTTTAGTCCAGTACAAAACAATAGCGACCAGTCGTACACTGCAATAGCTAACTTTACCAATCAGGGTTTACAAGTACAACCACACAGGCAACTTAAGTCAACTAAATATAAACGCATCAATTACCTAAGGATTTGAGAGCCACAATCTTTTGCATAGAATAAATCAGATGTTTTAGGCGCTAGAGCTGTTACTTTAGCTTTCATAAGAAACTTGAAGAGTTGAAAGTTGTCTATAACCATGGATACCACTCTAGAATCTCTCATGCTGCTTGTGACACAATGTAGTCCGTTCTTTTTCTGCTTTTTCTGGCAACATCTTTATTTTTATGAGACAACAGCTAGTTACAAAACACACACTGACAACTACATTTTAATTCACCAAATGGGTGAGTTAAACGCCTATGTTTTCTAATGCCGTTATTCCACTCACACCTTATTTTCACAGATTTTGCAAAAACCTAATTTTTCCATAGGGAGTGCTAAAATGCTAACAATACAAACTACCGGTCAACTTGATTACTCTTGTGGGAGTGACCGTTTGTATGCGGCGGATTCACATTTTTGCACGTTCTGGAGAATGAAAAGGGTTTTGGAAAATCAATAAGATGACACCCCTGGCAGTTCAACAACTGCTTGAGAGACCCTACATTCAATTATGTTCATGAACCATGTACCAGTGAAAAGTAACAGACAAGGCAAGTCACATAGCTCAATGCGTCACCAATTTCACGAGGTGAGCAGAAGCTAACCATAGCTAGCTTTACCGATCAAGGATTGCAGAATCCAGCTTAAATAAACACTTTGATTACCTAAGGATATGATAGCTGGTTAATAACTGGTTTCAACTTCGGGTATGAGTTGTCTGTAACCATTGACACTTTAGAGTCCCTCGTGTTGACTGAGGCAAGTGACATGTAGTCCATTATTTTTCTGCTTTAGCGGTAGCAACATCTTTATTTTTATGAGATAAGACAACAGTTCGTTACCAAAGACCAAATAAGGACTACATTTTAAACCACCAACCCGTTTGCCTAGGTTTTCTACTGCCGTTGTTCTGCTCACACCTTCTTTTCGCCGATATTGCGGAAAACCTGATCATTTTGCAGATTTTTTCTTTGGAACCAGGAAGTGTTAAAATGCTAACATTAAAAACTACACACTTCCGGTATAGTGCTACACCATAGACATAGGAAGACCTGGACCAGCAATGCCTGTGACGTCAAGGTCCCAGCGAGTTTGCATTGTTTTGTCCCAGGCAGTTAGTATTATTTATTAATTAGCAAATGGCAACCTAACGAAATTGTTTTCAACAAAAAAATCAAAGTTCATCCATTGCTTACTACGTCAATGATCTCTGACAAACTACTCATTCTCTGGTTGAAATTCAGTTTACTAGCTGCTCATATTAGACAGCCACTATTTACATTCCTGATCCGATTGGTGAGAAGACAGCGGCAGGTTGAAGTCGCTTGCCAGCCAACTGACAATTTATCGTATACATTCCCGAGCCTCCTCTACACGGCCACTTCTCAATCACAGTCCAGTCAGCGTGGTATAACACTCAACGGTAATTGGTTAACTTTTCTATTTTTAAATAATTGTGACAGACGCTAAGTGGGCGTGAATCAAGTCTGGCATCCCTTGGCAGCCTGACATACTGTAGGGTGCGAGAAACCTAAAACAATATGGCATTTAAAAGCTTTCCCCACCATAAAGTATGACGTAGGCCACTTAATTAAAATTGGAATATAACCACTTGAAATGCTTCATTGAAGTGTATTCCACTAGCCTGGATACCAGACCGAATTTAGCCCCGCCCACACATTTTTTGGTTGGGAAATTCGTATTCTGACTAGAATTATGAGTATGACATCGTCAGGCTAGTATTCCACCTGTTGTTGTGGTTCATTCAATTCTGAGGAGGCTGGGACTGGCCAGGCGTCCTCTAGGAGTCGCCACTGTCTAGCTATTGTAACACATACACCTCATCAATACAATACCAACACCACCTCAAGGTGCCAAAAGTGAACGCATGTTGGTAATTATAAAAACTATTGTCTCACTGTATTAACAAAACATAAACATTGAGCTAAACAAGTTTGCTTGTGACATTGACCGCTGAAGGCACGTAACCAAGTTATGACTCCACAATTGGATCCGATTAGCTGGCGTGTTGACTGACAATGACTTCAACCAATCACAAAAAAAATAATTTAAAAAAAATACAACTATACATATAGTACTGGAAACCATACACCTAAACCCAGACTAACTAGATCACCAAACGGCATGCAACCATTCTGCAAGACCTTACGCAAAATGTAGGTACTCCCATTTATTTACATGGGTTAAAGCACTTCCTCAACCTACCTTGGTTCTGCCCAGCGGGACAATTCCTGGTTTTTGAAATTAATGCAAGTGAATGACATCACAGCCATTGCTGGTCCAGGTATTCCTATATCTAAAAATGCACATTTGTGGCAGATAAGCCAGTATTCTGGAATGGAAGCAATTGACATGAGGCCCTGCTGAGAAAATGCTTGTGTCCAACTGTAGTATTCATTGCATTAGTTTTGGAGATAGTACAAGGCACAGAAAAGAGACACACATTCCATCATGCTCACTCCTGTCCTCTAAACCAGACAAGAGATCGAAGGGAGTGTTTTGAAAATCTGCTATGCAAGGAGCTGACAGAAGGTATTCAGTGTGTACTCAAACCTCATACATAGATGAGAGGCCTGTTGACATCTTCTCAATTTCTGGTGTGTTCGGCATCCTTAAACAATCCAACATGAAAAACACAGTGGCAGGCCCAGTTTGTTGTTTTTGATAACAGCTTTTTTTTTTTTTTTTTAATTTTTTTTTTTCCCTAATCAAGTATAAATTCAAATGGACAGGTGCAGCCCTGCGACCCAGACCACAGAGACCTGGAACATAAGATGACTGGAGAAAAGAGAGAACAGTTCTGTGTGGTACTTAAAAAAAAAAAAAAAAATTTTTTAAAAAGAACAGGGGGGAAAAAAAAACATGGGGCACAGAGACAGGATAGCAGTACAAAAACAAAGAAAAAAAGTCATGCAAGTCCAACATGGGGTCAAGAAACAATTTTAGTGTTCAATACATGTTCATGTAAACAACATATGCACTTCCAAATAAATACATGTATTATTGCAGACAACAAGGAACCATGACAACAGGTTACCGTAGAGACCACTGCAAAAACCCAACAGTGAGACAGTTGATTGGCGGCTGGTGGACACTTTAAGATCAGTTCTCTAGAACAGGGGCTTTTATCCTGACAGGCCTGGTGGACCGTTTGACTGTTGTCTTCAGTGACAGACAAATGAACCTGTACACTGGCTAGAAGACGGTTGCTACACTGAACTATATTTGAGGCTGTGCATATAGATATGTACCTGGCCTCCGAGACAGAAGTGTTCTTTAAGAGTATATGTCAGTACGTGCAGGAATCACCATCGCCCCTATTCGAAGAATCTCTGTTCACAGGCTTAGTGACCACCACACACAAAATGGCCTCAGTTCAAGAAAAAAAAAAAACTGATGTCTGAAGGATGCTACAGCGTCTGCTACACACACACACACACACACACACACACACACACACACACACACACACACACACACACACACACACACACACACACACACCTCGCTGCCTGGCTCTCCTGATGTACAGTGATATGAGGTATACAGAGAAAAGGTCTGCTGGGGCTTGACATCCAGCCAGCCTCCTCAGAGGTCCTGCTCTTTGTGACTGTAGCTTGTGGTTCTTGTGATCAGTTGCTACTCGACTTCGTGCCACTTCCCTCGGGCAGGGCACAACATGCTGGCACCCTCTCCTGGACAACGTGTGCAAGCACAGCAGTGAAAAGAAAGGGTTGTCCTCGCGACTTGCAAAGTCAGTTTATATAAAAAAAAAATTAAAAAAGTGGTGTTCAAGACAATGCAGTTAAGATCCTCTTTTTTTCTTTTAAAGTAACAAGCAAAAACAAAATGAAAGCAAAGACAGAAACTTGACATTTTCTGAAATCGGAGGATTTTGAACTTATGGCTGAAGACTCAGTGCTTCACCCTTCGTGCTTGCATGATTCATCGCCATGTTTGTTTTTTTAATATGTCATCATGATACAGATGAAAGTGGTGACTCCAAGGTGTGGCCTTTCATTATTCTAATGGCAAAGTCAAACTGACAGGGACAAGCTTGACTAACTAGGGGGTCAGAACTAACCATTATTAATTGGCCTTTTAATACTTTTCAAAGCAAATAATTCCCAATCCAAAGAAAACCCCACCCTCCCCCCACCCACTTCTACACCCAGTCCTACATACCTCAAAAGCATACGGGAGAAATTGAACGATAATTAAAAAATAGAACACCACATCATCCCCATTCACCTCCCCTGCCCCAGAAGACAATCATCCCACCCTCACCACCTGTTAGTGACCCTATTTCTCCCATACAAATGAAATCATGCCACACACAAAAATTAACAATAATAATAACAATAATAATAATTATAATAAACACAGGCTGGCGGGAGAGCTCCCCTCCCAATATATCTCTGTTGCAGCCTCTCCCAGTAACACAACCCTCCCACCCCACCCCACCCATCCCCATCCAAAACCAAACCTCTCCAACACCCCCACCCCACCCCATTCCCATCCCCTCCCCGACTGACGCCATCTTGTAAAAAAAATGAGTTCCCCCCCCCCGCTCCCTCCGTTGCCTGCCTCGGGAAGTTTAGTTCATGACTACGCGGCTCAAAAAAAGTGCTCGTGGGTGCCCTCCTCGAGAAGGAGGAGTGGCGAGGGAGAAGAGGTGTGTGCGCGAGGAAGACAGAGGGAGAGAGTAAGGGGAAGGAGCTGAAGAGCGTCGGCAGGACGGAGGGCCCACCTCGCAACTCTTAACCTTGCATCACAGTGGGCCCACCCTCACCCCTCGCGAACATTAACCTGTTCCACCGGGCCCCCCTCTTTTGACATCTTGATCTACTATTCCAAGACAGAAGGAGAGGAAGGGTAGAGGGTGGGTTTTTGGGACCCTACGGACACCTCTGCTCCTCACCTCCAGCTTGCCCTCTCTCCCCCCTCCCTTGACTGCCCCCAGAAGGATTACATGTCATTATACATATATATATATACTTTTATAAATATATATGGCCCTTATTGAGAGAAAGAAATGCGAGTTATTTCACATAGATGAGAAGAAAAGGAACGACAGAAAAAGAAAAGAAAACGTACCATAATCTCTATACAGCTACGTGGAAAAAGTGTGATCAGTGTTTTGGAGCAGTCGGCACTTCCTCGTTCTTGATCTGTCAACGTTTGTCACAGGAGGAGTACAAAAATAAAGATCATTGCTCATTTTTTTTACGACAAGGCCTGTTATTCCACGATAACAAACACCCGTCTCATCCGACGAGTGATCGCAACACATCCGGGTAGAATTCTCCTTCTACGCTGTTTTAGTATTCTTTTTTTCCTGAGTAAAACTTGAATCCTTTGTAACAGACAAATATCTTTACTTTATCCATTTTTATTTCATTTTTTGCTAGTTCAGCTCTTGGCCAATCCCTGCCATCTTAAGCTCATTGTTATTTCATGTGTGTAAGACTGATTGCTAAAACACCTGTGCGTGTGTGGGGGAACCAAGTCCTATTGATTTTTTTTTTTACTATTTTAAAAACGCACTTCCTCGAGTTTTTAATGGAGTAAGCATTGGGTGACACTAAGAAAGGAAACCAGAGAGGGATATAACCGACTAAAATATAAAACTCTAGTTTAAAAAAAGGATGAATGAACTTAAAAAACAAAATTGCATTTGTTGAGATACTTTGCAGGGCATCCCAAGTGAAATTTCATATGAACATAAAATGGCAGTGTAATAATTAAAAACAAACTTAAAAAAATAATAACAAAATAGGAGAACTAAATACAAAATAATTATGATAAGACAAAAGACATCAAACTACAAAACTACAACACTGACAACAACCAAAACAACAAAAGCGAGAAAAAATATAAGAATATCAATGAAACGTGACTCTTCTATGCCTCCCTTGCACTCTTTCACCTGTAACTTTGGCTTGTTGGGGTTTTGGAACCGGTGCTCACTGGCTCGCCGACGTCAGCTAACAGACTAGCATACCCTGAGAATTCTGAGATGGGAGTCCTGCCGCAGTGGTCCACCTCTCCGCCTGAGTCAGTGCCATAGGCCATGGGCACACCACGCCCGCCGCCGCCGCCACCACCTCCTACTGCCTTGAACTGGGAGCCGAACGCCTGCGCAAAGTTTTCGATCTGGTAGGCCGACTTGGCCGTGTCTAGGGTGGCCAGGTCCTGCGAGGGTGTCAGCGGGTAGGCTGCGCTGGCCCCATTCTTGGCTGCGGAGGCGGATGAGGTGCTGCTGGAAGGGGTGTGCGGAGCGGTGTGGGGCGCAGGGGGTGAGGAGGAGGTGGAGGAGGAGTGCGGCTTGTCCAGCTGCTCGATGAGCTCCTGCGAGGGTGTGAGCTGCTGGGCCAGCACGGGCTCCAGGCCGCCCAGGTGAAAGGCATGCTGGGAGGGCTGCGGGGGCGAGCCCGACAGTAGGCTGAAGTGGGACTTTGGCACGGACGAGGTGGAGGATAGCGAGGGTGAGGAGGTGGCCGGTGACGCCGCCGGCTGGCCAAACCCGCCACACTCCAGGGGTGACGAGCTGTACACCACGTGCTTGTCGGAGGAGTACAGGGGCCCCGGGAAGGACCCTGTGACGGAAGGGGAGGAGGAAGAGGAGGAGGGCGATGGGCCGAGGTTGGGGGGCGGGAAGCCTGCGACACCGTGGTGGCCGCTGGTCCTCTCCAGCGCCTGCAGCAGGAAGCGGGAGTACTCGTGCATCATGACCGTCTTATCGCCGCCAGGGCTCGGGGCGTCATCGTCGTGACCAAGCGGAGGCTGCAGGTCCACGTGGTGGTGGTGGTTGTTGTGGTGGTGCGGATGGTGGTGGTGGGAGTCCGAGAGGTCGAAGTCGGGCTTGTGAGTGTAATGCTCGAGCAGGCTCTGAAGCACCTCGTCGGGGATGGACGACTTAATGTCGTGCTTGAGGTCCACGACCAGAGGCGAGGGGTCCAGCAGACCCACCAACGGCCCGTCGTTATCCATTACCCCGGACCCCTGCACCCCCAAGTGCCCCACGCCCACGTCATATTCCACCCCGTTCCCAGAACCCACCCCTGACACTCCTCCCGAAATCCCATTAGCCGCCGTCAGGTAGCGCCTCTTCTTGAGGAACTGCATGGCGTCGTCGTAATTGCTGCTGCTGCTGCTGCTGGTGGCAGTGCCCGTTTTGGCCCCCTCGCCCGGAGTCTGGAGGAGCCCGAGCCCGTCCAAGCCGCCATGCTTGGCCTCGGCTCCCCTCTCCAAGCCTTTGCTCCGGCCGCCCTTCTTGAAGGCCATCTTGGGCGGCCGGCCATGCTCAGAGTGGTGCATGCTGGGGCCCGGATGGCCGATGGCGTCCGCTCCATGTTTGTCCAGTGAGTAGCTGCCAGCGTGCAGGGAGCCGTACGCACCGTCCTGAGCCCCCATGGCCGGGCCCGGCCCTGCGGCTCCCTGCTTTCTCCGCTTGCGGTCCCCGCCCTCGCCCCCCTTGGCCTTCGCCCTCTTGCGGCCGGGTGCGGGGCCGTTTCCCTGAGTGAGTGAGTAGCTGCCCTGGCCGTCGTCGGCCAACCCCGCCTCCAGCAGGGCCCCGTCCACGCCCTTCTTTATGGCTTCTCCGCACGTGCGCTTGTGTTTCAGCAACCGGTCCGTACGGGAAAAATACTGCAGCACAGGGAAAACCGAAGTAAGAAACAAGAAAACAAGAAAAAGAAGAAAAAAAGGGCCGCACTCATACATCGCACAAGAATTGGACAGTGGTCAAAAGTTGGACACTCGTTCACAAACACAATCATCGAACCACCATATTTAAACATATTTAATAAATAAATATTATATTTAAAGTTGGAGTTCAGTAGCATTAAAGGCGGCATCCACACTTTTCACCATAGGGATAGGATTTCAAAAATCATATTTGTAATATTTCTGCTAGTTGCGGTTGCCACGGCAATGCTAAAAATACCAAACTGGGCAAAGAGGCACTGTGTGCACCGGTGTGCTGCAGCTGAGAATAAGGTTGATACTGGTTTAACCTCTAATCTTATCTACCGGCAGCCCCCCCCCCCCATCCCCCTCCTTACCTGTTGGCAGGTGTCACACTTGTATGGCTTTTCTCCACTGTGAGTCCGCTTGTGTCTCTCCATGTGGTACTTCTGAATGAAGCGCATGTTGCACTGGTCACAGCTGAACGGCTTCTCTCCTGGCCAAAGGAACACCCACACAGAGATAGGTGTTAAATGGGTCTCTGGTGTCGATCTAATACATGTGCTGCTCTAGATCAAAGAATCCAGCTTCAAGATATATCAAGTTACTGAGAAATGATAACATCAGCACATTGGAAGGCTTCTTAATATGGAATTATAACATTAGCATTGGAGGGCATCTGCCCTACTGCTATGGATGCTACAAACACCCTTCTCTATTCATAAAGCACCGTGTGAGGTACTGGTAAAAAAAATAACCTCCCCAATTGGGGAAGAGATCCAATCATGGAATGGCCTTGAAGGGCATTCCAGTCTGCGCCAGCTTAACTCACCACTGTGGATCTTCTCGTGTCTTTGCAGGAGGTACTTCTGGATGAAGCTCATGTTGCACTGACTGCATCTGAAAGGCCTCTCACCTAAAAGGATGCCGACAAGCATACTAAGTTTGTGAGATGATCATAGCTCATCAAAATCCCTTACCGTTTCAGCAACAAGGAATTGCTGAACGTAAATCACAGCAATATTTGTTACCATTGAAGAGAAGTTAATGTTGACTACATTTTGGCTGCTTAATCAGCTAGTGTCGTCAAGCCTAGTTTAACCTACAGAGATGCTATATCACATTTTTTTCATTTTTAGTAATTTACCAAGCCTTTATGTTAACATGTGTAAAGTGTGTTATGCATACACAAATGCACTTCATCTTTGTGATTAGAATATGCATGGGACATTAAATGTAATTACTTGCATGCAAATGCTTAATTCACTTATTATTCTACCGTAGCCAATACTTGTGTAAATGCTACGTGGCATAATTATAATTCGACATAGCATTTTCAAACAGGTGACGTAGCTGGTCTGTTCTGTCGGACACTGCAAAGCATTGAGTGGCCTTTGGTTGCTGATCGGTCAATGCCCTATATTTCTACGTTCATGATCATCAAGCTAGGCAATGAAATGCCAGGAAGTATCTTCTAGGATGAGGGTAATTAAAAATGTTGTTAATGTGTTACAAGTGTATTAAGGCCTTTAAAAGATTGAAAGGTTCTCTTTTCATTCTCGTTAACTTTTTTACTTAACATTTAAAATCCTTAATTTGCAGGCATGATGGCCTGCACACCCACACATTATTTAAGCATTTTAGTGACTCACCTGAGAACAAGACTGAAAACAGGCTGTCTGTGACGTGTGTGTGTGTGTGTGAGTGTGTGTGTGTATACACACCTGTGTGTATGAGCACGTGTCTGCGCAAGTGGTAGGAGCTGCGAAAGGCTGCGTTGCAGTGCTCGCAGATGTGCGGCTTGGAGTGGGGCGACAGGCTTTCACCATCTGGGTCCAGCATTAGAGCCTGTGGTCGACAACAGGTCACATTTGGTTGAACATCAGCTCGAACGCAAGCCACCACATTATTTATAGAAGGACACTGACTAAGACAGAACGTTACGGTTTAACAACTACGGCACCACAGGTTTATCACTGGAGGTGAAGGAATTAAATGAGGGTTAACTCCATACCTTTGATTCGCCACGTTTCCGACGAGGTTTCCCTTCCGTTCCATCACCGTTTGACTTCCGACCCTTCCTTCCGGAGGACTCCTTCCCAAGCCTCCCAGATAGCTGCTGGCCAAAATGGAATGAGGGAGGGAGGGCGAGAGAGAGAGGGGGAGGGGTGGAAGAAGAGAGGGACAGGGAGAGAGAGATGTACAATGCAAGAGAGGAATTAGCACCGGAGTGTGAGTTTAGAACCTACTGATCCTCTGCCTCACCTCATCAGTTAACCCATTTGTGGCTTACGGCACGCAACAGAATTTGAACTGTTTGAACTGTTTCCTGAACACGCTCGCCTTATTTCATAATCCTACACACAGACACACACACACAGAGAGAGAATACAGATGGAGGCTTAGTTGAATTAGTTGGGTTGGTTAGGTGACAGAAGGCGTGGCAATAAACCGAGCATTTATGGCCCTTTTAAACACCCCCCTGAGAGTGAGAAACTAGGGGAGACAAAGTGAGAAAGAAAGAGACTAAACGAGTGACATCTGTCCGTGGTCAACTACACCAAACAAGATGGAAATCTAGCTGAAAAACCTCAACCGGCTAAAAGCACTCAGTTTTTCCAATTAGCATATCCATTGCTCTTCTTAAATGCGCAATATTTTGAATGATTTGGAAGCATCTACGGAGGCACCGACTATGAAATTATGGACAGAAGGCCCCTTTACTGGGCCTCAGCTGTTAGGGTACATTTTAATTTCCCTGCCACCCTGCATCTCTGGCATTTCAATCACAATTAACTTTTACATCTCCAGCCTGCCCTAGTCTAACGGCCACATATGGGAAACAACGTTACAGCTTGCATGTGATGATGGGGGGGGAGAGGGGAAGGGGGGCCGAGAGAAATGGCTGCATTAAATTAAGAGCGAGGGAGACTCGGCCAAGAAAAACTCATTCATTTCCTCTACTCAAGGACAAATGCTCTGGATCATCACACGCGCAGACTACAACAATGTGGAAGAGGCCAGGTAACACTCTCGAACGGACCTGGCAGATTCGTGCCACATTGGGGGCCGGATCTATTGCAGTCTTGGCTGCCATCTGAACTTGCTACCTGGTCTACCAAAGCAACAGCCCTTTGACTGTCTCGTGTGAACAGAAGAGCAAACTGCCTCCAAACCGCTAATGGCAAAGCCTATTCGCTATCAGAAAGAGAGATCGAAAAGAAAGATTAGATATACTGAGAGAAAAAAAAAGGCAGCATGGATAAACAGCAGGTGTGGGCTCGAGGCCCCACTCTGAAGATCAATGCAGACAGTGAGTTTCTCACTCCCACACACTCAAACGGAGAGAGAGAGAGGGAGAGAGACAGTGGGAGAGAGACAGACAGACAGACAGACAGATAGAGAGAGAGGAGCGGTGTCTGGGAAGTTATTTTAAAATCTTTTATGATGACTGTACTGATGATTATCCATTTCATGCCCTGATAACGCAGCCAAGAGCTTGGCAACCGCTGCATGCCGGCCTGTGTGAAATCAGAACGTCTGCCTGTGTGCGTGATCCAAGTGTGCAAGCTGTTACAGGACTACCGCTGCACTCCTGCCAAGCTCCTCCAGCTCATGCAGAAGGAGGCTGGATTACATCAGCGCTAACAGCAGATTTACATTTGAATCCGAGACGTCAGGGGATTTATGCAACTGCGCACAAAACACATCAGCATGTGTTATTTTGTTTCATGTTGCGCCACTCGTTTCCAGAAAGATACTCGACGTGAAAATTATACGGCTTTAAGACTGTGTGCAAGCCTTTGGCATTAAAGGTTTGGGGTTTTTTTTTCATGCTAGGGACAAATTTGTCATCGGCCTTGAAGTTGGTTTGGGAGATGAAGTGCTTCTGCGTCTACATTGCACGAGAGATGATGCGAAGTAAACAATGTGCCGCTAAACCATTCTAACATGAACAAGCACACGTTATGCATGGCTGCTGCACGTTAGGTAGTAATACTTCAGACGCACTAGATTCTTTCTAGTATAACATTTCAGTACACAATGACATCGGGGTTTAGGAATACCTACATTTCGAGCCAAAGAAACTTCATTAATATCTTCAAAGATATCAAAATTTTTAATGTTCTGCTTTAAACTGTCATAGGTTGATAACCAGGGGGGGAAATCCTTAGGAGCTACTAGCTCCTAAACCCTAAATATTTAGGAGCTAAATGAAAGTTTTAAAAGGCAAAATTGTGAAGTGAAGAAAAATGTGTCTGCTCAGCATTATTTTGTCTGTGATTCCTTTTGTCTGGATTCTGTAGCCTATCAAGGGCCACCTTTACTGGAGATGGGCGATATCACCTATAAGCCGATAGTCGCAAGATTTTAAATGTTGGCACATTTGTGGCCAATATAGAACCCTGTAAGCACTCCCTCTCTTCCATCCCCTACTCCATACTTTCATTCTTACATTGCTCAGGCTGAGATCGTGCACCATCAGGTTCTGGTGGTTGCCCAACGACACCTCCAGCAGGTCCGATCCGTTCCTCTGGCCCATGACCCCGTTGTGGCCCCCTCCTCCTCCACCGCCTGGGTAGAGCGGCAACCTGTAGTCATGCTCCGGAAGCTTCTCTTGCTTGATGCCCATGGCGTGCACATAGTCACCCACTCCCCCCATAAGGCCCCCCAGGCCCCCCAGGCCCCCGATGCCCATGCCACCCCCACAGTCGGGCGAGTCTCGTTCCTTCTTCAGGCTCATCATCTCCTGCGGGGGCATGTCGGCCATGACCGACTGGGCGGCCAGCCGGGTGAAGCTGGTGACCGGCGGCAGGTGGCTGAACATGAGCATGCTCGTGCCGAAGCCGCCGTCCATGCTGCCGTTGGGCCGCAGGAATTCGCTGCCCAGCTTGTCCTGAATGAGGCTCATGGTGGCTGGTCTGAAACACGTACGCTGGGTGGGATGGGTTGGTTGGCGATGGTGCGGATGCTGCTGGATTCACTTCAACAGGAGGCCACCACACTCATCCTATAGACAAGACAGGTATTGAAAGAAGGGGAAGAGACATAAGAAAAAAGAGACAAAGAAAAAATGTTTAGACATACTTGGTACAGGGCTCACAGATTGCTAGCCTAACGTCCAGGGACAATCATGTTTTCTCGTCGGGCTACCGAAATGTAAATACACCTTGTCCGACGAGCGATCAGAAATTAGCCCTCCAGTGAAATACAATTCCGTCCTTTATTTGCCTTTTCTGCTCTTTTGGCTTGCTATTTGGAGGAAAAACTTTGTCCAACAAACATTTACATTGACATTTAGCAGACGCTTGTATCCAAAGCGACGTACAAGGGAGAGTCAAACGAGTTGTTGATCGTGATGGTTTGTCTGCTAGAAAGTGTACGCGTTAATCGCTGAAGTACTAGTTTGGTTGTGTCTAATGCCATGGCCCTCCGCTACACCAACATTCTACGCAAAATAGTGCATCAGACAAGCTCATATCAATGCTGTTTTGCGCACATAACAGACAAACATCTCATAGCATTCATGCCACAACATAAGTTCAGATTTCAGGTTAATCACATCTTTATCCGTTTGTTCTTGTGCAACTGTATTGCCATAGTCGACGGACTGAGACGTGAGTGTACAGAGTACGTTTATGTACATGTGCATGTGCAGTGAAATGCTAAAGCTCGCAAAATTGCTACCATCTGTGTGTGCAAATCAAAATGTAACAGCTGTCAAAGGGAGACAACAAGCATAGATTTACACCAATATTTTAGCTCTACTCAATCAAAAAGAACAGAGAAAGAAGAGCAGTCCACAAAACAGTAAAAGTAAATTTAAAGTTTTGTAACAGTGCTCTATTCAGAGTATAACTATGTCTACATTGTTCTTGATGTTTTTTTTTATTTTTAACTAGACTTCTCAAACTCTAGTGAGAAGGATAATGATTTTTCATGATTGTTGCAGTCTGATTGTTGCAGCTTTGTAAATGTTTTTGCATTGTTTTTATTGCTTTTTTATTTGGGCTAGTCTAATTCATGACCGGCAACCATAATCTGAAGTATGCCTGCCCGAAGGGCTACCGGGGATTTTGAAATGTTGCGACTGCGGTAATTCTTTGTATTCATGCAAGTGTTTTAAGATAAGTAGTGAATTCTGGAAAGGATCATGGCAGCTAAATAAGACTGATAAGAAATCTGTGCTTGATACTGGTGGCAGGACTCAAGTTGAAAAACTGACCAAATAAAGTGCACTTTCCCCTAAAAACCACAAACTCATCTGGCTAATTATGGGAAAAGGCCTAATTGTAATTAGCCTACTTTGTTGTACTCCACAAAAGGGAATGCGAACAAAATAAGTGGGCTAAGTTTAAAAAAAAAAAAAAAGCTTAAAAGCAAAGACATTTATATCTAAATACAATTATTGGGAATCAAATCTGAAACAAATGTAATTGAGGCAAACTTCTATGGACAAATCCATTTAAGGGGCTTTGCTGATTATTTCTATAGGAAATAAGTAAACGTACCCACACACACAAATGCTGCTTAACACTTCTGGGAAAGACAGAGACAGACACTGAGAGAGAGCATGTTCATATAAAGGAACCTGAAACATTCTGATTGCAGTAGTCCTTGGGGAATAGCAGGCTCATACTCTTTGATCCGGCCATTAACTGCATAGCTGGATTAATGACAGCTCCGTTTTGTGGGTCAGGGAGACTGGAGTCTGAGATCCTCACACATATGGCCAGTCTCTCTCAGCTCAACATCACAGCCCTCCGTTGCCATTCGGAAGACAGCTTCGACAGTCGCTCAGGAAGTATCTGTCTCTGAAGAGTCAAGCCAAAACTCCGGTCCATATGGTATCAGACCGTTTGTGATCTGGTGTGTGAAGATGCTCCTATTTTCTCCTGTCAAATCATCTTATTTACACTGACCAGCTGCCAGGTACACACAAGTCCTCACACAGGGACGGCTACACCATGTTAGGATGTCCCAGCACTTCCTAGGTCCCTTGTTAAAGAAGGGTACATCAGAGGTTGTCGAAATCAGAACTCAACAGCCAATAAAACACACCACTCCCTTCAGTGCTCCTAATCCACTTCTGTTGTTTTGCTGGAATTGTGTACTGCTCGTTCCGAGCCACGTTGTTTGCCATTCACAGAGACCGGACTTTGTAAGAACACCAGCGTTATTTTGAGCGCACACTCAGATCGGACCACTACAAGACAATGAACAGAAATACGCTGATTTTGTCAAAAAGTGTACTGGATTATGAGGACTATACCTTTCATGCTGTAACATGAAAACACAAAATACAATTGCTTTATAGGACACCATCCACCGTGGACACAGAAAATGGCTGGTACTGGTTCAAATTCCTTCCTTGGAGTGTTACATCAGGCAAATGTTTCCAAAATAAACAGATTCCCCTCAGCTCTGGTGTTTAGTGGGGTTCAACACAAGGAGGGAGCCAAGCGGCACGTCGAAGCCTAGCCTATCCACTGGACCTGAACTGAGCAGGTCTCATTTCTCAAACTCTTATAACCATCATAAACTACATTAAAACATAGAATAGGCCAAGTGCACTCAAACAATAGGATTAAATACTGTACTAAAACTGCTATTTGAGGTCTATATCAAACTTTTAATCCTTTAAGGGCAATGCTGATCAATGGCCGCTATTGATGTATGGTAACCCTCGTCCCTTAATTACTGCTTGGCGATTAAGTCCTGCCTCCTTCGCTTTGTTTATTGTACCGAGGACGCGTGTACGCGTTCAGTGTAACCGAGGAAACGTTAAGTAAAGCTGTATTTAGACGGTTTCCTATTAGATAAGTACATTCAGACGGATATATTGTGTGCGCTTCATCTGGCCGAGATACAAATTACTGATAATAAACATTAGGTCTGGGAGTTCACAGCCAGGTCAAGAAACATTTAGAGTGTCCATTGTAACATAAAAACGAAACTCCAATTTACAATGGAGTTTTATCATTCAACCTGGCACACGGCTAGAAGGTTGTTGATCTAACTCTAGGTTGGGACAAAGCGGTTCTGTGTACATATAAAAAAATAAAAAAAATAAAAGAAAAAACATAATCCATCGCGCTATTGGCATGGCCGTCACCCAAGAACTTTGAGCGAAACTTCATAGAAATGCTTATGCGTTATGGGCCATGAAACCTTCACTCACATGACAAAAGTCGTCAACTTTGCAGTGCGGTGATGCCTATTCATTCAGGTTCAAGTTTATTTGCTCAACCCGAAAAAGGCGAAGGCGTTATAATAGCCACATATTGAAAGGTCCCATTCAGTCGCAATGCATCAAAACGACAAAGACGTAGCTCAAGTTGTCAGGAATCTCGCAAGTTATTCACTTAAACGTGATTTCTCTTACGCAGTGCTGAGGCCTTTGTGTGTACCACGGAACGCAGACTGCTGACTGCGTAAGATGCATATGCTATGCAAATAGCTTCACGTACACTAATGCTAGCAGATCAATCAAAGAGAATAAATAATTGGCCCGTTCATGAGTAGCAGAATCCAAGATGGAGATAACTCACCAGTGATTTTAATCAGTAGAGCCCAGCATTCTGGTATATAAAACCCGTATCTGTTCTCTATTAGATAAGTAACGTTAACCTTCCCGTTATGGTGGTGTCCATATTAATAACTGCTTGATCCTGACTCACAAAGGGCCTAGCAGACATGCTAGTTTGTTAGCAACAAAGCTAGGTACATGACGCTCACTTAGCAAAAACAGAGCACAACAATAAAAACATTTTAAAACCTGTCCTATATTAATAGAATCATTATAGATCAAATGAGTTAAATGTTTTGATTGTAACGAAGGGTATTACATTAGTTTTCAGCAAACAGCTCCTCTCTAGACCAAGTCGGGTGAAAACAAAAAAAGACGACAGATATTAAGTGAGCACAATGGTGTAGCTACGCAAGCGGCAACGTTAACCCCATAATAAATGGCCCATGCAACTCAACAGAACAATTGATGCTTGACTCGGGCTAGGCTAACTGGCTAACTAACGTTGGTGCGTTGCGCTTTGTTGTCTCACTTGGCAGCATGCGTATTCTCGTCTGCTGAAATTACCAGAAACATCGATTTTCAACATTTCGCTCACCAGTGCATGACCACCGCTCTCTGTATCGCCGTGTATTTTTCACCTTCGGTCGTTCCTTAGGGTCTTCAGAGCCCAAACATTGTTCCCCTGCAGCTGCAGCGTTCCTCCATCTTGTCTCAACGCGGGGAATTCTGGGTGCAGGCTGACGGGTCCTGCGAGGAGACAGGCGAGAAACGCTGTGATCCGGGGCACTGGAGCACTGTCCGATAGTGAACTGCAAAACAGCGGGCCCACTCCTCCTGACCTCTGTTCTGTTCACCGACAGAAGGAAAGATGGCTAATAATAATAATAACAACACTACTACTAATAATAATAATAATAATGATCATAACAATACAAATAATCAAACAATAATAACAACAATAATAATAACGACTGTAATAATAATGACATTATTATGAATAATAATAATAATACGTAATCAGCTTTACGTAATCAGAAGCGTTTTTTATACTTAATGTAGTAAAAGTGTAATGTAGTTACATTTGGTAACATTTATTTTTAAATTTTCAATTAATGACAAGGCTGATGGTAGCATAAATACATAAATAAAGACTCTCTACCTATTCTAATCAGAATTCTGTTCAGCAAACAAATCTAGACTATTCAACCAATGTAAAAAATAAAAAATAAAATAAAAAACATACACATGGCTGTCTGAAGTGGAGGAGCAGGTCTTTTTGGAGTTGGTCTCCAGATGCCTGAGAAGAATTTCTGTGGGCTGAAAAAGCTACTATGAAAGCTTCTCTGGGAGCTCAGATAAGAAGAAGAAATACCCTTCTCAGAGATCAGACCTGCACTTTTAATTGCCTTAATAACGACCCAATTAATTCAGTTAGAGGTGGATAATTGGAACTGGTAAGTAAGATATAATAGCAGGACGGCCATTATGTTTTTTTGATGTACCCATAACCCCCACCTCCTTTGTCAACATTATCATGCACCCAGACACCATATATGATAACTAGCTACTCTGCCGACAGCATCCTCTTTGAGATCTCTGCATTCACCCCATCACATGTATAAATATGCATTAGGGCACTCATCACATCTCACAGTCTGACAATGGTTGCCAGGGGATTGTGGGCTGTCATGGGGAGATCTATAAGATCATCTGTGTTCACAGAATGACTGTGTGTGTGGAGAAATGAGAAGATGCATACATTCCTTTCCTTTAGCAGGGGATGGTTTTGGGCTCTGAGTGCAATTTGTATGTTATTCCCAGAAGAAAGTGAATGGGGGACTGATTTCATTGTGAAATCTCTCTCTCTCTCTCTCTCTCTCTCTCTCTCTCCCCTCTCTCTCTCTCTCTCTCTATCTCTCTCTCTCTTTCAGCATATATCTGTTTGTCTCTCACACACATACATGTTTTTTTGAGATTTGTATTGTTTAGGGGCATTTGTAAGAGAAGGAGAGGTGTGATCACCCTAGATAAACAGGTCCAAAATGGTCATTACTACTAGGAAAAAGACCCATCCTTCATATTATTTGATTAAGGCCCTCTATACTATAAAATTAATTTTGAGAATCAGGTTATATGAGCACATAAATCACACAGGGAACCAAATGTGCTCAAAACTAGATACTATGCAACAGTAGTAGAAAGCCATTTATTAGAATACTGATCAAAAAAGGTAAATAGGTCTCTTCCTGCTGGCTATCTTTTCACAATACCAAGTCATTACAAAGGGACAGAGAGAAGAAGTAGGAGGAGGAAACACAGATATGGGATTAACCAAGAGAAAGAGCTCAACCTGTCTAAAACATATCAATACCTTGCCCCTCTCTGATTTTTGAGGTACAGACTCAGTCATTATCCCTTGTGTAATTGTTTTTTTTTCTCCTTCCTGTCATATTTCCAAACTAGTTTGTAAAGAAGTTAGTTGACAAGCTGTCGGCCAGGACTGAGAACTGAATTGAACATCAGAAGAAAATGAAGGCTGTGATCAGTCTGCATAAGTAATGGCAGTCAACTCTTTAGAGAAGCAGGGTTCATCCAGACAAAGACTGTGGGGCTGGGCCTCTGAGCAACACAGACATCTTTTTCATGCTTAACTAGATTGGCCTAGTCATATGTTAATTAGGGCAAAAAAATGATTCTCTTGATTTTCAAGGTCATTTTCCCACCCATGCTCATTGGCAGCCATGCATGCAAAAAGCCTTAGCTACTTGTTTTTGCACTAAATTTAAAAATGTTAGTTTGCTGTTTACAAATACAAACATTTATTTCATCATACTGTATAAAATATTATAGACACCTCTGATAACAAGGGCAGAGGTATCAGATATCAACCAGAAGTATAAAAAATGCTTTTCCAGACAATTAAAAAAAAAACTTAGATTTGTTGTTTTAACATTATAGGCTTAGTTTTCATGCATATTGATTAATATGGATTACAGATAATAGGCCTGAAGGTACAACATATAAAACATCAAAGTTAATGTGGTGCCAGAAAATCAGCACATTGCTAAGCTGTCAATCCTTCATCTATTTAATATTTGAAGAACATCATTTATACCTTTTTCTTAAAATGTCAGCTTATGCAATTCAATTCAATTTGGTTTATGTTCTGGTGTTTTTGGTGGTTTGGTGTGGAAAAGCCCCACACAATCATCAAGGTGAGAGAACACTTACAGTTACAATAAAGAAAAGGCTGATTTGCTATTTTGGACAAATTCATGACATGCAGAGAAATAATGTAGCTATAATTTTCTGGGACCATTCTGATGGACCAAAGCACATGTTTTCTGTGAAGCTCTCTTCTTCCTGAAATTCCCTGAATAATATGAACATAACTATGTGGAAACATGCGTCCAAAGTCTCAAATGTGGTAACACTAATGGTGTGGTGAGATTCTTGGCACGACATGAGAACAACCGTATCCATGTGTAGCAAACAATAGCATTCTCTGAGTCTCAGGCATACAGACAGTCACATTCACAAACACAGAGGCATACATAGAAAACAGTTATTGCAACATGGACAGAGATAATTAATGTTTGCCATTTCATCTTTCCAATAAATATAATCTAGTTTATGCATTGAAAATGAAAAATGTTTGAACGTTAAAGAGGACCTCTTATGCTCATTTTCAATGTTCATAATTTCATTTTTGGGGAATGATGTAAATGCTTCAATGATCCAAAAACACATTATTTTTCTCATACTGAAAATCTCTATTTACCCTCTGTCTAAAATGCTTTGTTAGAGATTGGTCAGCTCATATGGGCAACAACATTGTCATTGGACAATAAGGATTGTGTTATGATATTGCATCATCATGTAACAGAGGAAAAGGCTGGAATTCCAAGGAGGTGTTTCAGGCAGCTGAGAAAAGTGCTTTCTGCAGGAGAGAGTTACTCCCTCTGGTGTTTACTTTTGACTTTCGTAACTTTGCAGACTGCTTACATGCATAAAAAGCTATTTAACACTCAAGGAAAGGGGAAAAAACTGAAAAGTACAGTAGGTTCACGTTAATAATGCAAATAAATATAGTGGGCTTGCTCTGATTCTTTTTTGAATAAGGTTGTCATAAATTAAAATACAATATGACATGAAAAAACTCAATGTTGCCAACTCCAAACTGTGAGATTATGATACATTCATCCTCAGCATTCTCCGATTGTGAAGATGATATCCCCAGAGGACTGAGGGTAGGATGGAAGCAGGAAGACGGTTTCAGTTTCCCATTTCCTGCCACAGTAATATCAAACCCCATCATACAATACATATGAGAGGATGTGAATGAAACTCACAATAACAATGCAAACATGAACAAGTGATGGATGGAATTTTATATTTGTGTGTTACACATTGTCTGCATTACTGTCCTGTACCAGTACATGAGGAAGACAGAGTGGAACTGAAGAGAATGGTGGGGAAATGAGAGGGAGAGAGAAACACAGAGACAAGGGGAAAACACAAAGATGGCAGAAAGTGTGGAGGAGAGAGAGGTGAGGGAGGGAGGGAAAAAGAAACAGTGATGAAGAGAGGGAGAGGGTAAAATTACCATCTCTGCTACTACCCCCTAGAGTCCAATATTCATTTCATTAAAGCACATCCTTTCATCGGCTGCTATGGAGATTTCCGGAAAGCCCATGAAAATAGACTGACTTATGGGATCTACTTTCCCTCAGCTATCGCATTAGCCGTGCTTACAAGCTGACAGGAGCTCTGGGCAACACAGATAATTCCCTCCATTCCATCCTGCATCCCTCCATCCCTCCCTTTTCACCTTCTCCATACATAGATAGATAGATAGATAGATAGATAGATGAATGATAGTGATAATGAAGTGCTTCGAGAGGCTAGTTAAATCCTTCATCTGCTCCTCGCTGTCTCCCACCCTGGACCCTATGCAGTTTGCATACCGGTCCAATAGGTCTACTGACAATGCCATCGCCCTGACTATGCACACCGCCCTCTCCCACCTGGACAAAGGGAATACATATGGGAGAATGCTGTTCATTGACTATAGTTCTGCATTTAATACCATCATCCCCTCCAGACTCGTCTCCAAGCTCATAGACCTGGGACTAAGCGCCTCCCTATGCAGGTGGATCTTTGACTTCCTGACGGGGGGGCCACAAGTGGTGAGAATCGGTGACCGCACCTCATCCACAGTCATCACCAACACAGGCACCCCCCAGGGCTGTGTACTCAGCCCCCTCCTGTTCTCCTTGTTCACGCATGACTGTGCGGCTACGCACAGTTCAAATCTCATCGTGAAGTTTGCTGACGACACAACCATTGTGGGCCTCATCACTGACAACAACGAGTCAGCCTACAGAGAGGAGGTTGATATCCTGACAACATGGTGTCAGATTAATAACCTCTCTCTTAACATCAGCAAAACAAAAGAGATGATTGTGGACTATAGGAGACGGCAGGAGGAAGAGCATGCACCCCTATACATCAACAGATCCGTAGTGGAAAAGGTCAGTTGCTTCAGGTTCCTCGGGGTGAACATCAGCAGTGACCTCACCTGGTCTGTTCACACGGACAAGGTGGTGAAAGCGGCCCGGAAACGCCTCTTCTTCCTGAGGAGACTGAAGAAGTTTGGTATGGAATCAGTCATCCTCACTAACTTTTACAGGTGTACTATAGAGAGCATCCTGACTGGTTGCATCACAGTATGGTACGGCAGCTGCACAGCCAAGGACCGTAAGGTCTTACGTAGTGTGGTCAGGTCTGCGGAATTCATCATAGGCAGGGAGCTCCCAGCCCTGCAGGACATCTTCCACACACGATGCATCAGAAAAGCTGGCAGGATCCTTAAAGACTGCTACCATCCATCCTTTAGACTTTTTTCCCCTTTGCCTTCTGGTAGGCGTTACCGAAGTATTCGATCTCGCACCCGTAGATTGGAGAGCAGTTTCTTTCCAAGGGCCATCAGGCTTTTAAATGGACAGTGATACAGTCTCGCCACTTTACACTTTACATGTTACATTTTTGTACTGTTTGCACTATCAGTAATATTGCACTACCTGAAACCAGGCACATTTGATTTGTCTTTAGGTTAGTATAGGTATATTAGGTTAGTATAGGTTACTATATGTGTATTATATGTTTAGCAGATTGTATTGTATATTTATTTTGTAGATTTATTATATGTTTATTATATGTGTAATCTATGTTCTATAGTACTTATATGTTATGTTATGTTATTTATGTTATGCTATGGTAGTTTGTTGTACGGTGTCTTGTCCTAAGAATTTCAGTGCCCAGTCTGACTCTGTTTTTCTGTGTATCTGACAAATAAATACTTGAACTTGAACTTGAGATGGATACTTTATTTATCCTGAGGGAAATTTAGGACATCCAGTAGCTTATACAACTCACAAATATTAGTGAAACTTATAAAACAATAATTTAGAACTAGGTTGCAAATGCATAACATGACTACATATCGACACACATACTGAACACTGGGGTTAAATGATTATGATGCTTGAGGGCAGGACTCTACCATGCAATTACAGCTAATGACCATTAGGAACTGATTGCTTTTTACCATAACCAATTGCAGCATTACCCATTATGTTGTTCATTTTCACAGGCAACAACAACAAGATCATCAACTCTTACCAAAGCCCATTACAATCACAATTCATAATGTAAAGCAAAGCGTGGCAACAATTTGCCTTGACCCTGTAATAAAAGGCTGTGGAAACCTATAAACCTTTGTAGATCATTCTAACACGTGGCCCTACATGCACATCATGAAGAGTTAATTATCAAATCAACTGATGAGCAGTTAATTAATTAGAAAGAAAGGGTATTAACAGTGACATCAATTAAAGCAGGTTCAGTGAGGTTCATTATGGATTAACATCATTTCCCCAGTGTTGATATGAAGCCTAATTATATAGAGGTGACCAGTGGCGGCTCCTGAAAAAATTCTCAGGGGGGGCAATTTTTTTTGTCCACTATTGGCAGCACACAACAGTAATATGTCCCCTCTTGCTACATAGCTAGAGTAGCAAGTTACAGGTGGAAAGCTATGGAAGAAAGTTGCATCCAGGAGCCTTCATAAGCAAACATGATGTGGCTCCACATTAAATTATCCCACTTTTTCATTATCCACGTGTCTCAAATGTTGTATGATGTAACATAGCTTAACAGGACACATGATATGTCCAGTAACATCATAAAGAAGGGGTAACATAAGTCAAAAACAACAATATTTATTGACTGATCTTGAAAGTATTGGCTTACAAAAGCAAAATAAGTCATCACATAAAAAATTATTCAGTGTTAGTGCAAGAAGCGAACTGTGAAACACACTGTAAAACCTATGAAAAGTGACAGTGGTATATGAAATACAGACCGCATTAGCCACGCGATTTTCTTTCGTTCCGATTCTTAGATGTAGGATTTCCCTCCCTTTGTAGAAACCTGTTGAATGGATACATTTGGTCTAGGAAGTCCTAATTGTTTTGTTGTCAATTTATCTTCATTAGTACGCCGACTAAAAGGAGTTTCTGTCAAAGAGCGAATCGAGTTATTGCACTGGACAGGGCAGCCATCTTGACAGAATATGCCTCCGTCGAAGCTGTATGACGTTCGTATAGGCTTTTACGTCCACTACTTATGACAAGACCAGGAGGGGCGAGCCCTCCCGGAAGCCATAGAGAATGCATTGAGAGCTCTGTTTTGTGAAAAAAATGGATTTAACATGGGAGTCAATGGGAGAGGTCTGGGGCGATTTTCATTTCGCCCCAAATCGCCCCAGAAGGGGTGGGGCCATTTGAAGCACGACTTTAGGCTGACTGAACGACTGTTACCTGATTCGACAATGACATACAGAGGCAGATCAGACGGTCTAGTGGTAGAATCCGACAGAAAAAAAATTATTACATTTAAATTTACGTGTCATTTACGCGACTTACAATGATATTGCGTTTATACATAAGGAGTTTTTTTTTTTTTTTTTTTTTTTTCCCCTAGGCAGTGCGTCGCCCCAATCGCCCTTATGGACGAGCCGCCCCTGGAGGTGACATGCCTAGAGTGTAGTAGTCACTTTTACAGTGTTTTCATGATACCCGAAGTGGATTGGATAGTCCCTCTATGAAATCGGTCATTCTCTCTCTTATCTCTCATAGACACTTTCACACAGGCACACATACACACACATTGATATTTATTCAGTGTCACAATCATTTTAAGGTCATATGTGCACACTCTTTTTGTCATTCTCTATTACTAATTATGAAGTCAATTTGAATATAATGATCAGTAAATATGGCAAGTCCTGAAAATCTATGAATACAGACTGACTGCATATGTCAGAACACCGGTTGTCTTTTCAGTCAGAAAAAACAAACAGAGAGTAAAAATGAAGATCCTAAGGCAAAGGCCTGACTGCATTGAAAAAGTCTGGTAATGTGCACTTATACTTTTCTACCGAGAGATGGCACCATTTCCTATACTACCTCATGTTCTGTTACTGCTCTTTCATCTACACACACATACACACACAAACAGAGAGAGAGAGAGAGAGAGAGAGAGAGAGAATCATTGATTCATTAAAAATAAAGAGATTCATTGGCCTAAATCGTAAAACCCTAGGATATGTTTCAGTAATATAACGGCAATTGCTGCAACATTCTCCACAGAATAAATGAGACATTCATTAAGCCTACTGTATGTGCATTATACCCGTAAACCTATAGATTATTCAAATCAGTTTGCGCGCGTTGACAGTGTGTACATTGATAGTGTGAGACACAGTGTGTGTGCGTTAACAGACTGTAAACCAAGGCTTTGATTTTGATTTCGTGAGTTTTTTTATGTTAATCACACAAAACACACCCACTCTCTCTCTCTCTCTCTCTCTCTGTCTCTCTCTCACACACGCACACAAACACACACACACACACACACACACACACACACACAGAGAGAGAGAGAGAGAGAGAGAGAGAGAGAGAGAGAGAGAGAGAGAGACACACACACAAACACACGCACACACAGACACGCACACGCACACACAATACACGCTCGTACCAATCCGGTCTAGTCTGACAGCGCATCCGATAAACGAGGAAACGCGTGGTTCGCGTTCTACAGCCCCCGCCCCGCCCCCTCCTCTTTCTGTTCCGCTGTCTCGCATTCGCTTCGGCATCGGCATGTGTCTTCAGAAGCAGCCACCTTTCAAAGCGCTCCTGTAGCCTTCGCCTATGTGCGCTCTGCGACTTGAAACTGACTTGAATGAAGAGGCGAGGAGCGCCGGCTGGCTTGGAGATCACACGAAAAAGTTGATAATCGACTAAATCATTCTGGAATATTCCCGTCTTGGTGAAAGTTGTGCTGCTCCTTCATTCAATTAAATATAATGATCATGTTTTGTTACATTATTAGACCATAACTTTAACTGACCAATGTGCCAATCTGCAAATGGTGCGCTTGGGTAAGTAAGTCTCCTGCTGTTAACAAAGGGTCGGATAAGTGAGATTCTCGGACCTCGCCAAGTGCCCAACACCACCGAGGTCATGGCAGCGCTAAGAAGGAAATTCGGGGAGGACTACCAGTTCGTGAACACGAGCCGGGGAACCACTTTCTCTGCTCCGGTCAAGAAGAAGCGTCAGCGTTTCGTGGAGAAGAACGGCCGTTGTAACGTCCAGCACGGAAATCTCGGTGGAGAAACTAGCAGGTATCTATCAGACCTATTCACCACACTAGTGGACCTGAAGTGGCGATGGAACCTGCTTATTTTCATTCTAACTTACACAATAGCTTGGTTAGTTATGGCATCAATGTGGTGGATCATTGCTTATATCAGAGGGGACCTGAACCATGGCCACGACCCAACTTATGTTGCCTGTGTTGCCAATGTGTACAACTTCCCCTCGGCTTTCCTCTTTTTTATCGAGACCGAGGCGACCATCGGTTATGGCTACCGCTACATTACGGAAAAGTGTCCCGAGGGCATCATCCTGTTCCTCTTCCAGTCGCTTCTAGGCTCCATCGTGGATGCGTTCCTCATCGGCTGCATGTTCATCAAGATGTCCCAACCTAAAAAGCGAGCTGAGACGCTTATGTTCAGCCAGGACTCAGTGATCTCACAGCGCGACGGAAAACTCTGCCTCATGTTCCGGGTGGGAAACCTCCGGAACAGCCATATGGTGTCTGCTCAGATCAGGTGTAAACTCATAAAGGTAAACACACACACACACGCACACACACGCACACACACACACACACACACACACACACACACACACACGAACAGATCGCATTTGGCCTCGATACAAAATGCATCAAAGCAACAGACAAGAGGCACGAACACAAAAATCTCACAGAAAAGTGCTTTATTGATAGTGATTTTATTTTTTGATAAGTGTATTCTTACAAAAAAACTGTGCGAGTCTATGTTCCAAAAATACAACTGCGCGTTTCCAGAAAAAACATTTTATCCCTCAAAACTGTTCCTTACCAAGAAAAGTTACTGCCAGCGTTTTGACACATGAAAAATAGAAAACGCATTTTCGGGCGGTTTGGTTCTTATTCGGAACTTTGTTTAAAAGCTTAAGTAGGCCATAACAAATAATTGGCCATTTCTCCAACTGAGAAATCAGGACAGTTGTTTTAAATGCGATCCAGGGTAGTGTCAGTGAGATGACACCGGTGAATCGCTTTTTGGCTTTGGAGAGACTTTCGCCAAGCAATGTAGAAATAAGATGGTCTACGGCAGTGGGTGGTTACGTGCCCTTGGAAAACAATAACGAATAAAAAAAAATGTGATTAAAAAGTTGTCTGCAGATTCTGCTGCGACCCCCCTCACACACACACATACACACACATACAGGTTACACAAAATCTGTAGCTTTT
This sequence comes from Clupea harengus, assembly GCF_900700415.2. NCBI lineage: Eukaryota > Metazoa > Chordata > Actinopteri > Clupeiformes > Clupeidae > Clupea > Clupea harengus. The sequence goes on from NC_045152.1 coordinate 21,878,589, forward strand.
TAACATAAGACATGTTCATGCTCAATATAGAGAGGATCTTGTTATATGCTGGGTGTATTGTTTGTTTGGTGTAAAAAGTGTGCTTGTTGTATTTTCGTGGGTGCTCGTGTGTGTATGCGATGTCGGTGTGTGTGTATGTTCCCATGTTCGCCTGCATTCATTACAGTAGATTGAGCAGACTGTGGGTCAGGTTAATGATGCATAACATTCCTGGGAGACAGGGAGACACAAACACACTTGCATGCATACTCACAAACACACATACGCACACACACACACAAACACACACACCGGACACACACACACACACACAAACACACTTACTCAGACTTACACTGCAAACACTGCATGTGCACACATTTTCTTTCTAGACAGAATGAGAAACACACACACACACAAACACACACACACACAGACAGAACACAGAAAAGAGAGAAAGAATAAGACAGAGGGGGAGGATGACACTCCCCCACCCACACGCACCCCCTCATGCACACAGTCCCACTCCATCTGGACAGCATTGTAGATAAGAGGTGAGGGGGATGGATGAAGGTGGCATGGACTGCACAACATGTGGTTAACTAAGAGTTAGGTGTGTGTGTGTGTGTGTGTGTGTGTGTGTGTGTGTGTGTGTGTGTGTGTGTGTGTGTGTGTGTGTGTTAGAAGTGTAACAACCACTGTTGCTCACCCTGAAATATGTCTCCAGTATGCTCAAAATAGGACTGGAAATAACTACCCTCACTCTTCTATCACCAGGAGTCCTGTGCACAATCTGTAGACAGAGGGGGGTTAAGAGCCATCCATCACAGGGCAATGAAGGGGTATGCTAACACATGGTTAGTAATAGGCGCTTTTCCGCTGTAGAAACTCGGAGCACTTCCCAGGTGAAGTGAGTATTCCTCATGTTTACAGGAACGCCCCTCTATTGAGCCCTTTCAGTCTAGTATTGTGCTCTTCGATTGCAACGTCAATTCTGAGCACAGCAGGACAAAATAATGACATATTTCTCCAGTGGCAGCACCAACATTAGAGCTTTCAATAACGTTAGGATTACCTCAGGGCCGAGGCGACAGCTGAAATTTGCTATAAATGTGCTAACCAGGGACGTGCGGTCCTATGAGGCAGGTGAGGCAGAGCCTCATAAAATAAAATAAATATTGATATTTCTCTACTAATCTGTGGTATAGGTGTAATTTCTGCATGATTCCAATCATTTCGAGCATTTTTATAATCAAAATCGCTGAATTCGCTGAATTTGCGCATGTCCTATTCAAATAGACGGGAGAAAACAAGGGACGTGCGCAGGGGCGGCCCTAGCACATTTGGCGCTCTAGGCGAGCTTCACTCCTGGCGCCCCCCCCCCCCCCCCCCCCCTACAAATACAAAAATATTTGTTTTCCCCACGAAAACGGAATTGCAACTTTCAAACGCTATTTTGCCCTGTAAGACTGCATTTCTTTCACATAAACACAAAAACGAACGCGACGATGAACAAACATTAATTCAAGAACAAATCACTGAGAAAATGTCACGCCTGTGCTGGACTACGCTCCGGCCACGCCCCCTGTTCAACTGTTTATGGACACACACATTTTTGTATTCCAAGATGCATAGCTCTTGATTAGTTGAATCATGTCTAATTAAACTGGCTAGCTCGCTCCACCAAAACTAAAGCTGTCCAAATTTGATTACTCAAATTTGTATGACGCAAAATGACGCAAATTGCGGTACAGCTGAACTTGAACTGATGTTTCGACTGAATGGCAATAACAAGGAACGCCACAAGTCACTGGCTAGCTAGCGTTAGCTAACTAGCAAGATTACATACAATCCATTCACTAAAGTTGACAATACAACACTTTTTTACCAGTATTCCTCATTTGTTGACAAGTTGCCGTGTTTGGCTTCCTTAATGGGTGTGCTATGCAACGAGTAAGATATGTGTAGTGTTGTTGCACTGGCTATTGGCTTTATATGTGCGCCCCTATTTTAATCATGTCTTTTTTGTATAATGTAGAATAAATGGACATATCATTTTTGATATACCCGCCTCTGTAAAATCCTTAAAGAACTATGTGACAGGGAGTAGGTAAACTTTCAATGATAAGGTACATCTTTTCTTCTTAACTCCACTAAAGTGCCCGGGGCAATTCACGCATTCGTGAACGTTTTCTTATCTGGAATTCATTCTAGGCTAGAACAGGATTTAAGGATTTACCTTTCTCCTTGGCACGTTTCTCTTCTTCTTCCTTTCTTTTCTTCTTAAATTGCGCCCCGGACGCCTCACTGTGCTAGCATGTTCTGACAACACCAAGGACGTACGTACCCCTTCCGTTTTCGATTTTTGGCTAATTTTATGTTTTGTTTTTATGTCAAAATATTGGTTGGAGATATAGAAGGGGGCGCAAAAAAACTCTGTCCAGCAAAACAAAAATATAATTCTTGTTTTTTTTTTTTTTGCTGGGCGCAGTTTTTTGCGCCCCCCTCTGAGTGGCGCCCTAGGCGACCGCCTATACCGCCTGTAGGAAAAACCGCCCCTGGACGTGCGGTCAGATTAGGCACCATGTATTGTCTATGGGAGCTAGTGAGGCAGTGCCTCACCTAGGATTGCGCAATCGCTCCAAACGTGCGCATGCGTAGAACCTTTGAGCTGAGCTCAAAACGCATTGGAAATTCATGTAGGTGAGGCACACAGTACCTCTGCCTCAATGAAGGGGGCGTGCGAGAGCGCACCTGTCGGGGTTATGCTGGGAAACGTTGCTCTTCTTCTCTACACTTCTACTTGACGGCGAAAATGGAAGATTTTATTGCTAAGCTGAAGCAGTTCTCAAAACTGGACTTTCAGTCCAAACGTGAAATGATTAATAATGGGAGACCAATGCCGGAGTTAAAAGGTATGCTTCAAGCGACGGGACAGAAGATAACTCGATCGACTTCTCACATTCAAAGCCAAATTGCTTTGAACATGTTTGGAACCTCAAGAATACATTCGGTTTTGAACTTACAGCGGCAGCTCCGTTGATTTCCCATAATTTCTATTGGGATTGTTTTATGTCTATGTGAAGCCATTTAACATCACTCAAGTGGTTGTGATCACTCGGAACCCAAGACTGCTTTTTATTGGTGAGCTGATTTTGAGAAATTAAACTTAAATCGTAGGTAAGTTGTGTTTCTTGGTTGCAATGGTTATCCTGTTGCTACGTTAGCTAATTAGCTAGCTAAGGACACTTAATAACCTTACGAGTTAATCGGAGGAGTTCAATTTGCATGAAATGATAGCTGGTTATCTAGCTGATGTTATAGTCTCATCGATTTAACTCTTAAAATGATAATGGAAAAAGGTAGAAACCCTCAGGGTGCTTGTGCAACTTCGTAAGAAAGAGTTCATATTCAGGAGTTCATATTCATGAGTGCATAATATTTACACATGAGTTCATCACAAGCTAGCAGCTGCCTACTGTATGCACCTTACCTATGTGTGTGTAAAGAATGCTGATATAAAAAACCAGTAGTCAATGTGAAAGCTGCCAATTGAATGGTGATCTTAGATACTCTATCGTAAAGGCGCCTATTAACGCCCCAGCTATTAAAAACATGTATAGATCGAAAAATCTTTAATCAATCAATCTTACATATTTCAGTAGCGGTGGGTGTCTAGATTAGGACTGGTAACTTGTTTTGATTTCAACTGAAACGTGTTTTCAGTTTTTTTTTTCCGTTGTGTAGACTGGCACGCAAAATTAGCTGATACAGGAGGTGGAACCCATTAACAGCCTTTCTGTATATATGTCTATGGAAAGCTCTATGACCCTCACAAATTCTCGTTGCGAAATCGAATTCGTTCAGTTCGTTCCATGAGGGTTTGTACACACAGAAATAAATCGCTGTCTAGTACACTAAATAACGCTGTACTGCAATTTTTTGCACACATACAAGTTAAATACCCCCTTTTGGTAGGAGCGTATGGTGTTTAAAATCCGTTATCCTGGTTGATATAGAAATCAATATTAAGTAACATGTACCTGCGTGAGGCTGTTAATAGGTTTCGGGCGTTAATAGGCGCCGTTACTAAATTGGGTTTATGTATTTGTAAATTTGACTCTGAAAAAGTCAGTGCCTCACCAGCCACGAACCTCACCGCACGTCACTGGTGCTAACCCTCAGTGAAATGGCTTCATGGCAGATGTAATTACTTGATAAATTAATCTCCCAACACCACTTTGATTAATTCAAGTCTATATTTTCTATAACTATGATGTTTTGCTTGATCAGTTTTCTTGTTCATTCAGTGACCTTAACTTCAACAAGCTATAATTTATTTAGCTGTATTCAGCGCGTAACCTCTGGTTTAGGTCGCTGGTTTATTGAGCTGTATTCAGCGCGTAACCTCTGGTTTAGGTCGCTGGTTTTAAAAATGACGCTTGTTTTTGTCTTCCACGCACATCGCGTTTAACCAATAAGCATCAACCATCACTGCAAGCCCTACCCAGCAGTTTCAGGGCTGCACAGAAGTATCTACCCCAGAGTAGGTATTCATTTCGCCCCCGAAATGGCCCTGAAAGACGTCCTACAGGGGTAGTTCCTGCAGTGGAAAGGTGCTGGTCCCCTTCAAACGGCCCGCAAGTCCCTGCAGTGGAAAAGCATGTCGTATCAAACACTTTCCCAATGACGTCTTTGTAGCTTTGAGGCTGGACAGCAGAGCACCACATTTGAGACTGTAGGCTCATGTGCTGTGCCGCAGACAGCTTCAAGCACAGGTGCTTATCTCATTATCGGCACCGGTAAAGTGAAGGAGTACAGAGCGCCGATCAGACATGCACACGTCACCGTGCATTCACAGCGTCTGGCCCCACTCAGACCTGCGCAAGCGATCGCCTACACCGAGAGACCCATTCAGAACTCATTTATTAAACATGTCAGGACACACTGATCAATTAACAGCAGCCAGCCAGCCAGCGGGGGACTGACTTAATGAGAATGTATTTGTGCATACGGCGGGCCAGGTTCAAGAGGAGCCACCTTTGAAGACTCAAAAGATGACTTAATGAGGAGGGAGAGTGAATGGATGACACAGGGATCGGTGTAGTAGTGCAAACAACAAAAGAGTGCAAGAGTGCTAAGAGTGAAAGGAGAGTGAGTGGGGGGGGGGGAAGAAATGTTTTGGGAGTCAGAAGGAAAGCAAATTAGTGTGGCGTTTTTTTCTGGCAACCACTGCAGGAACACTCTCATGGGCAATCCTGTTCTATTTTATTCTTTTATTGTATCTGCCCTCTCTCTTCTCTCTCTCTCTTTCTCAAAGTGTCTCTATCTCTCTCTCTATCCTTCTTTCTCTCTCTCTTTCTTCTCACAACCCACTCTGTGGTCTCCCCGGTATTTCTGCGCTGCTCAGGGGATTTAGGAACAAATGCTTCACTTCTTATCTGAAAAGATTTCCCTCACTGACACAATAAATGTGTAAACGGATCAAAAATACAAAAATAACTCTGACCTCTCCTGGAAAACAGAGGGCTCAGTACCATCCTCCATGACTCACATTCAGCTTACATAAACCAACAATACTGAATCGGAGAGACATCGATGAGGGTAGTTTTTTTAAAGTTTTTTTACCAAGGTAAAACAAAGCAAGACGGCAACAGAGGAAAAGCTAAATCTGTTTCATGACTAGCAGTACGGTGAGGAAATGTTGCAGAAGTGTTTGGTAAATAGCTCCCTGAGCTCTCAGTAGCTGCTCAGTGTGTATTTGTAAAGGCAGAGCAGCCATTTGAAAAGCAGTGTGTGTTTGCAGTGATTGTAAGCTGATGCACAAGTGAGAATTCATTTACACGCCCAAAGGGAAATGCTATCTTTCTCTCTCTCACTTTCTCTCTGTCTCTATCTCTTTCTGTCTCTCTCCAGCGCATACATTTACACACAACCACACACTTCCTCCCAAACACCCAGCCCCATGCGCACCTTAGTGTGCATTTACACAGACCAAACAGCAGGGGCACTCTTGTTTCATTCCCCCTTCACCCTCCCACCTTATTCCATCCCCTGTTACCCACGGGTTCCGATTACCACAGTCTTATGTTCTCCACTCTAGTGCAGGTTACGTCCCATTTCATACAGAGATGATGAGGAACGCCCACGTCAGGCATTGCAGAGGAAGCCCTGGTGTGGAGGAGTTCCCACTACCTCTAATGATCCCCAGGCACCGGCGGAGCGGCAAGCTGCTCACAGTGTGTGTGTGTGTGTGTGTGTGTGTGTGTGTGTGTGTGAGAGAGAGAGAAAGAGAGCTCACTTTTTTCTTTGTTTCAGCTAGGGTTTTCCCTGTCTAAGCTGCAGTATCTAATACAGAAAAGGTGTTGGACTTTACAGTCTTGCATAAGTGATTATGTCTACTTAATCACTTCACTTCACTTTTTTTTTTTGTCTTTTTGTGTGTGTATGTGTGTGTGTTTCTGGGGGTGGGGGTAATCATGTATTTGTTAATATTTGCATGCATGTGTGCCTGTGTGCATGTGTGTCGAGGTACATGTGTGTGTATGTATGAACGTGTGTGTGTTTGTATATGCGTGCGTGTGTGTATTCATTTATTTGTTCAGCAGGTGCTATTTCTTCTCATGCACTCACGTGTGTGTTTGTGTATCACATATGAATGCCATATATTTAGACAGCAGCTCACTCAGCCGTGTGTGTGTGTGTGTGTGTGTGTGTGTGTGTGTGTGTGTGTGTGTTTGTGTATCAATGGCACATATGAATGCCATATATTTAGACAGCTGCTCACTCAGCCGTACGAGTGACTGGATCAGAGGCAGCGTCTGGCACGCGTCCCTGTCTCTATTAATTACACACAATCAGCTGTTCTCTCCGTGTCCGCCTCCACCGTGCCAACTTGTCATTGTTGCGTCGTTGTCGTGTTGTTGTGTCGTCTTGTCAGTGGCCCCGTGCATCTAAAAGGCGAGTCCAGGCGTCAGAGCACTAAACTTGTTGCGAGAGGGATTAGTGTTTGTAGGGAGCGGGTAGAGAACAGAGGGTGGGGAGGTGGTGGAAATGAGTGGTGGGTGGGAATGAGAGGGGTGCTTTAAGAGTGGGCTGCTATCTGGTGAGTTTGAGGAAGAGAGAGAGAGACATGGGATTGACACACACACACACACACACACACACATACACACACAGATACGCTAGTGTGCACACACATAGACACACAGGCAAACACAAGCATGCATAAGCGCGCACACACAAACACACACACACACAAAAACACACACACACACACACACAGTGGCGGTTCTACATGGAATTACGCCCCGGGCGAAACCCCCTCTGAGCGCCCCCCCGCCCCCCGCCGGGAAAAAAAGAATCTAATTTATTTTTTATTATAACAATATAAGTGAAAGACAAACTTAAATGTATCAATTGCACAAATCCTTCAATAGAAAATTTGACTAACACACTTAAGAGAATCAATGCACACATCATGTACATTAATGTTAGCTAACCAGCTCTCTGCAAGTTAGGTTAAGCACTCAACATGCATTATGGTATAGTTGAGTTAGCTAATCGTGGCTAACGGGATTTCGCTAACGCTGGCTAGTATAGTTGTGTCAAAAGGAAATATATGGTCTAACCAGCTAGCTATCGACCTGTTCATTATTAAGATTATACTAGTACTCTGTATGCTGTTATATTCTGTTAGTTGTGGCTAGCGGGACTTCGCTAACACCTAGCCTAGTGTCAGATGAATGAACATGTTCATACCCTATGGTCAAATCAGCTAGCTAACGCTAGCTAGCAAACAATTCTGTTGGTGCTCAACATTAGCTGGTTGCCTTAATAGGAATTTAGGTTAAGTTACACTTGACTGAAAACACATTTTTACCTTGTCCACTTGAGCATCCTTCAATAGCTTTCTTGATAATGTAATAGACTACTCTGTAAAATATGTATTTAATTTCCCTCGGGATAAATAAAGTATCTATCTATCTACCTATACTCTGCTAACTACGTACTACCTTCACCAGTTGGATAAGTTGAAGCAGTCAGTGGTCTCCTTCCACCAATTCACCTTGCCCTTGGTGACCACATCATCGTTCTGTATTACCTATTTGTATTAGCCATTTCACACAATTCAGAAAAACGAAAACGTGCAGGAATTATAGGCCTGTAATTATAATGTTATGAATGTGCGTTATTGGGAAGAAAGTCGAGGTGTGACTGCTATACAGTGGATCCCCGCGCCCCCTCCCCTTCCCCCTTCTCACGCAGGATCTGTCCACGGCACCTTCTTAGCGAGCAGAGGCGCCTGCAGCTGCAGGGGGCGCCAATTTGCCAATTCCACACACAGTGATATGATAGATAATAGAAAACCGCTTCGCGGCCCAGATGATTTTTTTTTTAAGTGCCCTTGCCGCCCCCCACGTCTTATGAAAAAGTGCCGCCCCGGGCGGCTGCCCGGGTCGCCCGTGCCTAAAACCGCCCCTGCACACACACACACAGATACGCTAGTGTGCACACACATAGACACACAGGCAAACACAAGCATGCACAAGCGCGCGCACACACACACACACACACACACACACACCTACACACCTACACACACACATTCTCTCAGCCTCTCTTTGTCCTGATTCACAGAGCACTCAGACAGCCAACCCTGAGAGCATATATAAAGAAGGGAGTTGAAAAGCAACAAGGGTGAAAACAAAATTAAACGTGCTTCCATTGTTGATGGAGCAAAAAGAAGATGCTTTC
>NC_045152.1:21889824-21892324 GCF_900700415.2 Clupea harengus
AATATAGCGCTGTAGTAGAATCAAATTATTGCTGAAAGGTTGGACAGAGGGTTGCAGAAGAGACAGAAACCCAAACTAGGGGTGAGGCCTAACCTCTGGTGTCACACCACAGCAGTGTCCTCTGATGCTGTAAAGCATGAGGATAGACACATGAAATTTCTCCTCATGAATTGTAAATTATGTTTTTCTTTTAAGTTTTACTGATAGAATTTAATTAATAATTAAACTGGAACCAATTTAAAATCAGAAAAAACAACAAGGAAGCATAAAAATGCTTTCTTCCTCTAGTGAGTTCACTTGTCAATCTCTTTCCATATCTTACAGTGTCTTGCATAACGTATTACATGACTGTTGCCATAGCTCACATTACAGGTCACATGGCAGTCAACACGCCCCGGAGGGCACACTGGTACATACGCAATGACCTGTACCTCATTGTTGACATTTTACCACAACCTTGTGGATAGGACACAAACTAAGACTGAAGTCTGTACCTCATTGTTGACATGTTTCCACAGCCTTGTGGATAGGACACAAACTAATGTCTGAAGTAAGAGAGAGGCTAGTCTGCATATATCACTAAAGAGCCTGGCCTGGTAGTATGTCAGTCAAATGGTCAAATTGCCAAAATGATCCAAGTGTATCCAGTTGTATCTTCCCCTTACCCCGTACCCCACTTACCGCACCCTTTACCGCACACCAAGGTCCGTGTGGTGAGTGAGCAGTCACCGAACACCCTTGCCTTAAAAACAGATCTCTGTAACGACTGCAATCCAAACTACATTTCCCAAAAATCCAGACTCGTGAGAATGGCAGTCATAATGCATTCTGCAACTGTAGTGATGGTCCACATTACAGTGTCTTTTTATAGCTAAACACACGAGAGATACAGCCTACAGCTAACCGACCATATCTCACCAGCGCAGTTTGGCAGTGAAAGTAGTGGGCTGGCAATGTCGGCCCATATGGCCCATATTCTTCCTCTCTCTTCCTTTCTTCTCGTTTCAAGAAATCCAGCAAAACAACATCAGCTGGTTCAAACATGCTTAGGACAAAGCCATGTACCATGTACCATAGCCTGTGCTTCCTATACTAGCGAGACAAGTGTTGCTGCAGGCGCTTCTGTGAAGAAGATTTGTGTGTCAGCATGTGGAATGCTATAATCTGCTTTTTTTTAATGCTGAGCAAAGTCTACAGGGAAGCGCACTGAAACGGTGACGTCCCCCAGAGCCACCAACAGATCACACACACACACACACACACACACACACACACACACAGAGAGACACTCACACACATACACACACACTGAACACACGCACACACATACACACACACACACACACACATGCATGGGGAATTACCTCAGAGAGCCTCAAGGAACAGACAGGAATAGTGTTAACTCAAAGGCATTTTTCCAGAAAAATCATCCTGCTGCCTTGATGGCTCTGCAGTCATGCGTTGGCTTTCAGTACAGCACAACAGTCACAGATGTTCAGTGATATGTTCACTGCTCATAGAAGCTTATAGGTGACTTATTACTGCTGTTATAGTGTGTATGTGTCTTTGTGTGTGTGTGTGAAGGCCCCGTCACACCATGACGTTCTTGTCACCGTTCTATGAAGTTAGAGGAAACGTTGGTAATCGTCCATGGTCGCTGGTATAGCACCAGAAGAGCGTTGTGTAAAAGCTGGTGAACGCTGTAATCGTCAGTAATCGTCGGTGATCGGCGGAGAACGCTGGTCCGAAAATAATGCACAAAAGTTCTCATGGAGACCAGCGTTCTTCAACGTTTAATTTAAACGCTGGAGAACTTTAGTGGAACGTTTTATTAACTTTGCACGCGTTTGGCTATTGTAGTGGGTAGGGTAGACTGAGTACAGTTGATGCACCCGAAATAACTTATGTGCGCAGCAATCCTGAGATGTGAATTTTAGTTTGGACATGCCTACTAATGTCCTCTTTGATCCCGGGAAATTTGAGCACCTAACCCATCTCTCATACAAAGATATCGGCGAAAGTTTTTTCACCAAGGGAAGATCTTGATTTTATCATGATTCATGTCCCTTCTACAATTAATATGTTATTAACCATACGTGATCAACAAACGCAACTTACATCATTGCAAACGTTATTCTGTGCACTATAAATCTACATATTCCATGCTATCATGTCATACAAGGTCATTGCATAATCTAGCGAAAAGCGGAGTGGAGGGTATATATGCTTGCTTGAGCCCAGCATGAAGTAGATGTACTGAACTTGAACATAGCTGAGCACTGTTATAGCTGGTGCTGTTCCATGGCAGATGGATATGATATGAAGACTCTTGTGACATGGACAATGTGTGTGGATGTGTTGATGTTTTCTAATAATAAACATTGAGAAACACAAATTCAGTGTCAAATTTAAATCATTTATTTTAATAACATAAAACCCCAGGAATAACGCCCGTTATTTCGTAAATCACAGTAATAATAACAGTAAATCTTCGTCCGAA
>NC_045152.1:21897324-21904824 GCF_900700415.2 Clupea harengus
TGACATTACTATCACACTATATTATAATAAGTAGTGACATTAGTACAAATGCTATTATTTATAATTGGTAGCTATTTCTAAAAACAATAAGAAATGGAAATGGAAAAATAAGTCAAATCCTCTGCGTCCTCCTGTCAGGTTGTTACTGTAGGCTTCACCCGGCCCACACATCACTCTACACATGATGAATGAGGCCGGGTTCTGTGAATGATTTTATCAGCAATGATGCACGGCTCAGGGTCAATAGTATGGATCACCGCAGTGATCCGAAAAATTGTCTTTAAGGCGCCTAATTAGGTGAAGAAATAGGTTTTCCTAAACAGACAATGATGGCTATGGCCCGGTCCGTGTTACACTAGCATTCCAGCAGCTGGTGAACTGGTTTCAACAGCTCCCTGGCCGGTGCTTAATTAGATGTGTGAGCTGACATTTAATTTAGCTCTGCACGTGGACGGTGTTGAGCACCAAAAAGCCTGAGGCCATTGATCCCTGCAAGCCGCATCTGGTTGTTTCGTCACAGAGGAAGTGCATCATTCCTACTGATTTTCACAACTATTCCAGCAGATCAGGCTTTTTGACTGCTGCCCTTCTGAAGAGCCCTTGTTTTGTTCTCACATTAACTCATTATCAGACGGCGGAGCTAAAGAAAGCCGCGCTCCTAATGTGACAATGACCTAATTGGATGAGTTCTTCTCAGTGCAAATGTGCAAGAGAAACATCATCTGTTCCTTTATGCATCCCAGAAAGGCCCCGGTGTCATTTGTTGACAGTATCATAGTGCCTGTGTCTTCATTGCTTCTATTCAGAGCACATCCTCAATGGTATACAATGCTGACCAGGCTCACTCGCCACAATGAGCCCAGTGAAAAGGAAAAAATATTCACACTTTTACCACTTTTTTACACAGCTCTCTCTCTCTCTCTATTTCTCTCTCTCTTCTCTCTCTCTATGTCTCTCTCTCTCTGCTCTCTCTCTCTCTCTATGTCTCTCTCTTTTTCGGCTCTCTCTTTCTCAGTCTGTCTCTCTGTATCTCTCTCTCTCCGCTCTCTCCTGTAGTGGCTGAATAATGGTGCTGGCTGTTCCGCTTTCATGAGCTGTTGAATGTCTCCTGGTCTGAGTTACAGCAGGAGGAGTGCTTAAATCTCCTCTGTGTGGTGCTCACCGTGTGGAAGCCTCAGTGCTGGGGAAGTCCCTCAGGAAAAGAGCGAGAGAAACAGAGAGAATGATCAATATAAGTAGCAGTGGATGAGAGAAAGAAAACCAAGGGGGGGAAGAATGAGTGATAGAAAAGGGGAGCAAAAGAGGCAGTTTTTTGCGGCAGTAAATTATGTCGAGAACTCACGCCTGAAAAGGAAATACAAATATATGTAGGTTTTCCTGCATTCAGTAAAGCACAATGGCTTTGAACGCGACCATTTTGATTATGGCTTTAGTCTACCTGATGCCGTTCTTCACACGTTTTCTGAGCAGCTTCTCTCTCTCGGTTGTTTTGCTGCTCTCTTTTTCTTTAGCCCATCATTTCCTTTAAGTGCTTTTTTTCTGCCTCACTTTTTCTCTCTCTCTTTTCTGTTTCTTCTTCAGTGTCACCATCAGTCTGTCACTTTTCATGGCATTTCTCCCTCGACTCCTTCTCCCGTAATCCACTGATGACTTTGGCTTTCTGTGTCTGGCAGTGATTGTGTGTCTTGGCATTGCTATCCCAGAATTTGTGATGCGTTCACAGCAGACTGGAAATGCTCGATGCTGGATGTTGGATTTTGTTTCAGTAAGGAGCCTTGATAATGATTGTTGGTCAGAATTGAAAGTTACTGGATGAGCTCTAAGGCTTCCCGGGGGAGGGGGGCTGAGATTGCAAGACTTTCTGGAGTCAAATCCAGCAGAGCAAAGAGCATCTTTCCCATCGGGTCTGGCTTAGGTTTCCACACCTTCACTTTCGTGTAGGAGACATATTCAAGTATTTCAGTTCATATTAGATCATTTCCATTTAAAACGTAATAATGTTTTGTGAGTGTGTGCCTATAGGTCACGTTAGCAAAGTTGAAGGTGTGCTAAACCAAGAAGAGGGTTCCAGTGCCTTGCATCGGACCATGAACATAAATGTGAACACCTCTTTGCATCAGTGACATTGGACCAACAGTACAAACTGTTTATATACATGCTTTAATTTTCCTTTCACTGTATTCACAGTAAATATCATAGTACTGATCAAACCACTCCAATTCTGACATCTTTTTCAGATGCCACAACTTTTATATTGTTACAGCAATTGACTTCAACCACTCTGCATGTCGAAAGACTTGTTAAGACATCCAAATCAGTCATCGCCCATCACCCGTATGTGTCAGATTAAATTAAAAGTCCTTCTTTCTTTCCCTCTCTCTCTCTCTCTCTCTCTCTCAGGTATGACATGCCAGGCTCGGACATCCTACACGGAGGACGAGGTGCTGTGGGGTCACCGCTTCCTGCCAGTCATGTCCCTGGAGGAGGGCTTCTTCCGGGTCGACTACTCGCAGTTCCACAGCACCTTTGAGGTCAACACACCCGTATATAGTGTCAAGGAGTTTGAGGAGAAGTCTTCACTCCCGTCGCCGACGGCAACGCCTCACCGCGACCGCGTCTTCTCCGTGGACTGCATGGAGGCGATGGAGGAACGCAAGTGTCGGGGAGGAGGCCCGGGAGGAGGTGGAGGAGGAGGAGGGTCGGCGTCAGCCCGGCTTCCTAGCAAGCTGCAGCGGATGAGCTCCTCGGGGAAGGAGGACCTCCAGAGGAAGGTGCTGCTGCTCAGCTCGCAGCCCGCCGAGAGGGCCTGCAGCACGGGCGACCTGCCGCTCAAGCTCCAGCGCATGAGCTCGTCGCCGGGCCAGGACGACGGCGGCGGCGAGGGGCGGCTGCAGCTCAAGTCGCTCAAGGTGGCCTTCGAGCCCGTCATGACCCAGTCCACGGGCGACCTCCACCAACGCAGCCTGCTCCACACGCACACACACACCCACGCGCCCCTCCACACGCCCGTCAGAACTCCCACGCCGGGGCGCCCCGAGGACAACCTGCCCGCAAAACTGCGCCGCATGAACGCCGACCGCTAACCTTGAGCCCCGGGGTGAAAGGTCACACAACTGAACTACTTACTGACCCAAAACAGATTTTTGAAAGGATGTATACATATATTATAATTAATGGACAATATGAGTGGACTGATGAAGGAAGCATGATTGGAATTGGGGGGATCTTTTACCGATTTAGTTGTTTTACCGATTTAGTGTCTATCTTAATTTTGAAAAAGATGAGAAAATGGAAAACAACTCTTAACTGGATTTACTGTGATTTCATTGAAGCCTTGTCTGTTAGTGACACAGTAGACACCGGCACTTCTGTGTCTTGCACATATGCACATATGTTTCAGCGTCTGTGCTTGTATACATATATTCCAACCACATGCAGTCAAACAGCCCCCATTGCATCTTGTTTTAAGCAGTTTTAAATTAATAAATTATATTTAAGATGACAGCAAACTGTGTTGTATAGTTTTCCTTCCTCTTCATTCTCTTACACGATGTCTGCATAACATGCAGAAGGCACGAGTGTCATCTGTATGCAACAGGAGGTTTTTCATTTACCCCTCTGCAGTTGTCAACTACTGTTTAGCTCAAGCATTGGGAAGATAGGCGAACACTCCCTATAAGCATCACATGTCAGTCAGTATTTATAATAGCGAAGCAGAGTGCATGTTGTTCTCACAGACTGAATGAGTTGCATTTAGTTGACCGGGGCGACCGCAATCATATTTCCCATTTCCACAGTTTGTTACATCAGACCATTTCTGTCAGTGAATGGACTTCAATTTCGATTCCATTCCCTATCATTAAGTGAACTGGTCAGGACCCTTTCATTACCTTCAGAGATGAGATGTGTTTCTTAACCACCCTGTCGAACAACTGAGTGATGAATGGGCAAGGCAGGGGTCGTGTGCTGTGATTGGCCAAAAGGCTACCGGTTGTCATGGCTGTGCATGAGCAATTGAGGGTTTGGAGAGGCCTGTGATTATCACAGGCAAGAAGAGACGTCAGGTCACAGAGAGAGCAAAGTGCGAACATGGGTGAAATCGAAGTCATCTTCATGAGTTATTTAATTCAACATGTATGCAGGAAAACACACCTGGCACACACAGAAAACACTCACACAGGTTTGCTAAACATGTACACCTACACACACACTCGCATCAACCTGTTTCAGAGATGGTACGTCATGCTGATGTAATTTACTTACACCAAAAAAAGACAGAATGGGGTCCAAAGAACAGATCTATTAGTGACCAATTACTCTAGAGTAATTCATTTATCCTAGACAGTTATAGATTAGAACACTCAGTGCAACACCTGATCACTGCAGCCTCTCTCTGGGGCAAGGAAGGAACCAGAGGAGGAGGAGGAGGAGGAGGAAGAGGATGGAGGAGGATGGAGGGCCAAATCATTTAAGGGCATAAAACATGGAGATCACAAGAGATGAGAAAAAAACAGAGAAGAACATAGAATTAAACAGGAGTTATGGTTAGAGTTAGCACATGGAAAGACATGTTGGAAATGCAGGGTTCATTGGTCCATGAGTGAGGGTGGGGGTCTGGGTCTCAGTTAGGGGATGGGGGTCCTGAGACTGAGGAACTGTGCAGAAGGGGGCTTTCAGCAGCTTGTCCTGTGGCAGTGGGTGTTACCTTGCACATTTCCCTAAAATACATGCCCCATCCTTGGACCATCTAGTCAAACTAGAGTACATATAGCATTAAGTCAACCACCTCCCAATAACTCACATTCATAGACACGGGATATCTGAAAATGAACTTAAGGTGTTTACCAGCGTACTGTAGTTATTTGTACTGTAGTGTAGATATCAGCTGATGAGTGTCGTCACACCCAGACCACGTCACATACTCGCGTCACATACTCACGTTCGCCCCCCGACTCCCAAATGATTTGACTAAATCCAAGCTGTAAAAAAGTATATGACAGGACAATCACTCACCTAACACTAAGAAGTTTGGGCATTACTCATTCACTTCTGCATATGAGCAGAACTTCCACTTACTGCAGACCAAAAATACCACCGTGGCATAATTACATTTCAACAGGTGTCACTCGCGTCTCCAGTCTTTAAAAAAATAATCTAATGAGGTTGATATCAGTGTCAGTCTTTGGGGTAAAAATACCTGCGCTATGAATGTTTAATAGGCAGAAGACAGGTGAGGAGGTGGAGATGATGATTAAGGGGGAGCCAACGGCAGTTGTAAGACTCTTACCTACTGCTGTCGTGTAGCAGAGCACGGAAGTCTCAAGGAATGACATAGGAAACATCCTTCTCTAAGGTAAGTCTTCAGAGCGCACTGACAAACCCTAAAATGAAAAGAATAAAACTTTTTTTTAAACTTTCTTTTCTTGTATGCGTATCTGTGTGTGTGTGCATGGGCAGTATAAAACGAATTGCATCTGTTCCAGACAAATTTGTCATGCTAGTAGCCACATGAAACAAACTCCTGTTGAATTTCCTGTCGACTGTAAAATGGCTGACTGCTTTGCTCCTGTTTACTTGGGCTGGAGATATGGGAGGTAGCGTTAGCGTCTCATCGTCTAATCGTTCCTCACTCCCCGTACCACATCTATGGGCTTGGCTCCTTTCTTTATTGCAGCAGCAGCAAATTGAGGTTGTGCTGCCACACACGTTCGGTGAGATTTAATGTCTCACACACTCCTGAAAGCAAGAGGGAACTGTGCTTGACCAAACACATCAATGAAAGAAGGACTGACAAACATGTACGCACACACACACTCACACACACACACACACACACACACACACACACTCTCTCTCTCTCTCACTCACACACACACACACACATACGAATGATGTAAACAAAATTGCAAGACAGATCATTACTCATCCGGGATAGATTGCTGCACGAAACAGACCTCTTGTCTGAGCTAATAAACATGCATATTTGAGTGTTCGTGTATGTGTGTGTGTGTGTGTGTGTGTGTGTGTGTGTGTGTGTGTGTGTCTGTGTGTATGTGTGTGTGTGTTTGTGTGTATGGGTGTTTGTGTGTGTGTGTGTGTGTGTCTCTGTCTGTGTGTGTGTGTGTGTGTGTGTGTGTGTGTGTGTGTGTGTGTGTGGGTGTGCATCATTTTGAGTGGTTGCATGTGCATGAATTACAGTAATGTGCATGTGTCCAGTCCAAGCATTTATGTGTGTGTGTGTGTGTGTGTGTGTGTGTGTGTGTGTGTGTGTGTGTGTGTGTGTCCATCTCTACATGTTCATGAACATCTGAGCTCTCACAGTGACAGCCTTGTTGACATATATGACACACAGGAACAGACACTTCCACATCATGCTAACACACACCTAGGGCTCTCCTGGACATACTACACCTCATCTCAACACAGATCAACGGCTCTCCATGTACCTGTCGCCATGGCAACCTTTGAGCCTTGCCCAGTGGTGCTTCAGGTTGCCTCTCTCATGTGTGCCAGCCTTACCCAACACACACACAAATGGTTGACAATAACACAGAGAGAAGAAAGAAAGAGTAAAACAGGTGATGCAAAGAGGAGAGTAAGACAGATAAAGATGAGAGAGAGAGGATACAGATTGCAAGAAAAAGAAATAATTCGGCAACACTTGATTTGGATAGTCCGCCTATTGTGTGTGTGTGTGTTTGAATGCCGACTTTACAGATGGTTTGTCGAAATTCAAGTTCAGTCTTTCTAACTGTTCACTGAATCCCTAACACTCACCTTAACCATACATTATTCATAATCTGCGCATCTGTAGATAGTCTATAGAGGACCATCCAAATAAAGTGTGACCAATGTTTCTAGAGGAAAGTGATGGAGAGCCTTGTCAATGTCCTCCATAATGAGATAAAAGACAGCGTCAAAGCGAAAGTAACAAGGACACTGGGGAACATGGAAAAGGAGAAGAATGCGCATGGAGAGAGAAGATAAGGAAGAGGATTATGACAGGATCTCTGTCCTCAGGCTTCTGGGGCGACCTCTCCGCCCTCCTCTGCTCGGCTCCTCTCCTCCTTCTCTGTTCTCTCCTCTCCTCTCCTCTCCTCTCCTCTCCTCTCCTCTCCTCTGTTCTCTCCTCCTTCTCTGTTATCTCCTCTCCTCTCCTCTGTTCTCTCCTCTCCTCCTTCCCTCTTCTCTCCTTTCCTCTAGTCTCTTGACATCCACCTGTGTTTATGTTTGTCCTCCACTTCAAAAGCCATCAGGAGCAGGCATGAGTCCAGCAGCAGAACACGGTGTCACCAACATCAAAGTCATGGATTCAGGTCCCAAGGAACCCCCACACAAACACAGACTACACCCATGTGCACCCAGTGTAGCATGAGAGCACAGACACAAACACAGGCTACACCTTCAGTGTAGCATAAGAGTATAGACACAACACAGGTTACACCTTCAGTTTAGCATGAGAGTATAGACACAACACAGGTTACACCTTCAGTGTAGCAT
>NC_045152.1:21909824-21939824 GCF_900700415.2 Clupea harengus
TGGAGAGCACTGGCTCCCGTGGCGCCCCTCTCAGGGCTCAGCCTCCTGCCCGTCTGCCTGGCTCCTCAGAGCTGCACCGCTTTGAGCCGGCAAATACGGTTTTGGTTTGTTTGCTCTTATTTTCCCCACACACCGTCTGGCCCAAAGCATCGGTGTGCAAACAGAGATGTTCTGTTCTGCCAGGCCCGCTCGGGAGTGGTTCTGAAGATCCATTTTTATTTGATCCCTCCTTCACACACAGGTGTAAGAGGAACCAACCCAACTGGGGATGTTTTTCTGTCTGTCTTTCAGTCTAAAAAAAACAACGTTTCTGTATCTTTCCTCTTGTTTGCCGTGTGTCTCACCCCAGTATCACGTTGTCTATCTGCCCAAGTTAATTAGGTACACTGATGCATTTGATGCCTACAGATGAGCACATGTCATACACAGATCGAACTACACAAGAACACACAGGCATAGGCACAAACAAACACACACACACACACACACACACACACACACACACAGACACACACACACAAACCCACATGCATATACACACACGGAGATGAGCCTGTAAGAGGTCAGGACCTCAGGGAATCTGGGCGGATGAGTCAGAGGGGTGGGTCAGCTGACTCCTGATGATGAAGATGACGATGATGAAGAAGGCACAGATCAATAGCCTCAGCCTCCGGTATCTGACCCACGCAAACAGACAGAACACCATCCACACTAGGAGCACATCAGGAGTGGCCGGCCACTGGTTAAGGCTGGAGAATGACACACGCAGGGGTCTGTAATACACAGATGATATTTGAGCATTATGTGTCTTTGTGACTTCTCTCTGAGTGTCTCTCTCAGACTCTCTCTCTCACTCTCTCACTTTCTCTCTCTCTCTCTTTATCTCTCTCTCTCTTTATGTGTCACTCCAATTATCTGCCAATAATCAGGGTGTTTTTATCCTTGGGTCAGAGAGAACTAGAAAAATGCCCTTTCTTTGTGTATCCACTTCAGAATACCATGGCAACCACTCCTCTTTTCCCCCTCTTCTGTGTTGCCGTCAGCTTCATTGTCACCCATCTCTTGTCTTTTATTCGTTCATGGAGGGGAACAAGTGTGCTCCAGGGACCTGAATGCAGGGAGAACGCTGGAGAACCTCACCCCAGTGTGCACACACACACACGCACACACACACACACACACACACACACACACGCACCGTACACATATACACACCACACATGCTCTTTCACACATAGTATGCTCATACACAGAGACACATTAACACACACATACACACACATGCGCACACACACACACACACACCAATACACATGCACTGTACACATAAACACACCACATATGCTCTCTCACACATAATATGCTCACACAGAGACACACATACACACACACACACACACACACACACACACACACACGCACACGCACACGCACACGCACACACACACACACGCGCACACAGACTTTAACACACATAAAACCTTTTCCTTTTCAGGGACAATTCTCAAGAGAGGGAAATGACTTTGTAAATACATACAAAATGGTAAAAATCCCCCATCTTTATTAAATCAACACAAAAAAGCCAAAGCGCTCTCCCCCTGTCACACTCGCCCTCGGGCCAGCTGTTTCAGACGTGATTGGCTCGTCAGAAGTTCTCTGTTTTTAAAGCCGCGTTAGTTAGGCTTCATCCCCACCGAGGCGTCTCTCACGGGGCGTGTACGTGAGCTGAGCGTCGGAGTCAATGACCAGCCTCGTGGCACTCATTTCCATACGCAGAAGAATCTCACATTTCACATTCTTGACAGCGCTCCCCGACACTGAGAGCACAATCATAGCCTCATCAGACATGCAGAGAGAGGGAGAGAGAAAGAGAGAGGAAGAAAGAGAAAGAGAAATAAAAAGAAAGAGAAATGTAAGGAGAGAGAGTGAAGGGGCTGAAAGAGGAAGAGAGAGACAGAAAGAGAGATAGAAAGAAAGAAAAGGGCTGCTGCTGCTCTCCTGGGGCTAATGCTGCTAAGTGAGGCTGCAGTCTGAGCAAGATGGAGAGGGGGGGAGAATAAAAGTGGCAGGTAAGTAGGAGACTGGAGAGAGAAGAAGAGAGGGAGAGAGAGGGAGTAAGAAAGGATAGAGGCAAAGGCAGAGATAGAGCGAGGTGTGGAGAATGGAGTGAGAAAGGATAGGGACAAAGGAAGAGAGAGAAAGAGAGACTTGGAGAGACAGGGTTTGACATGATGCGGTTGCTCCAAGTACGAGGATTTCGCACTGATCACTGAACAGAACCAGTACAGATGGAGCAGGAGGATGTTCTCCATTCTGCAGTCTCACTGAATCATCAAGAACCGACACTTGTGTGTTTACTCTCAGACAGAAGACACGCTGTGGCAGATGACGATTGGTGCCGCTTCATTTGCTTAGCCTCTTGAAATGCATTCAAGATCAAGTCAATAATTTGGTTCCATCATAGCCTGAAAAACAGTTCAAGCAAAAAATGTCCAATGTTTGGCAGACAGTCAGAAAGGGTATCGGCGTGCTTATGTCTGCGTGTGTATGTGTGTGTGTGTGCGTGTGCGTGTGTGTGTGCGCATGTGTGTGTGTGTGTGCGCGTTTGTGTGTGCGTGCTTAGAGAGAAAGGGAGAAAAGCAGAATCACACCTGTTCTGATTTACAATGAGCTGCATCAATACCCACTAACGGCAAAAGTGGAGGGCTGACACACACACGTACACACACACACACACACACACACACACACACACACACACACACACACACACACACACACACACACACACACACACACACACACACACATCCTCAGCACACCTGTGTTTTCCCGCCACTCTAGCTTGTGATAATGGTCCGCTGAGTTAAATGAAAATGTCGCCTGTTGTCAGGGGGAGCTGTTCAAGTGCTCACCGCATTCATGTGTTAACACACACACACACACACACACACACACACACACACACACACACACACACACACACACACACACACACACACACCACCCCCTGCAGGGTGCAGCTAATGTCGAGACTGAGGAGAGGGATTGCACGTGATCCTCCTTGCCAGAGAAACAGCAGAGAGTCTGACTCATGGGAAGGTGGCCTGTTCCCTTAGTCTGCTCTTCCAAGAGAGACAATGTCACCTGTCAAATCTCTGTCTCGACTCTGACCCTACACACAAGCCATGACCTTTGGGCTGAGGAGGTGAGTAGAACATGGAGGTGCTATGGGTCAGGTGGGAACTCCATGTAGTTTTAATGATCAGGGGTTTGCCTGACGCCTATGTGAGAGCTCATTAATGCACCGTGTCGCCACGTCGGTTTTGATAAACAGGAAAGGTCATGGAAAGTCAAGAGTCTCCAGGGTCGACAGGCTCAAGCACGGCCTTTAAGTGACACAGAGAAAGACACACAGACACACACTCTCTCTCTCTCTCTCTCTCTCTCTCTCTCTCTTTCTCTCTCTCACACACACACAATCATAAAACTAATAATAATATTAATAATAGCAGCAAGAAGAAAGAGAAGCTAGAGACCTGTTGTCAGAATTTCATCCAAGAAGACTGACGATTGCAATCTGATATGGCTGCATCCAGACCCCCCTGATTCAATTCCAACTCAATCACATCTCCACACCAGCCAGTTTGTGATTCATTAGTTGCCAT
This sequence comes from Clupea harengus, assembly GCF_900700415.2. Classification (NCBI taxonomy): domain Eukaryota; kingdom Metazoa; phylum Chordata; class Actinopteri; order Clupeiformes; family Clupeidae; genus Clupea; species Clupea harengus. The sequence continues at coordinate 21,913,493 of NC_045152.1, forward strand.
GTGCATTTATTAGCTCGGCATCTACTCTATCCCTCTGCAGAGAGGAAAAATCACACAGCTTTTATTTTCCGTTGATGAAAACTAATATCCCATGCCGTCCAAAGAAGGGGGAAACCTTCCTTGAATTTATATCTGTTCATTAGTCCTGCTCCCTGCAATCAGCGAAATAGATGAGGTTGATCAGTCTCATTTCGCAGCCAGAAAGAGACCCTGCTAGAGCTCTGTTAGCCTACCAGATTTGTCTCGTGTCTGACAGAGCACCGCACAGCACTGATAGCTGTAAGCAAAGTTATGTTCACTTTCATTGTTTTCTTCTGCTTTTTTTCTCTCTACAGGAACCAAATCTTCTCTGAACAGCTTCAGCCTTTTCCTGGTGGGTGAGTTGCGGAAGGAGTAGGATTTAGTTTGCTGTATCTCAAAACTTTCTTCGAAGAAACTGTCAGGCTAATGACTGGCCCAGATGCGTGTCATCAAAGCGGGACGTGAGGGAACACGGGCTCTCCCAGGGGAGCTGTTATCACTAGCTCCTTTGTATTCACAACATGGCCGCCACTATCAGCAAAAACATCTGTTTTAAATAGTGCCGCTGTCTTTTTCTTTTCTGTTTCAAAAGGATAGACCATTTTCTTGCAAGAAATACAAACATGAGTCATTTTAGCACAAGCCAACGTGTAATAAGAGTTTGTATGAGAAAAGGAAACGTTCGGGGACCTGCTTTTTTGAAAAGTAGAATGTGGAAAAGTCCAAATAAAACATCATGCAAACATCATGCAACCCACACATTTACTGAAATCTTTTGTCTGCCATGATTGCCCCTGCCTTCAATACTCAAAAGCAATTTCTTCTCCCTGAATAAAAGGCTCACTTTACAAGACATAATCAACCTGCCTGCCATGGATTGTCATGGGCTCGCTAATGCAGGAGGCACCTGAAATGCCCTTTCAGCGCACTATTGGAAAAATGAATGGGAGAGTGTCAGAGGTGTCAATCAAAACACTGCGTGAGAGATTAGCCTGCGAATGTGACAAGTCGATAATGACAGCCGTCAATCATAGCTAATCACATTCATCGCACCCCGGTACTCACTCCCGCCACTGGGCAGAAAGAGCTGCTTGACAGCATCATTGTGATGCCACTAGACCAACAGGGATTCAATCATGGGATTAGAATGGCTGTTTCTGAGCACAGTGACACCTTATCTTCTTCTCATTGTCAGCCAGAGTTCAGCTAAATTGGCAAAAGTTATATGGCAAGCAGGGCCACCCTTGCAGCTAATGAATCTAATGTATTAATAGCACCAACATCACTGATAAATGTCAGGAGGGTTTACCATTACAGTTATTTCTGAGATGCAGTCGTGTTCTCGAGCATTTTGAAAGCCTCTGCAGTGAAGCTGAACAAAATAGGGTTGGAAGAGTTTATTTTACATAAAGTATATAGTGAAACAGGATGCAAGCCTCCTACAGTATCTCCATTAGGTAACGGCATTTGAAGCTTATATAAGACACTTGAACTGTACAAACAGGTTGCAAGCCTCCTATAGTATTTCCATTAGGTAAAGTAATTTCAAGGTTATACAAGACACTTGAACTGTACAATAGGTAGACTAAAGAGAGACGGAGTGGATGCATTTAGGGAATAAACATATTTAAAGGACCTGAAATTCCCGTGTTTCTAGTCAGGGCAGGTCAGCCTTTCAGGGGTGGAACGATGGTCACATGGAGAATGGAGGTCTATCCAGCGGCGCTGAGTGGGTGCCACATGGCCTGGTGTTTTCACGGTGTGGAGCAGTGGTCACATGGCCTGGTGTTTTCACGGTGTGGAGCAGTGGTCACATGGCCTGGTGTTTTCACGGTGTGGAGCGGTGGTCATTTGCAGCCGTGCCGTGAGCACATCACCACTCAGCAGGGGGATATCAATTTCACGCTGAGCAGCTCGGAGAGGGAGGGGAGAAAAAGTGAGTGAGAAAGAGTGCAGAGGCGAAAGATGGGCATGTGAAGTCTCTCTGCTCATCTAGAAAAGAAAAAAACACTTCCCATCAGGCTCCCGTCAACCATAGTTCCTCACACTGTTTAATCCTATTGGTGCCACAGGTGTGTGTGTGTGTGTGTGTGTGTGTGTGTGTGTGTGTCCTGACATGTGTACTGGTACTTCTTTGTGTGAATGTGTTTGACAATTTCTTAATGTGTATGTATAGAGCATGTGTGTGTATGTATGTGTAGAGTTGTGCCATTTCATGTGTGCGTGTGAGTGTGTGTGCGCATGCAAGTGTGTGTGTGTGTGCCTGCGCCTGCGAATGTGTATGTGTGTGTGTGCGAGTGCAAATGTGTGTGTGTTTGTGCACGTGTATCTCTGCCTCTACAGATTTGACTCTCACCTCCTTTAATAAGTGTTGCCACACCATCCTCTGTTCGGTTGAACCTGACACTCACCACCGACACCATCTCCCGGCGGACAGCTGGGAACAAGGAATACGGCCCTTAGCACCAACCCCCCCCCCCCCCACACACACACACACACACACACACACACTCCCACCCCACCCCCCAGCCCCCCTCACCAGCACACCAGGGCTCTCTGACAGGCGAACAGCCATCACTGTCACGGCGGACAATTCCAGCACCACATCTCTCTCTCATCACCACCACAGATCTGTAAAACCTGCACCAATCCCTCACCCCATTGGGGATGATCAGAGACCATGTCCATAACTAATGGAACATGTGATTTATTTTTAATTTTTAAGCTACACCTGTCACTAGACGAGTGTCCTGGTCTTGTTTCCTGGATTGGCACAGCAGTGTAATTGAAGGTGATGATGATATGACAGAGGATACAGGAGCTGTGTGAACGCCTGCCGGAGTTCATTAAAGTGAGAACTAAAGCAGCTATGAGTGATGAATGTGGTGCTCACATTTTTACAGAGAGCTAATAAATTCACAATACCTCAAGCAGGCTACTGCAATAATGTATCAGTACTACATGCTTTATGCATAGAATACACATGCTGTAACTTGCTTTAGTAATCAGGAGATCAGGGAGCTCGTTTTGGTTTGAGGAACACTGTTCATTGCTTTATCAGAATCAGAATTATTTTATTGGCCAAGTATATTTTCACATACAGGAAATTGACTTGGTGTGGTTGGTGCATAGGACATAAAACATAGAAAACATATTAACAAAATAGCCAAAATAAGAATAAAAGATAAATGTCTTGCAAAATAGAACAATACATTATTTGGGCACGTGCGGGGCTAAGATGCAGTGAATTGGAATTAGCATAGTGCAGTATATAAATATTTTACGCTGTAGTGCATTTGCGTGAATTTGTATATGTGCGGAGGGGGGGGGGGGGGGGGGGGGGATGGGAGCCTCTGAAATAGGTGGTGACCAGGGTCCTGGAGTGGAACAGGTCTAGGAGAGACGGCAGGTCGCAGCCAATGACCTTTTCGGCTGACCGAATGATCCGCTGCAGTCTGCAGCGAACCAGATGGTGATTGATGAGGTGAGGATGGACTCAACAATGGCTGTGTAGAGCTTGACCATCACTTTCTGCGGCATGTTGAATTTCTTCAGCTGCCCAAGGAAGAACATCCTCTGCTGGGCCTTCTTGATGGTGGAGGTGATGTTCTGTGCAATTCAGGGCATTTTTTCAGGGCAATTCAGGGAGTTCAGCGAGTTCAGCAGCTCCTGATGCAGGTTGTACTTTCTGCATCAGGAGCTGCTGTACATCCTCCGCTGGGCCTTTTTGATGATTCAGTTGATGTTTGGTTCCCGCTTCAGGTTCAGGGAGATTGTGGATCCCAGAAACCTGAAGGATTCCACAGCCAACACAGCAAATTTTTCTTGACACGGCTCCGTGTAAACGTGACAAAAAAAAAGTAGCGGATCCAAAAAAAAATCCGAATTCAGGCTATTCAGGCTCCGTGTAAACGGGGCCTGAAAGAGCTGACACACATCCTCTTCACAGACCGTCAGTGCCGGTGGGGAGTCAGGGGGGAGGAAGGAGGTGATAGCAGGAGGTGCAGATGGTTGTGTGAAGTCTGATTTGAAGCGGGTGAGGGGTGTGAATGTGGGGTGATCAAACCTGCAGTAAAACACATTCAGATCGTCAGTAAAAGGGAATTCATGGTCGGCTTTTCCGCAGGCTCAAGCCACGCAAGAGCCCCTTGGGTCGTTACGTACCCCCTCTTGCGTGCTTGCGTGTGTCTCCCAATTTTTATAACTATCTGACAAAGTTACGCAAGCCGCACGCAGCCCGCAAGGCTGTGAATGGTATAAACCCATCTTTACCTTGTGGGCAGTAGCATGCTAACATTAGAAAGCTGGCTCAGACACCTCACAAATCCCCTCAGACTTATTTTTCAGTTACAATAACGGGGTTTTGGCATTGCACAGTGTCTATTTCTCAGTAACTTTTTAAAAATCTAAGCAAAAAAAAGTCAAACAAACAAGTTTTCTTTGCTGTTTACCTTGTGGGTAGTATCATGCTAACATTAGAAAGCTGGCTCAGACACCTCGCAAATCCCGTCAGACGTAATTTACTACACCCACAACCGTGGAAGAACCATAAATGAAAACGATGCAATTGCGTGACCATGCAGTAATGCAGTTGCAGAAGCCTTTAGTTGAGGGTTCTCTATAGTGTGGAGGGAGTTTTTCCTGTAGTTGGTGATGTCCTGCAGACCTCTCCACACTGAAAGCCTCCTCCTATACAGTGGCTTCAGCATTGTAATTACTTTTCCTCAGCAAGCAACACATTCTCTCCCAAGGGAGCATCACTAGCTTTGGGGAGGACTGGGTCTTTTATCATTCTTCCATTCCTTTGTTTGTTGTGCCACACACACACACCCTTGACACCTTTACCCTGATTGTTTCCACTTGCTGAAAGAAAGGGTTGAATTCAGATGGACTTTGGTTTCAGAGCACACCCAGGGTATGAGACAGAATCCACAAAAGCTTTTGGCTTGGATAGAAATCCCATGGTGCATGTTCAACTGGCCTAATCATTGTGGACCTGTTTCAGGGCATGCTGTGCAATGTGCAGCAGTGTTAGAACAAGACCTCCATACAGTATGTTAGGAGGAAGAGTGCAGCAGTGTTAGAACAAGACCTACTGTATGTTAGGGTGACCAGATTTGAGTTTGTGAAAAAGAGGACACTTCGTCGCGGGACCCCGCCCCCTCCCCCGCAACAAAGTTTTTACATCTTTTTCACATGCAGATGTCATGTACTATTGTAAACGATGCAACTTGTGGAGGCAGCAAGGTGCTCAGTGTTGCCAGATTGGAAATGGCATATCGTATCAAAGGCTCAAAATGATCGTATTTGGAGGATAATTATCATATCTGGCAACACTGGGAAGGCGGTCGACCAATAACCATTCTCGCTACAGTCAGAGCTTGCGCAAAAAGGTGGAACGTAAGGGAGATACCCTTTCCAAAACTTGTAAGGGCGTAATAACTAGTTTGTGAAAGACCCAGAGAAACACAAATATCTGATGAGGCAAAATCCCGGACGATTTTGGAATCCCTGCCGGACGCATTTTTTAGGTCTCGAAAAGAGGACATGTCCGGGTAAAGGAGGACGTCTAGTCACCATACTGTATGTTAAGAGGAGGAGACACAGAGGGGAAGATTTTGTATAGATTTGTGTATAGAAGTTGGCCTTACTCTGGTACTTACTGGAAGCCTTACAGACACACACACGCACGCACGCACGCACGCACGCACGCACGCACGCACGCACGCACGCACGCACGCACGCACGCACGCACGCACGCACACACACACACACACATATGCCTGCACACACACACACACACACATACGCACACACACACATTAGCCATTGCTATGCTGTCATTATAATTCAAATACAAATGCACTGCCCGTCAGCAATCTATGAGGTCCTATTTTTTGTATGCCCATGAGGCACTGCCACTGAACACATCCACGATAGCGCCTTCAGACAATTGTATTGTTTTGGCACAATATAAATTGAAATGGAAATGATATATCCATATTCTCAGATCAAACATGCATGAGATTGAAAGACTAAATAAAAAGGTAAGACAACACGCCAGGTACATTTCCTAAAGAAAGGGAGTCGTTTATTACCCATGTGAAAACCCCGGGGGCAATAGACCTCCCCTCCGTGTGGCACACTATTTCAGGCCCAGAGGGCCAGCAGCCCTCTAAAGGGAGAAGATACAGAGTTATCATCTTTCCAATTCACACCTTCTGAAGGGTTGAGAAAGAAAAGACACAATGGAAAAAGCCCCCCCCGCCCCCTCGCTGCCCGAACCAAAGAAAAACAATGAGTACCAGGAGATCTCTGAGCTCCTCATCTCCTCGCCACGAAGTGACCGCTAATCCCAACGCTCGGCCCAGACCCCCCTTATCTCCGTGGTTACCGAGAGCTGACACGTCGCGTTGAGTGGGTGAGGTGGCGTATCTATGCGCAACCGTCTGCACTGTCCTCGGGCAGGACCGTCTGTCCTGTCACACCACGCAGTTAATAATTGGGTGGCAAAAGGTCACTTTTACCCCGCCGGGCACGCCTGGAGCGACCCGAGGGACCAGGACACAGACAGAAAAGCTGGCAATAACAAATGCTGTGAGCAGAGCAGAGACAAGCGCTCTCCCTGACGCAAGATGGCCCACGTTGAAGAAGAATTATTTTTTTATGCATTCGGAGACGGTAGACAGAATGTGTTCTGGGGTAATTGTAGGGAGGTGGCGAGCAGGGGCGGACTGGGGGAAAAAAGTGGCCCGGGAGTTACTGTCAGACCGGCCCACTCAATACACGGCGCGCGGCCCACTCAGTACACGGCGCGCTGCCCACTCAATACACGGCGCGTTGCCCATTCAATGCATCGCACGTATCGACCAGTCAGTGGCCTACTTGGAAAAATACCCATACACTTAACATTATTTTGGATGATTACAAATAAATTACATAATTTATGTTTTTTTTTTTAATAACATTTGGATCCACCAATTTGCCTGGGTGGACACATGGAATAAAATTATACTGGCTATTTTAACACTCCAAGGTAGGTATAGTTTGCTAGATGAATAGGCTTAACTCTGGGCTAGTATCAGATGGTTATACGTATAACTACAGAACATTAAGGAATGAATATCCACACAATAAAGAAACTGGAATCAGAGGGTAGAATTAGTATGAACTATATTGTAGAAATGAACAGAATAGAACATACGATGGGGTGTGAACATCAGTGGTATCAGTAGTGTTGCATGCTGGGTGTGTGATTGTGTGTGTGTGTGTAGGGGTGTTGAAGGTGCATAACAAAACAATAAGTTAAGTAACAGAACCTAAACTAACTCTGCTGGCCCGGGTGCATTATAGTCACATGATAATAAAAAACAATATCAGTATACTCATGTGTTATTATGACCTCACTATCTAATCTAGATAACATATTAACATTGTTTATAATGTTAGTGTTGTGTGTAACACGGTGATCTTAGCATAACAAGCTAGCTGGTTACCTTATTTTACATAAGTTATTAGAAATTATAAGATTGCCCTTTTTACAACTACCACCATGGATAGCTTGCTCATCGATTGTAAACAAGTGACTACGGCTAATATGTTTAAATAGATCATCTCGATGATGACAACAGCGCCAGCTTGCTTATTTTGCCAGATCATAACGTCTCAATTTTGGACATTTATCTACCTAACATTAGCTAGGCTAGTTGGTAGTGAACGTTACCTCATCTGTGAAAAGCAAGCTAACATTGGCCAAGTCAACGCCACAACTTACCTTGTATCACTGTCACTGTCACGTGAAATAACAGTCGTAAATGGCCCAGAGTTTTCTTAAATGCAATCCCTCAAAGCTACCAGGGGTACGTTCGTCGTAGGATTGAAGCTAAGTTAATCAATTGGCCTTTTAGCCCGTTAAGATTAGCGAGCTGATTGAGAACAGCAAATATCGGTTCGTTAACGGCTGAGCCGCATCCTAATCATGTGGTTAATTTCAACCAGGCTAAAGTTATCATGGCATTTGCGCATGCACGTCCTACTTCAAAAGGCAGGAAAGGTCGATCACCAAAACCATGATTTTCTAACGGTATAATGGTTCTAAACTCAAAGAAAAGGGCTCTTTTTTTCTCCGCTGGCGAGTAGGAGATGAACATGAACGCTTATGAAGAATACAAGACCATAATCATGGCAAAATTCAACACCACCACTGCTGTGAGAGCAAGGTGTGTTGGGATGTTTATAGGGTGATATCTATGTATATAATACCTGACGGCAAGTGTCCACTGGTACAGAGGTTTGCTCTACCGGTTTAAATCTGCATGGTTGCTAGTTCAAATCTCCTCACCTCCTTCTTCGATGTAATTTTACATTTCCTTGGAAGTCGCTTTGAATAAAAGCGTCTGTTAAATGACTAAATGTATTAATAACAAATGCAATAAATTGAAGCAGTGAAAATAAATTGTCTGTATTTCTCTCTATTCTTATCATGAGTCCACCTTAATCATTTTCTACAATAATGATATGCTATGGTGTACTAATAACACTCATATAATTATGAGTGCTTTGTTCTCCGCATCACCGATACTACAAAAATGTACCACTCGCAAAAAAGCGCAAGACAGTCAATGTTCGACTGTGGTGTTTGCAATAAATGACTCGAGAAGGTCTTGTAAATTAATGATTCCTTGTCGGCTGAATCGGTAGCGCTCATACAAGAATAATGGATCTTGGCGATCGCAAAGAACTCTCTCCCTCCGCTAATCTAACTCTAATATCAGTCCTTGGTCAATGGGATCCCTCTTTTTTCCGGGGGTGTGGCAAGCTTATCCAGCTACACTTAAGTTAGCCTGCCCTGGAGCAGGTTAGTGGTAATCGATATGTAACTATGGTGATTTATCAAAAGTTGCTTCCACGAACCAAAAAGAGGGGCGTTTTTTATCTTAGCCTGAAAATTAGCTCGCTAAACCGCTTAGCGAGCTACGACGAATACCCCCCAGATGCCCCACGGGCTGCTCGTGTTAGAAGGGCTGACGGCACACGTCACTACGGTAGCGTGCCCTGGCGGGGCGTGTATGCAAATCCAGGTGCGTTTAATTTAAGAATCCTCATCCTCAATCCGCAAAGCTGAGAACACTTCGGCTGTGTAAGAACCCATTTTCAGGTGTTCATTAATAAGGTGGAGATCGTTTCTTATGTTGAATTTCTGAAGTCCGTAAGAACACATTTCAGAAGACACTTCAGAACATTTTCGAAAAATTGGCACCATGAGTGTGAATACAGATCGCAAGGAGTAGTATAAAAATCAGTCAGTGATTCAAGTTTTGTAGTTAATAGAGGAAATTATACGTGTTCTGAGTAGTAGGGAAAATAGTTGAAGGTGCCGGCGGTGTAAGAGGGTGGGCCGGTTGGTGATGGAAGTATGTCGGTATTTTGGACCATCCCAACCTCGTCGGCCGACCAGGGATTCCCCCGGTATCCCCGATGGCCAGTCCGCCCCTTGTAGGGAGTCTAACATGTGAAGTGTGACGGCATCTTTGTTTCCAGTCTCTCTCTCTCTCTCTCTCTGTGTTTCCGTGGCTGAGGTCTCTGAGGTTGTCTTTAGCCTGAGGTAAGTGCAGTGACCTCGAGCTCAAGCAGTAGAGAAGACCTGGAAGCCGTTCTCCAAAAAACAAATCAATTAAACCGTAACTTCCTCCGCCTCCTGTCCCCACTCTGCCTCTATTTGTCAGATCATTCTTGCTCTGATTCAGCACTCTCTCTCCCTCTTTTCCTCCTTCTCTCTCTCTCTCCCTCTTTTCCTCCTTCTCTCTCTCTCTCGCCCACTCTCTCTGAGTTAGCAGTCCGTGACGCTAAACAGGCAATCGGAAAAATGAAGACCTGTGCCAGCGTAGCATGGCCTTGCCTAACCTCCCACTGAGGAAGCGGCGCAGACCGTGGAGAACAGCAAAGGATCGGAGAGAGGGGTGCGGGAAAAATCAATTTCCTCGGGGGCGCCCGAACCTCCCCGAAGCCTCAGACAAGTGAAAATTTAATTCTACCGGTCATGAATCTTCAATCAGAAAAAGGGTGGGAAAAAAAAACACTCAAGTCTATTGCTGGGTAACTATCCCTGTATCCATTTCAAAATGACATAGAGGCCGCAGGAAAGACTCGTCCTCCATTTTCCCTCAGAGAAAAGAAGTGAAATACAAAACATAGCTCCACAGCTCTGAATACAAACCTCTAAAAAAATCTATAAACAGCACACCTAGAATGATAATCTATATTTTTCATCCAAACATATGCCAGCAGAAATGTATTCTCTCCCCTCAGGAAGAGAAAGAGATGCTAACCTTCTGAGAGGCCTGCGCAGGAAACTGTAAGTGTCGTCACCGCGACCTTAATGTTTTCCCTTGGTTCAGACCCCTCTGAGACACACAACACCAGACATGAATACAGTTTAACAGTTTTATTGTAGAGGGCCGGCAGCCACACACACACTTAGAAGCACACAGTCCCTGGGCAAAATATAGTACATAGTTTAGGCCCAGCCTATCCTATGTAACCCACCCCAATCACACAGGATAAAGAGGCTAACTAATAGCCAGTCAGGCACCACAAAGGGGGGAGGGGGAGTACAACTTAATTTCAGAGAGGCCACTTAGAAATAAGACATGCAATGCATTAGAAACAAACTCCCCACAGCAAAGCCCCCAATATCATTCCCAGCTAGGCAAAACACTGGTGTTACAATTCACACGTGAAATATACATAAGCAATGTCCGTGCACAGATGGCTCACACACACCCACAGCAAGCGACACCACTGTTACAGTTCGCTCCCACGCTACACTAAACAGCCCCTCGTCACGTTAGGCTACACTTACCTCCCCAGCAAGTGGAAACCAATAAGAGGGGCTCACCCAGTTCATGCCTGCCCCGCTAAGCGGGTGCGCTGCCGGTGATGAAGGAAAACACTTTTGGTCGGCGGCATCCCCCACGCCGACCAAAACACAGCAAAACACCCAAACCCCACGAGCTCAATAAGTCCAGGAGCAAGCGAAACAGCGGTTCATCGTTGCAGGATGAAGGAGGGAAGATCACGCCACCGTCGCACTTCCACACACCCTGGCTGGTGACAGTCTGCGTCTCTCTCTCGCACTCTTCCTCCCGATGCCGCTTCTGCTTCTCCTCTGACGGTAGCTCTGGACAGAAAGCACACTTACAAACCGGCAGGCTAGAAGCTGACCCATTCACACAGAGTATCCACTCGAATCAGTACAAGCACTTCCCTTTAGCTGGCATGCTAACATGCTTCTCTCCCCTCACGCCGGCTGGCTGGCGATTGTTGTTGTCCGGCGTGTCGCTGCTGGATCGCGTCATCACTCCAGCGTCACCTGGGAAATCTCTCTCGTTCCTTTCAGTTACCCTGTATAAAAGGGATTCCTCCGTCCAGTGTCCAATCATATAATCAACACTCCGTAGCCATTAGTCCATCAGTTCATTAGTCCACAATTATTGCCACAACGTTCTCCCCCTGCACACTGGTTACAGCACAACACACATTTATACAACCACATGATTACACACATCAATAAACAATGATAATTTTCCCAGACTGAAATGTGACACACCCCCCCACTTTATCAGCGGTCGTCCCGACCACTAGTCCCCGTACCTTGCGGGGCGAACCCCCAAGTTGGCTCGCTGGGATCGGCGGGGTCCCAGAGGATCCCCAGACTCCACCCCAGCCTCCACCCCAGCCTCAGCGAGGGCTTCCCCTACTTCCCTAGCCCCCTCAGGTTCTCCCTTGGTTCTGGGCGACCCTGCTCACATGGGAAACAAACTGGCCACCACCCTCTCTCAGGCCCCCGTTCTGCTTCAGGCGGTACTGTGGGCTGGCTCCCTGCCAATTCACCTACGCCCCCATGAGCCCCACTCCGCCAGCTGCTGGGCTGCACACACAAGTTGTTTTGGTGCAGGGTGCGCAGAGGTCCCTCCCTTCCTTCTGGTCGGATAACGTACACAGGGTGGTCCCTCGTAGGCTGGCTCCGGACCACATATGGTCGTGGGTCCCAATGGTACCCCAGCTTCCCTCGGGCCCGGCGGCGGAAGTCTCGAACAAAGACCCTCTCCCCAGGCAATAATGGCTGGGCCTTAAGGCCCTGGTTGCGTCGTCCCTGGTCCTGTTGTTGTCGCTGTTGACTCCGCTCTTTCACCAGCTGGTAGGCATTCTGGAGACGGGCGTGGTGCTGCTGGACCCAGTCCTGCAAGGGACCCCGTTGCTCTGGCCTCTCCAGCCCGGCCAACTGGTCCACTGGTAAGCGGGCATGCCTGCCGAACACTACAAAGAAGGGGGCCAAACCGGTCACACTGTGCGGCGTGTTGTTATAAGCATGCACCAGGCCCGGCAGGTGTTCTCTCCACCGAGAATACTCCCTTGGCTCCAAGGTGTTCAGCAGGCTGAGGATCGTCTGGTTCATCCTCTCACAAGCCCCGTTGCCCTGAGGATGATAAGGGGTTGTTCTCACCTTGCGACACCCATACAGGGTACACAGCTGCTGGGTCAAGTCAGCTTCAAATGCTGGCCCCTGGTCAGTCAAGATCCGCTCTGGGCACCCAAAGGACCGAAACACTGTCCCCCACAGCACTGCTACCGTTGTAGCTGCCGTCTGGTCTCTCGTTGGCACTGCAAAGGCAAATCTAGAGAACAGGTCAACCATAACCAGTATGTATTGGTAGCTATCCCCAGGGCGCCGCAGGGACAGGTAATCCAGGGCCAGGGTCTCCCAAGGATAGCTACTTTCGATTGAACACATGGGTGCCCTTGGCCCAGCCCTTGCCCTGCTAAGCACACACTGGGGACACTCACTCACCCACCTGTGGTTGTCTCTGCTCATCCCAATCCAGAAAAGCCTCTCCCGCAGTGCAGTCAGCAGTCGGGATCCCTTGGCGTGGCCCAAAGCCACGTGATACTGAGTCCACAGAGTTTTTCTCTCAGCGACAGGGGCCACGATTGCCACTCCCCCTTCTTGCCCCCTAAGTGCCGGCCGCCGCCACACCAGAACTCCATCCTGCACATTAAGCCTTTCCCATTCCCCCACAAGTTGTCGCCCACTAGCCTGGAGGGACTGCCGCTCACCCGGTGTAGGCCTGTTCCCCTGCTGCCGCCACTGCCGGATCTTGGCCAATTCCAGATCGCTGCCCTGGCGCTCTGCCCATGAGCCTTGCTCCAAGCCCTCCGGTTCCGGCTCAGGTGCCTCCAATCGCCTTGCAGCAGTCACCTCAGGAAGGCGGGACAAGGCATCTGCATTCTGGTGGTCTGCCCCTGGCTTGTGGCATAAGGAGAAGTCAAAGTTCGCCAACTGGGCAGCCCACCTCTGCTCCACAGCCCCCAGGTTAGCCGTTTGCAGGTGAAGCAGAGGCCTGTGGTCAGTAAAGATTTTAAAGGTGGCGCCCCACAGGTAGTCTTTGAATTTCTCCGTCACTGCCCACTTTAAAGCCAGGAGCTCCAGTTTGAATGCACTAAAATGCTGGTCATTACGCTCTGCGTCATGGAGTCCGCGGCTGGCGTAGGCGATGACGCGTTCTCGCCCCTCCTGGACCTGGGCCAGCACAGCCCCCAGCCCATGCAAGCTGGCATCCGTGTAGACCCGGAATGGGAGGCCAAAATCAGCGTAGGCCAGAACAGGGGCTCTCAGGAGGGCTTCCTTGAGGTCCTCGAAAGCTTTCCCACACTCTGGGGTCCAGTCGACTAACTTGGTCTTACTCCCGCCGGTCCCCCTCAACAACGCGTGCAGTGGCCCTGCTTTCCGCGCAAAAGCTGGGACGAACCGGCGGTAGTAGCCGACGAACCCCAGGAATGAGCGAACCTCCCGCACTGTAGTGGGCACCGGCCAGTCCTGGACCGCCTCAGTCTTCTGGGGGTCAGTTGCCACACCCCCCTGGCTCACCACGTGGCCCAGGTACTGTACTGAGCGCTGGAAGAGGTGGCATTTGGTGGGCTGCAGCTTCAAGCCATGGTCCTGCAACTTTGAAAAGACCTGCTCGAGGTGTCCTATGTGGGAATGGAAATCAGGTGAGTACAAAATGATATCGTCCAGATATATCAGCAAAAAATCGTGTACCTGACCCCCGAGGCATCGTTGCATAAGGCGCTGAAAGGTTGCGGGGGCGTTGCATAAGCCGAAGGGCATCCTTTCAAACTCATACAGGCCTAGTGGAGTTGCAAAGGCCGTCTTCTCCCTATCTGTAGGGTGAACCTCCACTTGCCAATACCCACTGGCCAGATCGAGTGTGGAGTACCATTCTGCTTTCTTTAAATTAGTCAGGGACTCCTCCACACGAGGGAGGGGGTAGGCATCCTTATGTGTGACTGCATTCAACTTCCTGTAGTCAACACAAAACCTCCAGGAGCCGTCCTTCTTCTTTACTAAGACCACCGGGGCCGCCCACGGACTGGAGCTCTCTCGGACAACTCCTCCATCCAGCATGTCACGCAGCAACGTCCTCAATTCCGCGTAGAGGTTAGGCGGCACGGGTCGATATCGTTGGCGAATTGGTGCAGCACCCCCTGTGGGAATGGTGTGGTACACGGCATTTGTGCACCCGTAGTCGTCTTCACTCTGGGCAAACACCCCCTGCCAACGCTCAAGCAGCCCTTGAAGCTGTTGAGACTGGGGCGGTGTCAGTCCATCCGTCTGTTGGAGCAGAGAAGTCATACAGGGGGAAAGGGGACTACTCACTGGCCTCACGTCCACCTCCACCACTGCATCATCCTCCTGCCTGAGGACCAGCTGGTTTGGCGTTTGGACATCATCCTGTCCCAGACGAAGGACACGGGCAAGGGGCCGTCTGGGAGGTAGCGCCACAGGGTAGGGGTGAGGGTTACATATGCGGAGGAGGACCCTGCCGTCCTGTAGTCTCGCAACTGCACGCCCCACGCACCACTCTTGCCCCCCATGGTAGCAGTCTTCGAGTAGGACATCTTCTTGACTGGCTTTGGGCGCCTCAGGGACGTGGGCCCACACCGCAGTCTCCGTTTGTGGGGCCAGCCAGACAGGGTCGCTTGTACGCAGCCGGGCCACTCCAAGGCTTGGTCCCCGGTGCTCCTCTGCTTCAAGCCTCCTGCAGGCGGCAAAGGCCCGATCCCAGGCCACCCCTGCTGACC
This sequence comes from Clupea harengus, assembly GCF_900700415.2. Taxonomy (NCBI): domain Eukaryota; kingdom Metazoa; phylum Chordata; class Actinopteri; order Clupeiformes; family Clupeidae; genus Clupea; species Clupea harengus. Next base: position 21,928,658 of record NC_045152.1, read on the forward strand.
TGGGGAGAGTAGACTTGAACATAGTGAATGTGCGCCCCCCCTGTTGACGGAGGCCAACCCAACAATGTTGAATCACATTCATGCCTAAAACCCCATAGGCCGGAGGCAAGTACTTGTCTTCAACTATAACCACCCCCTTCCTAGTACCAACACACCCCCCACCTCAAAGTCCAATACAGTATACCCAACATAAGGCAGGGCTAACCCGTTAGCCGCTTTCAATGTCAGCCAAGGGATATCACCCACCTCTTTCATCTCGGTGCCCTGTAGGTGCTTTTGGAACAGGCCCTGGCTAAATAGGGTCACCTGGGACCCAGTGTCGAGGATGCAGGGGATGCGTTTACCTTGGACAAGGACCTCGACCTCAGGGCTCTCTCCGACAAGGGCAGATCGCATTGGAACCTCCACTGGCCTCCCCTCATCTGCCACTCTAAAATGGTTGGTGGACTCTCGGTTCTGGCACTCCCGTAGCATGTGACCTGCCTGCCCACAACGTAGGCAGATCGGGCGGCCCTGGTCATCCCATTGTGGTAGTCTTGGCCGCCGCTGTGCCCGATTGGCGCCCTGTTCGCCGCCCCTCTTGCTAGGTGGTTGTTCCGGTTGCTGGCGGGTAGTTTGTTGTGATCGGAGCTCTGCCAGTAATGAGGTCTTTAAGTCAATAACCTGGGCCCGCAGTTCACCAGCTAGCTCAGTTCTCAATGCCTCCTTGAGGCTGTCCCAGTTTTGAAGAGGGTCTGATGGGGCAGGAGGAGTGGGCTGGGGGGGGTTGTTGTACGTCCGCCGTATGTCTACACCGTCTACGGTGGCCCGCTCGGTCTCCTTCTCCATGGCCTTGACCTCCTTGCACGCCTCCTTGAAGGTTAGGTCTGGCTCCCGTCGCACCCGCCGCTGGAGCTCTGTCTGCACAGGTCCTGGCAGTAGTCCCAGCACCAACTGGCTGCGCAGCATCTCCACATAAGACCCCGTTGCTTCCTCTCTGCTCCGCCATCTGAAATGAGACTCACGGAGATGCAGAATGAAAGGCCCCACCCCTTCTCCCACCAGTTGCTGACATTTGAAGAATTTTGCTCTAACCTGACTGGTAGTCAAGACATCCCCATACAGTCTCTCAAGGGCAGTGAATATTTTACTGTCAGTGTTTCTCTCTGTGGCTTGGAGTAATAGTATCTCCCTCCTAGCATCCCCCTGGAGTGCACTCATTACAAAGTCAACCCTTTGTTCTGCTGACAGTGTCTGTGCCCGCAAATACACCTCTATTTGATCACGCCATTCTATGAAGGGCTGCTGGCTGCCCTTATCCCCATACTTAGGTACCCAGGGCCCACCCAGGAACCAAGGCACCATCATGTTATTTACCACACCTGGTGCTGCCGCACCCTCGTCGTCACTCATGGTGTTGTGTCTAGAGAGGGGTCCTGCCGACTACGCCAAATTGTCGTCACCGCGACCTTAATGTTTTCCCTTGGTTCAGACCCCTCTGAGACACACAACACCAGACATGAATACAGTTTAACAGTTTTATTGTAGAGGGCCGGCAGCCACACACACACTTAGAAGCACACAGTCCCTGGGCAAAATATAGTACATAGTTTAGGCCCAGCCTATCCTATGTAACCCACCCCAATCACACAGGATAAAGAGGCTAACTAATAGCCAGTCAGGCACCACAAAGGGGGGAGGGGGAGTACAACTTAATTTCAGAGAGGCCACTTAGAAATAAGACATGCAATGCATTAGAAACAAACTCCCCACAGCAAAGCCCCCAATATCATTCCCAGCTAGGCAAAACACTGGTGTTACAATTCACACGTGAAATATACATAAGCAATGTCCGTGCACAGATGGCTCACACACACCCACAGCAAGCGACACCACTGTTACAGTTCGCTCCCACGCTACACTCGTCACGTTAGGCTACACTTACCTCCCCAGCAAGTGGAAACCAATAAGAGGGGCTCACCCAGTTCATGCCTGCCCCGCTAAGCGGGTGCGCTGCCGGTGATGAAGGAAAACACTTTTGGTCGGCGGCATCCCCCACGCCGACCAAAACACAGCAAAACACCCAAACCCCACGAGCTCAATAAGTCCAGGAGCAAGCGAAACAGCGGTTCATCGTTGCAGGATGAAGGAGGGAAGATCACGCCACCGTCGCACTTCCACACACCCTGGCTGGTGACAGTCTGCGTCTCTCTCTCGCACTCTTCCTCCCGATGCCGCTTCTGCTTCTCCTCTGACGGTAGCTCTGGACAGAAAGCACACTTACAAACCGGCAGGCTAGAAGCTGACCCATTCACACAGAGTATCCACTCGAATCAGTACAAGCACTTCCCTTTAGCTGGCATGCTAACATGCTTCTCTCCCCTCACGCCGGCTGGCTGGCGATTGTTGTTGTCCGGCGTGTCGCTGCTGGATCGCGTCATCACTCCAGCGTCACCTGGGAAATCTCTCTCGTTCCTTTCAGTTACCCTGTATAAAAGGGATTCCTCCGTCCAGTGTCCAATCATATAATCAACACTCCGTGGCCATTAGTCCATCAGTTCATTAGTCCACAATTATTGCCACAACGTTCTCCCCCTGCACACTGGTTACAGCACAACACACAATTATACAACCACATGATTACACACATCAATAAACAATGATAATTTTCCCAGACTGAAATGTGACATAAGGAATAGTAATAGTAACAGCAATAGAATAGTAGCAATGTATTCTCAATTCCATGCTGTGTGGGGGGATGAGGGGTTAAGCTGTTATTATGCTCCAGATGAGGAATGAAGGCGTGTGCGCCCCACAGACCAGGGACGACGCTAGGCCTATTTTGGGAGGGCTTCTTTATTACACTATGGCTACAATTAAGAAACGTTCCCCTACATTATGATTAGGATAGTGTGGTCTATAGTTTATAGGACTGCTGTAAGTAGAAGAGGGAGCTTGAATAATGCAGACTTTGCCTTCTTCCACAGGAGACCTACTGCTGTATGATCAGCTCGTTGACATTGTCATTACAATGCAAATCCTTCAGTATCTTGAGTGTTGGTGGTTGGATATGAGAAAAATTCTTCATGGGAGGCCACAAGAAGAAAAAATGGAATATGCCTGTATGAACCAATGAAACTGGTATTTAAGAAAGCACCTGTTGTAACATTCACGCTGTGAAGCCTATGATAAATGACATACATATACATATATAGAAATACAGACCGTGTTTACAGCCTGCTAGCCACGATTTTCTTTCGTACCAATTCTTGGTGTAAGATTTCTCTAACAGGTCCTAATTGTTTTGTTGTCAATTTATCTTCATTAGTACGCCGACTAAAAGGAGTTTCTTTCAAAGAGCCCCCCACCCCCCAAAGCCATAGAGATTGCATTGAGAGCCCTGTTTTGTAAAAAAAAATTATTTAACATGAGAGTCTATGAGAGAGGTCTGGGGGCGATTTTAATTTCGCCCAAAATCACCCCAAATAGGGGCGGGACCATTTGAAGTACGACTTTAGCCTGATTGGACAATGTCATTCAGAGGCAGATCATACAGTCTAGTGGCAGAATCGGACAGAAAAAAAATATCTTCTTTTCCCGTTTGGGGGTGCATCCCACCAAATCGCCATTATGGACAAAGCGCCCCTGTCCATGGGGTGGGGGTAGTGGGGGGCAATAGCTTAGCTGCCCTAACCATAATCCCTGCCACAGACTGAATGAGTAATGACCTCGTCGACCTCAAGTCCCCCCTCGGCCTGTTGGAGCCCCTCAGCTGCACAGCAAATGTTAGCATTAGCATTTTGGCCTTTCCATGGTGTGTTTACATTGTGTGCATCTGAAACAGGAGTGCGCCCTCTCCCTCACACATTTTCCTCTCTTCCTCTCTCTCTTCTCTTTCTATCTGTCTCCCTTCCATTTGTGTGTATTTGTTTGTATGTGTGTATGTGTGTATGTTTGTATGTGTGTATGTGTGTATTTGTTTGTTTGTGTGTATGTGTCGGCAAATGATCCCAGGTGGACATTTTTTCCCTCACTTGAAATCTCTGCCACAGAAACAGATTCAAATCTTACCCCACAGAACGCTGTGGGACATGAACGTGAAAGAATTTATAATGGATACTACACACACACACACACACACAAACACACACACACACACACACACTCATACACACAGAAAATGCTGTCTGCATTCAAATGACTTGGGTCAAGACACGCTCTTACTCCAATTTAATTTTAAAAGGCGGCAGCTTACTGTCAAAGATTCCCCAAAGGCCACCATTAGAACAGGGATTGTTGGACTTGGACATTAGCATACTCTACACTTACCTAATAAATTGGATCCTCCAACAGCAATGTGAATATACAAATTCAAACACACACAACAAAGAGAGAGAGAAAGAGAGGAAGTATGTGTGTGTGTGTGTGTGTGTGTGTGTGTGTGTGTGTGTGTGTGTGTGTGTGTGTGTGTGTGTATGTGTGTGTGTGTGTGTATGTGTGTGTGCTGTGCGTGTGCTTGTGTGTGTATTATACAGAAAGAGAGAGAGAGATAGATAAACATGGCATGAGAGACAGAAAAAATATGTATCACTCCAGAAAATGAATAGCATTCTTCAGTGCAATTCAAGCACTTGCCAACCCAACGCTCTCTGTCTGCCTGCCTGCCTGCCACCTTCCCCTAACATCAGGCTGTTGCTCCGAGGGAACCGGTAGTTAAATATTTGACAGGGAAGGGTGAAATGTCAATGACTGCAGCGCCGTGCTAATTTCACTTTCCATTAAGGCCAGCCGCCGAGGCCAGGCAGAGACAGCTCCTGGTGGACACCCACACGCTCCTGTCAGGGCTCTTCACACTGATGCATCCTGGGTGTTAGATGCTGACCCTTGACCCTAATTGTGTATGTGTGTGGGTAAGAGTGTGTGGGTAAGAGTGTGTGTGTGTGTGTGTGTGTGTGTGTGTGTGTGTGTGTGTGTGTGTGTGTGTGTGTGTGTGTGTGGAGGGAGAACTATTACCATCATCATTACAGACACCATAGCACGTAATTACATCATGTACTGTACACTTAATGAAATGCGAGGCTATAACCAGCCAGGCAGGACCGGAGAGCTAATTAAAATGGACCTGTTTCAGCATGCACACCTGAGTCCTCTGACATCCTTCTTAGCACATCGCTTCAGAGCCCTTTACACAGACACTAGCTATGTGTGACTTTAGAGCCCTTTACACAGACACCAGCTATGTGTGACTTCAGAGCCCTTTACACAGACACCAGCTATGTGTGACTTCAGAGCCCTTTACACAGACACCAGCTATGTGTGACTACACAGACACTAGCTATATGTGACTTCAGGGGCCTCCAATTAGCCCAAAGAGGAGTGGTCTACTAAAGGTCATTAAAACCGTGGCACCAAAGACCACACCTAGCCTTTTACTACAGTAGCTCTGATTACACTCCCTGGTGTGTTGAGGGCAATGGCCTTGATAGAGAGCACTGATGTATACTACTGCTGCACATTACCATATGGACAAATCTGCCTTTGGGCAAGATCTCTGTGACATGATTTATTTACATCAGTCAGAAGGAGGTTACACCTGTCCTAGCCTGTCAAGTCAAGCACCAAGTAGCACACCCAGGAAGTGGTCCTGGGAGTAATGTCTGCTCCTGCAATTAAACAGACCATTAAAAGAGCTGCCAATCAACATTAGTTTGACCTGTTAAGTAGACAAATAACACAGTGTGATGTATTCGAAGCCAAAATGTTATGTACATGAGTTATACAGAGATTGATGCTGAGCAGGAGCTGGTATTCATGAGGATGCCGTCTTCTTCACTTGAGTTTATTTGCTGGTAAATCCAATCTGAGCTGGTAAATGTCCTCTCAGGTAACACTCCTTTGTTGTTTGTGTATGTGTGTGTGTGTGTGTGTGTGTGTGTGTGTGTGTGTGTGTGTGTGTGTGTGTGTGTGTGTGTGTGTGTGTGTGTGTGTGTGTGTGTGTGTGAGTGAGTGAGTGTAGGACACGTGTGCGGACAAGCATTCTCAAATCGAGTTTTATCTGCCAGCTGTCGAGGCAATGACAGCCAAACTCAAATGCTTTGATGTGTGGAGCGCAGCAGTGCTGCTGCGTACAATTATGTGTGAGACAACCACACACACACACAGACACACATACACACACACACAAACACACACAAACAGAATCTATCTTAGTGAGCCAAAGACCAGTACAGCTGATAGTGATCCCATGGGACAAGTGCTCTGTCCTGTCTATGCTTTTATTCATCCCATAATTACAGCTATGCTGTTATACACAACATATGCACATATAATGTTGATGATTAATTGTGGTGCAGATTCATATTTGTAAAGCTCCACGCTTGCAATACTTCAGCCTTGGTATCTGTCAGGACCACAAATTCTATTGTCTTGCCCCGCTAATAGGCGGTGACACACACACTTACATACATACACACACACACACACATGCATGCAAAGAAATGTCATTTAAACATTAAAAAACATCATGCATGCAGAGTCACGACAGATTCTACACTGTTATGTTTTCTTTCAGGTGTCAAACACTCTAAACGGGGAGAAAAGATTTAAAGAGACAGGAGAAGAGTATTATTCTTCTGATGCAACATGTGATGTTAGCTTGTAACATTTGCTCTCACATGTTTTTCTTGCTGTGTCCCTGATGTCAATCACATTTTAGACAGATAATATGAATTGTGTGTGTGTCAGTGTGTGTGTGTGTGTGTGTGCATAAGTGTCACTGGAAGCTATGAACAAATACTGTAAGACACTTCCTTTCCACTCCTCTCTCTTCATCAATCTCTACCATCTCTGTCTTTCTCCAATATATTCTTCATTCCTTATGTGGAAATACAAATGCACATGTACACAGACAGATAGGGAGTACATAGGATAAAAAGACCAAAAATACCTACAGAGAGAGAGAGAGAGAACAGTGGGAAACAAAGAGAGAGGCAAGAAAGAGACACATAAGGGAGACAAAGAGAACATTTTCTTTTTTTCTGAGAGACAGAGCGAGAGTGAGAAAATGAGACACTGAGAAGATGCATCTTTGAGAGGGAGAGTGAGTGAGAGAGAGAGAGAGATGGAAGGAACGTATATATCATATAGGGTTACACAGAAAACATGACTACAACACTTGTGAATGTAGACATGGAAGAGAGGGTCACTAATTCTTCTTCTATCAGCCTGCCTGAGCACTGTATACATCCAGCACACGAATAGGGAACTCCCTGAGCACTGTGTACATCCAGCAGAAGAAGAGGGAACTCCCTGAGCACTGTGTACATCCAGCAGAAGAAGAGGGAACTTAATCTCCAAATGTACACTAGGTCATCAGGGATCCTCCTAAATGATGAATATTTATTAATTTGATGCATTCATTCTGAACAGAATGTGTAAATTACCTAAATACCCACCGTCTTAATTGACCTTGGATGCCATTGGATGAATCTTTCCATGTGTCTAATTTTAAGCTTCACGAGGGACCAAAAATAATTGCATCTTTAGCTCAAGACCAACTAGTAAACAGACGGTCATTCAGAACTTCACTCAACACCAGTCATCCAGAATATTGGGCAGCAGTGTTTTTTGAATAGGTATACATGTTTTTGACAGAATAATTACAAGCTAGTACTTAGACAGCAATATACACAGGTCATTATAAAAAACCCAGGTCAGAATGAAAAGTCCCAAATACATATGGTCTCCAAATGCACGTGGACTAGGAAGATGTAGGTGTCTTGTACCTTAGAATCGTTTCCAATTAATTCAATTCTTGGTATTCTCTTTCCTGGTTCTGTCACAAATCTGGTTAAACCGTTGTGACATTCCCAGCCTTACCATATGCAGGCATCTGCTCAAACCCTGGTGACATTCCCAGCCTTACCATATGCAGGCATCTGCTCAAACCCTGGTGACATTCCCAGCCTTGCCATATGCAGGCCTGCAGGATGGGATTTGTAGCACGGCTCCCGTGGGACTCTAGTGGACAGAGTGTCTGTGTGGTCAGGGTCCCTTGGGCCGGTCTCAGTAACTGATGCACACCGCTTGACTTCAGCAAGACTTCCCAAGTGAATGTAATTCCTTTCAGTGAGGTGAAAATACATAGCCTTCCCACTGGGGACCGAGGAGTTTCATGGATGAAGGCATTCAGGAAGACACAGTCACCCCTCCCCCCAAACACACACACACACACACGCACACACACACACACACACACACACACACACACATAAATGTACAGTATATAGGCTACACTTACATGTACACAAGGAGATATAACTCCCATAGAAACGCACAGAAAAAGAAAGGGTGAAGAGGGAGAGAGATAAAGGAAGATGAGCAGATATATTCATCATGACCTTTCAACCACATGACACAGGAATGGGTAATAATAATAATAATAATAATACATTTTATTTCACAGCGCCTTTCATGTCACTCAAGGACGCTTTACAATTTAAAACAGGAGCAAACAAATAACAAAACAATTAAAATTAAAAGTGCAAGTAAAAACAGCATGGCAACTACAGTGAAAATGCAATCCTGAAAAGGTGGGTTTTGAGAGAGGATTTGAACTGAGGGAGGGAGTCAATGTTTCGGATGTCAGGTGGGAGTGAGTTCCAGAGTTTGGGAGCAGAGCGGCTGAAAGCTCTGCTCCCCATGGTGGTTAGCCGGGCAGAGGGGACAGTTAGGTGGATGGAAGAGGAGGATCTGAGGGAGCGGGTGGAGGTGGCAGTGTGAAGGAGGTCAGACAGGTAAGGAGGGGCAAGGTTGTGGATGGCTTTAAAAGTATGAAGAAGAATTTTAAAGTTGATACGGAAGTGAATTGGAAGCCAGTGGAGTTGCTGTAGGATGGGGGTGATGTGGTGGAAAGAGGGGGTGAGGGAGATGATACGGGCAGCTGAGTTCTGGACCAGTTGGAGCTTATGGAGGGATTTCTGGGGGAGACCAAAGAGGAGAGAATTACAGTAGTCGATACGGGAGGTGACAAGGCTATGTACAAGAATAGAGGTGGTGTGGGGGGTGAGGGAGGGACGGAGGCGATTTATGTTACGGAGATGGAAGTAGGCGGTGCGGGTGGTGATGTTGATATGAGATTTGAAGGAGAGTGAGCCGTCGACGATGACACCCAGACTCTTTACCTGGGGGGAGGGGGAAACTATGGAGCTGTCAATTGAGAGGGAAAAACTGTCAACTTTGAGTAGAGTGGATTTAGTACCGACTAAAAGGATTTCGGTTTTATCACTGTTAAGTTTGAGGAAGTTTGAGGTGAACCAGGTATGAAGTGCAGAAAGGCAATCTGTCAAGGATGAGGGAGGAAGAATGGAGTTGGGCTTGGTGGAGAGGTAGAGCTGGGTGTCATCCGCATAGCAATGAAAAAGAATATTGAATTTACGGAAAATAAGGCCAAGGGGAAGGAGGTAAGTAATGAAAAGGAGGGGACCCAGGACAGAGCCCTGGGGGACACCAGAGGAGACAGGGGACGGTTGGGAACGGAAGGATTTGAGTTGGATGAACTGAGTGCGGTCTGAGAGATAGGAGTGGAACCAGTCAAGGGGGATGCCAGTGATGCCGATGGAGGATAATCTGTTGAGGAGGATGGTGTGGGAGATTGTGTCGAAGGCCGCACTCAGGTCAAGGAGGATGAGGATGGATAGTAAACCGGAATCAGCTGCAATAAGGAGGTCGTTAGTGATTTTCAGAAGGGCCGTTTCAGTGCTATGGCGGGGACGGAAACCAGATTGGAACTGTTTTGAGATAGATGGGAATGGAGTTGAGAAGCAACGATTTTCTCAAGTATTTTGGAGATGAAAGATAGGTTGGAGATGGGGCGGAGGTTATTAAAGTTGTTGGGATCTGAACCAGGTTTTTTGAGGATTGGGGAGACAGCAGCCGTTTTGAGGGGTGCGGGAAATGAACCAGTAGTGAGAGAGGAGTGGATGATAGCAGCAATTAGAGGGAGCAGTGAGGGGAGGCAGGATATGACCAGGGCAGTAGGTAGGGGATCTAACTGGCATGTGGATGGTTTTGATTTACAGATGAGATCAGAGATAGCAGAGGGATCAGGGAGATAGAAGGAGGAAAATGGCAGACTGTAGGGGAGAGGTTCAGAGGAGGGGGCAAGTGAGGGAGTGGGGCTCAAGTGCTGGTGAATTTTTTTAACTTTCTGATTAAAAAACTGAAGAAGGGAGTCACATGTGTCCGAAGAGTACAGGTGGGGGGGTAGGAGATCTGGGGGTTGAAGGATTTTGTTGAGGAGTGAAAAGAGTGCCTTGGAGTTGCCATGGTTGGAACAAATAAGACTGGAATAATAAGTGGATTTGGCAGAAGCGATAGAGTCCTTATACTGTAAGATATGATTTTTGTACATGTCATGGTGGACAGTGAGACCAGTCTTTAATCTTTTTTACATCATTTACTCAGCCCTTTGTATTTGTTCTTCTGGGCCTTCACACATCACATGCTTGGTATTTATGGCCATGAGAGACAGAGGAAAGGTATTGGAAATGTGATGACATTAGCATAGAAGAACAGTCTGTGAATTGAATTCTATTGAATTCTGTTCAAAGTGGACAATAGGAATCTATACAATACACATTTGAATCACTTTTATACAATTGTATACATTACATATTGTAAAGTAAAAATAAAAACATGTATTATCCATTTTTTTAACTTTTACCAGTAATTAATACAATACATATTTGTAGTAGTTTTATTAATTACTATAATCTTTTCCTATGAACCATGTAAAACTTTATTCATACCAATTTAACTAGCATCAACATCAATAGGAAAAATGTCAACTACTACTACTACTGCTACTGTTACTACTACTACTATTACTGTTACTATTACTATTACTAGTGCTACTACAACTAGTGTTACTACTACTACTGCTACTGTTACTACTACTACTGCTACTGTTACTACTACACGACAGGAAACAAAAGGGTAGACAACTGGAGAGAGGGTGAAACATAAAAACAGGGCTAAAAAAAGGAAAGCTAGATGGAACGAGAGCGCAGGGAGGACAGACTGTGAGAGAAGATGACAGAAAAGGAGCGCGAGATCCTCAGACAGGTGGAGTGAGCCGGCACTGGAGTAACGATAAGCGAGCGAGACAGAGAGAACATCAGCGACGGAG